>NC_052535.1:62423267-62727767 GCF_016699485.2 Gallus gallus | reverse complement strand
ATGAGTAGGTTTGGGGGAAAAACAAGACAAGGAAAAAATTACTGCCAGAAAGTGACAGAAGAGTAGGTAAATAATAAACCTAAATGCAGCTTTGGATAACATCCCTTAGAACAGACTCTGCAAATACAGTATTGTACCAGTCCAGGAAGAGCATCCAAGAAATCACTAGGAAGGATTTCATTACCTGAAAAGGAGCTAAGTGAGCCTCTCCTGTGGTTAGCATGGAAAGTGGAAAAAATGAAAAGCTTAGAACAGCAGTCAGGTTTGGGTGTCCAAACAGTAGCAAATTAAGTACCTAGCTAGGGTGAGCACAGAGCGAGAGAGTGAATACCTTTGGACCAGCCCTACAATAAAAATACATCTTATGGCTAGAATGTTTAAGACAGGAGTGGCTACCAAGTGGCTTGTTTCCGTATAGCTGGGAGCCATGAACTATTAGGCAGATGGTACTCAACTCCAGCTGGGATGCAACATGCATTTGCTAAGTGATATCTCTCATGAAGGAGACATTACTGAAAGATTTCTTTTTCCATGTGTGGTAAGTGTGCTCCCACTCATAGGCACTCTGACGAGGAGCTGCCAGCACATTCCCTATCATGAAGGTCAAAGAACATCCCTGCAGAGCTGCTGGTTTGCCTAATTAGCAATGTGTCTGTACATCTGTGGCAATGTGGATTCCTGCTTCTACCTGCCTGTCTGTACATTGCACAGGTTTGAAGGCAAAGTTACCCGCCTGTCCTATTCCCCTTCTTCCTCTTGTTGCTTCACTAAATACGTGGGACATCTGATGACTGAGAAACTACTCCATCACAGCAGCCTGCTTACATAGATGAGATGTTAATAGTCAGTAAACCATAAATTCCTAGTTTGATTCACTGGAAAAATAAATAGATAGATAGATAGATAGATAGATAGATAGATAGATAGATAGATAGATAAGCACTTCTTCATTTAAAATCATGTTAGTGTGTTTATTCAGCACTAACAACATTCTGCATATATCTTGTCTGGGAGTTTTTAACTGACCAAATGAAAAGTTATATTTCTAAAATACTGTGCTTAAAAAAAAATCAGAAAGTTATTATGAGATTGTAGGAAGGATCATGCCTTGTGGCCTGCAGACAATTCTAGCATTCAGTAAATCTGTGACAATTTAAAATGAGCTCACAATATGAAGTCTTGTTTTTCCACACTCAGTTGTTGTAATGGTAGTCTTAAGAGTTCAGTGGAATTTTATAGCTCTTACACATGTTGTGCTTCCAGCTACTCGTCATAACTCATGGGTGGGCTGTAAATGTGAACATCTATGGCTATCTCTGGGTATTAAATCCTCAGGAAACTGAATGGATGCTGAAGTAATTCCCAACCTAAGCCTGACAAATGCTCTCTCACTGCAGTATTTGGGTATTTAAACCACATATACATTAAGGAGAACACTGTCAATTTACATAATCGTTGTTCTGGTTATTTTCTTTTATGGCTCATTTTACTTTCTTGTTCTTATTGGTTTGAAATTTTATGACCTTCCAAACTGTTGCAAAACAGAGCTCTTAAGAGACCCTTTATGCCAAATTATCAATTACAGATCATTTCTCTCCACCATATGAAATGTTCTCCCTCCTTGATATTACCTTCAATTTTGCTGCTATTACTTTACAAGATTGATTATCAGGAACTGTTTATCACATGTTAAAATACTTTCGAGATACCTGCATAATTTCACTAGACGTGTACAGACCCTGTCCTGCTGTTTGCTCTAGCTGGATGACTTGCTAAGATCAGAATTCCTAGTGCAGTTTCTCACTTCTTAAATGCACCAAAATGCTCTTAGCAGCTACCCATACATAACAGGCATTGTAGAAATGCAGCATGATCTGACAGTAATGTAAAAGAACTCATAACGTCAGCAATGACAACTGTGCTGTGAGTTTCATCTCAAGGTGGTACTTTCAACTTGCACAGGAATATTTTTAAAGGAGACCTCTACAGAAGACATGAAGATGGCCTCCTATGGAAAGAGGTGCTATTAGTACCCTCTGCTTTTATACCCAAAGCAGGAAGCTCCTCGTCAGAGCATGTGGAAGATGGGATCACCTGTTTCATTATCGCCATCTGATAAGGACCTTGCCAAGTGAGATGCTAAGGGACAGAAGGTAAGCTAAACACACCGAGGCCTCCTCTTCAAACCCAGCTACCCACTGCCAGCTCCTGACAAGACAAGACAGTACTTGCCTTTGTTTTCTCTGTCTATATTTGTGTGAGCAACAGTACACCATGGCCCAACTAACTGCGGAGAGGCTGTCAGTCAGGAAACCTATCTATGAAGACCTAACCATTTAGGTTATCCCACGATTTACTTTCACCATAACACAATAAATCCTTTTAGTATGCTCTCTTGAGGTTTTCTGTTGCTAACTAACCTCTTTGAAGGCTTCACCACAGCATGAAGAGGGAGGAGGAAGAGGGAAGGTTTCTCTGTAGAGTGGTATAGCTGTGGAGGCAATGGGCATGGAGTCAGAGGGATGGGCACGGGGTGAGGGCAGAAGGGAAGGACACTCTATTGCACTCTGACCAAAAGATGCTGCAAGGTAATGAGCATCAGCCAAGGCAGGCTTATCTGCTCGTGGCTAAACTGAAGTGAAGTTGGCCTGTTTGTTTCACTAAACAGACTAATTTTGAATCACAATGAACATGATTTTGGAGCCCTAGTAAAGAGTATGCCAAATTAAGAAGAATTAACAGCAATTAGTATACTAAAGAAAGAAAGAAAAAAATCTCAATTATAGTGGAATCTGTGCAGTGAGAGGAGAATGGTACCATCCATGGAAAAGTCAGAAAGCCGGACTACAGATGTCCTCTTCCATGGAGAGGCAATAAAGAGCCTCTGACCAGAAGCTGTGCAATCTTATTTGAGGTCTTTAAAGAATGAATTACTTTGTTATAAAGCCTTCACTGCTTAGCATGTTTCCCTGCCATGTGTTGTTGTATGTCCTGTATCGTATGCAGCATTTTAAGACGGTGTCTGGGAGAATTCTAATGTCACAAAAGTTTTGCTAGCATGAAGACATCAGCGTGGCAGGTGCTGTCTGTGCACTTTGGAAGTGTTAAGGGAACTGAAGACAGTACAGTACTGTTCCTTTTTTTCTGTACTCTTCATAAAACACACGAGGGGACAAACAATTGGGTAATTGGAATATTTACGAATTAGGCCAAATATACAACATATGGTGATTGTTTAAATAACAGCCCATAGTATTTTAAAAAACTATGACACCTCTAAGAAGCTTTCCATAGGCCCCAGGTATGATACGACGACCTACTCACCCTTTTGCATATAGTTTCTCACTGTCCAGCCCATATCCCCAGAAATACACAACACCCCAGGAGCCTTTTCTAAGAGAGGTTACTGTTACTTATTTCCAAACAAGCGTATGAAAAGCCATCAGATTGATTAAATTACCTTCACTTCTTCTAACTTTTGCCAATAAAGCACAGGGTGTGCCTTCAGGCAGTGGTGATTCTGCTCTTCATACTTCTAAAATCAGTTTTGAATAACTATGGATATTTTCATTAAATATACTCAAGTCAAACCCTTTAAATCTTGTATTAAAAATTTTGTCTTCACGAGGACTTGCATAATTAATTAAAATTAAATTCATTAAGTAAAACCAAGTGGTTTTATTGTCTATGTCACATTGGTTTTGGTCCCTATCCTCTTGTTTTATGAAATATCGTGTGTATGAATATCACATTTATTTTTGCAGCATCTCTTGCTATATTTTTACCTTTTTAACTTAAACAGTTCCCTTCCCTTTCATGTTTTAGATCGCCCCATTCCAATTTATATTAAACTCTTGTAGTTATTATAAGTAGATTCCATACCATAATTCCATACAATGCAGAACATTTTCTTATCATTATATTCCAGTCTTCCCATGGCACAGAGTTTTGTTCCTTTCTTGTATATGACAACTGTACACTGATGAGATGGTTCCACTGAGCCATTCACCGGTCTTTTTCCTGAATGGGTGAAGATAATCTCCTGCCATGGCATATTTTATAGCTTTACACTTTCCCCTCAGCGTGTAATTCTGCATTGCTCATTCACCCGGTTCATCGAGGCTAACTGAAATTCCCTTGCCTAATCTTGTAATGACAAGGGCACGTGGTTTTGCACTGCATTAAAAACACTGCAGCTATACGGCCAACTCCATTTTGCATGAATGTAGTAAACACACCAGCAACTTGTCCTCATATTTTGCAACCTGGTGGCACACCTACATCGTATTTTATGTTGCTGGGTTTTTTTTTTCCTCTCACATCCTGTTTCTAATCAACAGCTGCTGCATTGCCATTACTTTGCTGTAGAAATGGTCTCACGCACGGGGCATTATAGAGCCTTTTTCCAAGTGTAGACACGTTCTGTGCCCACAGCTCCCCACACTCACTGCTCTGCCAGCGCTCTGGGAGCTTCCAGCAGCACGCAGGGACTGGGCCCTTCCCGGCATTTCTGACGCCCAGCCAGGATTCGGCTGTGCATCCCGTAAGGCGGCCTGGACTTACTGGGACACCTCAGGGCTGTTTGATGACGATGCCCGTAACTTTGGGAAGGGTGAGTCAGCAGCTGCGTGCCGCCAAGCATCCCGTGCCAACACCGAGCGGTGCCGGGGCTCCAGCAGCCTCGCAACGCCTGCCAGCCATTGCTGATCCATGTGAGGTTTTTCGTTAACTGTGAAACACTGCCTGCAAACCGGGTAACGCTCGTCCAAGTGTTTTTAAAGCGTTTTCAAGGGAGGTCAAATATCACCAGCCCTGGGTGCAAAAACATGGTGGATGCACCATAAAGAACCACGGGATCCACCGCCCGCCCCAAGCCTTGCAGCGCTTCTGCCCAAGCCCGGCGCCTGAGGCACCGGCACCGGCCAAGGCTGCGCCCCCAGCCCGTCCCGGTGGCGACGGCGATGGGCGGGCAGGGCCGCCCCACGAGGGGGAGGAGCGCGGAAGGAGGGACCCGGTGGGGCGGGGATGTGCGGCCGGGCCGCGGGCCGCGGAGTGCGCGGCCGGGATGCGGTGCGGGAAGATGGCGGCGGCGGCGCCCTCCGCGCCTGCAGCCGGGGCGGCGGGCGGCTGGGGTGGCGTGCGGCGCCGCTGCCAGCGGCTGCTCTACTGGGTGCCCGTGCTCTTCATCTCCAGCATCCTCTGCTGGTCCTACTACGCCTATGTCACCCAGCTTTGCCTGCGTGAGTGTCGCCGGACAGGGAGGGAAAGGGAGGAGGGAGAGGCGGCGGGCTGCGCGGGACGGGCGGGTCGGGGGCCGGGGACGCTGCCCGTTGTTTGTCCGCTCCGACGCCACGCCCGCGGTCGGGGCTGCAGCTCGTGCAGGCGGCGCGAGCACAGTTAGCGCTCCCCTTCGTTGCACAGCTGCGTGCAGGAGCAGAGAATCCTGCCGGCTGGCACGGAGAGGTACCGGAGAGTTCCCGGTCCCGGGGCGGTGCGAGCAGAAGGCTTGGGGCGGCGGGGCTCCCCTTGCCGCTGGTCGGCTCCCCAGCGGCTCCCGGAGGGGACGTGACGCCGACCGCTGCTGTGCCCTCAGGAGTCACCCGGCTGCGGCTCAGCGCTCCGCGACCGCTCGGACTGTGGTTACCGCGCACCGGTGCGAGCTGGTTGGGTTAGGGCAGTTGAACCAGGAGGGTCTGTTATACATTAAGCTAGTTCGGCTCCCTGAGCCGACTTCAGTTCCTGCTGGAGAGCATCTTGTAGGAAACAATCTTTACATTTTAGATGTGTCATGATGTTTAGATGCTTCGCGATTGTCATGCAAGTGTTCCACGTCACAAACGAGCGCAAATTATCTGTTGTTTCCCCTTCACTCTGCTGTTGGAGGTGAGGTTCAGGGACTGTTGATCTGCTCGGCATCAGTTCGGTGGATGAGCGTGAGGGGGAGTGCCCTGGTCAAGCTCAGTGTGTTTGTATGGCTGTGCAACTTTGCTGGACTTCAGCTGTTTGTGTTAAAAATCTCAGCAGTCTGGTAACTAATTTGACGTATGTATATGTGTGTATATATATATATATAATATTTATTTATTTGTTTGGAAGAATGTGATGAGAGGGCTCGTGTTGTACAGGTGCTTGGCTGCACAGCTGGGGCATTGCACCAGCAATGTTTTCTAGGCCTAGAACCTCTCTTTGAGTGAAAGGCACCAGCACTTGCTGCACTGGAGATGAGCTTCTTACAGCTTTTTTTCCCCCCACTAACAACATTCAAATTTCATAAATTCATTAAGATTGGAAGGACCCATAAGATCATCCAGCCCAATTGTCAGCCCATCATCCCACAGGCACTAATCACATCCCTCAGTGCCACATCTCCACGTTTCTTGAGCACTTCCAGGGACAGTGACTCCACCACCTCCCTGTGCTGCCTGTTCCGGAACTTACTAAAAAATTTTGTTAGTTTTAAGTGCTGCTCTTCAGCTAAGGGCTGGGATTTGGGTACTGCATTCTGACAAGGAGTGAAGGGCCCACTGTAGTGTGAGGAGGTGTTGTCCTGCAAATGGCGGGAAGTGGCCAAGTGGCTGTCAGGTGGCAGCAGGAGGGTTGGATGCATCAGGAGTCGGTGACCCTATAGTCAATATCTGTCCCAGTGCACACTGTCATTGATACTTAGACGGTAGAGTTGGCTTAAAACTTACCGTAAGCTATGGTATGTAAGTTCTTAACCGCACAGAGCAAAAGGCTTCGGATAGGAAGGAAGGGAGGTGGACTCTAGTGATGAAAGCTGCAGATACAGACGTCCTTTCTGTGGGCAAAGGCATTTCTTTAAATTTTCTTTCTAAATCTTTCCTGCCCATTTCTTCTGTCTTACCGGTGTTGGAATTCAGCATAGCAGTTACCTGTGACTAGCACTAATTCCATCTCTTATCCGTATCTGGATGTTTTTCCTCATTTTTGGCATATTAAGGCAAAACAAACTTGTGTCTTGTCTCACTAATGAATATTTAGTGTAAACAACAGACGGAATAGCTAACAGCTCTGAGAATGAAAGCCAGCAGCAGGAAAGGACTGTAAGCATTTCAGGCCTTTGAAGCCAGCCTGTCTGTTCCACTCATCCTCTGCTCCTGCAGTGCTGCCGGCTCAGGGGATGTGTGTAATGCTGATTTGATTGTGACTTGCTGTCACTGCTGCAAACAACGAAACAATGTACAGCAGACAGCATCAACCATTGTGCAGCAGGTCTCAGCAAGCAGCACTGCACATGTGAATGGTTTATTTGAGCTTTTAGTGATGGGAGTTTCAATGAGTAGTTTGGATGTTTTTGCAATTTTGTCCGTATTGAAGGAAAACGTTTACATTTTAAAGGGGAAAAAAAAGTTCCTTAAGGTGTTTCCTTTCATCGTTAGGACTGTTAGGGATGATAGTTACAGCACTGAGTAACGCTTTAGATGTGGGTAAGGGGAGGCAGGAGTGGAAACTAATGATATAGCATTAGAAATTATGGGGGGGAAGAAGGGAATTGAGAACTTTGACCTGTTATATTACCATGGCTTTACCTTTAAGATAAAGGAGAAAGTTCCTGAACACTAGCAAATGTTTTTCCTCTCCTGTTAGCTATGGAGTACAAGAATTACATGTGCAGCTGAGTCTGTTTTTAATAGTTGCAAAGCTGGAAGTGGGTTAAACACAAAATAAGTTTATTTTCAAAGAATCTGTAAGACAGTACGTGAGAAATGCTATTCCTTACAGACCCAAAGGACAATACTGCTGCTTGCAGTGTCTCTGTGTGTCACTTTGGGTCAGGATGTGAAGTCATCACTGAAGGGCTGGACGGAACACTGATGTGTGTGGAAGGAAACATGCATTGTACTGGAAACTTTATTTCTTTATCCAGGAAAAATCAGAGACTGCTGTAGTGTAGATAGACCTTTTCCTAGGATCAGCAATACACTTAAGTAAAATGGGGCTTTCTTTCTTCTTTTTTTTTTTTTTTTTTTTTTTGTTTGATTTGTTTTAATTTAATGGTCAGTTGATGTCTTTCATCAATTTCTCTGTGAAGGACTGAGGTGTATCTATGTGTCAGTGCTGGAGATGAGTGTTACATTTTCCAGACCATCAATGCCATTTTTGGAATCAGTAGAATAAAAGACAAATATCTCAGCTGAAAGTCCATGTCAACACGATGAATCGTGGCATTGCATACAAATATGCAGGGTAATATTATTTTTTCAAGTTGGTGGAAGCATGCATCCAGTAGTATGCAGTTCTGAAGAAAGAGATGAGAAATTCAAGTGTTGAAATGACTGCTTATTTTTAGGAATGAGAAAATACTTACAGACTTTCAGTAGCTTAAAACCAATCCTGTCTATGTACTGGAAAAGGCTGCATGCTGTAGAGGGTAGGTTTTAATCCAGGATTTCTTGAGCTTATTGCTTCTGATTAATTTGTAGTCTTTGGTTAAATCAGATGAAGCTTCATGTGAGATACCACAACTTGTCAAATTAATTTCTTCCATAAAAATATTCCACGTGACCCCAGATTCTCACACCTAGAGATAAAGTGAATGCAAAATGATGCTTGGTTATAATACATATGGAAGCACATGGTAAAATCTCACCATTTTCTAACTCCTGCCATTTGTCTGTGTATATCTGGGCATGCATAAATATAAAACTCAAGAGATTTTTAAACATATTTCTTTTCATTGCTTTTATTTTCTCTGTTTGCAAGCCTTTCATATTTTCATAAAGAGTGATGTGCTTTCAAAAAGAGAAATTACAAGCTATGTATAATTAATACATTCAGTTTTGAAAGTGAAGCCAGTGAAATTTCAACCAAAGTTACCTGGAAAAACAGCATGAACTGCAAACTGAGTCTTCCCCCCATCCTCTTAATTCGTATGTCCACACTCAGAAAATGCATTTTGGATCCAGTAAATTCTGTGTATGCAAAGAAAATAACTTTTCTCATGTTTTCCTCCTTTAGTGCATCCCTAACTCCCGTTAGTAGAGCTATAAGGGGCTTTGAGCAGTTGTCCACTCTGTGCTTTGGGTGAGGCAGAACCTGTAGTTATTCTGCTTCTGACAGTTGTTTGTCAGAAACGTTCCTGACGGTGTTGGATATAGGGATATATTCTTTTTCCCTACAGGTTGTGATTTGAAGTTACTCATAAGAAGGAAAATGTGGAATGTTGTCACCAAGAACAGTGGTATTGTCAACAAAAACATCTGTCACAGCAGCTGTGCTGATGAAATGTTTGTCCAGTTGAGTACGTGTTGGTTTCATGTATTCAGCTTTGATCCATTTTTACGTGGTATTGATTTTAATCTGAAGGATAATGCTCATGGTCAGGAAATCTCGTCTTGAAATACAGCCTGAATTTGTAACTTTAAAGGAGGTAAACCAATGTGCCATAGAGCATACAAATGAGCAGTACACTTTTTTTAATGACTTCAGTGAAGGGAGAGGGAAGAAGTATTCCCACCTGGCTAATGGTGTGGCTGATTTGGGAAAGTGTAAGCGACTTCAGCAAAGCTGAAAGGAGAGGCAACAAGACGTTAGCAATCCAGCCAGGAGAGCTCATAAACTGCAACCTAGTATTTTGGACCTGAATATGAAACTACGCTTTGCCCACCACTACCTGCAGTACAGAAAAACATGATACAGAGTCCAGCTGCTAAAGATGTCAGTGGCTGTGGAATGGATGGAGGACCATCCAGGCTGGTTAGCAATGAGTGGAGGTTTCTGACTGAACGCAATGTCAGTGGAATGGAATTATGGTGGGATAAAAAGCTTCTTAACTTTCACAATTTAGAGGCAGAATTAATCTGTGCCCTAGAGGCATGGCATGGTGTCGTCCGGGGATCGGGAGCAGCAGAAAGGAAGGAAAAAAGTGGGGGCCCAAGACTTAGTCAGCTGGATTTGAGCTCTTCGCTCCATATGTTCTCCAAACGGATCAAAGGATTTGTGGTACTTACTGCTCGCGTCTTCTAATCATCTATTTCTTACTCTTTGCTATAGAAATACATGGAAGTTGTAATGTGATTGATTGTTGACAAATTCCCTCTCTGAACATTTGCTGCTAAGGTAGCAAAGGATTTTGGTCAAAGCATACTGTATATTTATACCGTGTTTTGCAAACACTGCTTATTTTTTTTCTTTGGTTACTTTTAGGAAAGTTTTTTAAACTCACAGCTGAAGTAAAATTGGCTTCTGGATTTTAGCCAGCACAGTTCCCGTGTGTTTCTCATCTTTAATTTGATTTCTCTCAGAATTTAAAAAGAAAAAGAAATAATTCCACTTCTGGAATTGAGTTAAAGTCTGTGTTAGTTAAGACTGATATTTCATCACGTGTAGTGCCCGCTGTACTACCTCTAGTTTTTGTGCCTTGAAGGTTAAACTGTGGCTATAAATTGAAAAATCTTAGGTCTGTGATGAAGATATAATTATCAGATAGGATTGTGTCTTTGGTTGAAGATGTAACACATGCTTGACACATAGCACCTTGTACAGATATATTCTTTCTTTTCTATAAAAAAATCTGATCATACATCAATTCTTTAGGAGTAGTCTTCAGGTATTCTTTGTGGCTTAGAAAGTAAATAAGAAGTCTGTAGAGGTGAAAGATGAGGTCTGTTCTGTGACATACTCAGTTTGCAAGCAATGTTTTTGTTGACCCTACCTAAGAGACTGTCAGATAGCAGCTGCCTGCTGAGTAGAAGGCATTGATGTAGTTTGATGGGCACGGTGCTAAGGGTTAAAATGAATCTACCAACACATTCACAAGTACTGCCAAATCCAAATGTGCAGATTACTAAGGACTGCTTAAGCTGACTTTATATCTCCCAGGAACCGTTCTTTAGCTTTTGTCCTTTAATGAAGTACTGGTGGCTGAGTCTTCCCCCTTGTCGTTTTGAATCAGTGCAGTTCACTGCTCTGTATAGAAGAGTGGTAGTTTGTATTACTGGCACCAGTTCTTTTTTCTTTTTTCTTTTTTTTTTTTTCAGACAAGGATAGAATATTTGTCACAATAGTAAAACGTTTTTATATGTACGGAGAGTTAAACTGCATCTATAGATCAGTGTTTTACTGCTTCAAATGTGCTATAAAGATAAAACACATACTCAGTTTTGTGAATCAGGTCCAGGACGCTAAGTTATATAAAAGTTTGAGAGAAACAACTATTTCTAGATGTGGCTGTGGAGTCTCAGAATTAAATCCATCTGATATTCCCACTCCAAAGTTTTAAATATTTTATAGATGTACATCAGATGTGGAAGCAAGATTTTAAATTTAAAAATCCATTCGTTGCTTTCTCGAATTTCTTTATTATTATTTTAATCCATTACATTCACTGCTCAGGAACTTTGATTTGGGGTTTAGAAATCAAGGTAGATTTAATACCAAAAAATTGATGCGATTTTTAATAACGTTAATATTTTTTTTCCAAGATCTTTGGGGTTTTGTGCTAGCAAGATGTCTTCCCCTGTGTGCAGCTACCTGGAGAAGGATACTGCTTAATTTTTTCCATGAGGGAGAATAAAAGATTTCTAGAGAAAATGAGCCATGTTTTAATCAATGGGAAATCTAGTTCTAATGCTGTGTTAAGGCCTGACCCAGTGCAAAGTAACTTGGCAGAGTCAAAGGAGCATGTATGGGTTAACCTTTTACAAACAATTTGTAGAGTCCAGCAGCCTTTGTCACACTGTCTTACTGTTGTGTGATGGACCTGCTTCAGTTAGTCAGAGGCTGTTTCTGCTGGTCATTTTCCATCTTATCCTAGCCTGCCCTGTGCCTGAAGTCCTGAGGCTGAGGTACACTCTGGGTATCTTCAGTTCTGTGGAAGCAAGCTCACTAAGGCTGTACTGTGACAAACCATATCAGCAGGTCTCTGTGCCCAGCAATGTGATATCCTCTTAATGGCAAACTAATTTGGTTTTTAAAAAAATCTTTATTGTGAGGGTGCCAGAGCGCTGGCACAGACTGCCCAGAGGCTGTGGAGTCTCCACTTAAGAGATCATCCTAAGCCCCCAGGATATGGGCCTGGGCACCCTGCTCTGCGTGACCTGGCTGAAGGAGAGGGACTCTGAGGTCTGCTCCAACCCCAACCAGGCTGTGGTTCTGTGATAAAGGAGATATACTAGGCAGTTTTGAGATAACTTGGTTGCCAAGGCAGCATTCCTAATGTTTGATTACCTTTATCAGCTAATGGGATTAATTCTTCAGGCTTTTCTGTGTTCTCTCCATCCTGATTGTTTTCCCCTCTTCCCCCCCACCCCCTCCCCCACCTATATTCTGTAACATAACATTCTGTCTTCAGTCCACTGTTAGCTTTTTGCACCTGCAGACAACGTATTTGGCATTGTAGACTACTGAGTGTGATGCGTCTTGGTGGACGGTATGCAAGAAACAAGGCTTCTGGCGCTAGAAGTTGGCATCTACTTTGGCCAACATCCCACGTATATCCCAGCCTGCTCCCTGATGCTGATGAGCACCGTCTGTGGGCTGTGTAATGAAACAGAGAGGCTCTAATTATGTGATAGTCTGCTGGTACTGAACCGTAAATGGCATCCTGGCAGCATAGCAGCGGAAGGCTAATTGCTAATGAGGCTGGCCCTGCAGTATCGCAGATGAGCAGAGCTGTAACTTTTTACTGACTACTTGAAGACAGGTCATGAGTTTACAATTACCTCTGGCTCTGAAAATATGGAAACTGCCATACCACTTCTATTTCAAAGGATTTCATCCTGCTTCCTCTGAAATTGTAAGAATTGCTTCACAATTGGGCTTGGTGTGTCCTTGATGCTTATTTTTGGTCATTGCAGATGTAAGTACTTTCTACGCTTATTATTTCTATGCTATTTGACTACCACTAAGTGAATGTGCAGCAGTTAAGCTCATATTTATTAATGACCATACGTGGTCTGACCTACTTTTTTGTGCATTACCAGCAGTGAATATAACCCCTAGGAAGAGAGATGAGGAAACCACTAGAAAGCATAGTATAAATGATTCACAAAATACTATATAATCAAATACTGTTGAATAATATTGCAAAGCCAAATCACTGTATCTACTGAAAAAATAGAGAATGATTTTTTTAGTAAGTACATCAAGGGTGCTTTTTAGAAGGTGGGGAAAATAGCAAACGTTTCTTTGTTCAAATTAAAAATTAGTCAGTTTTTTCTTGTTAGGAAACGATTGTTCCATGCACTTAAATAGCATGATTTTTAGAATTATAGTCATCTTGTAGTTACCCTAAGAAGATTTTGTATTGCAGTCATTCTACAAAAGTAGCTTTTCACAAGAGATGTAAAGAGAAGTCTGAGTTGTAAGGGTTGTTCATTTTTCTGATGGTTAATTCCCCCATATGTGGGGGAAAAGAGTTATAGCAAATCTTATTTCATCCTCGATCCTGTGTTATTGCAGATATCTGTTCATTACTTTCCCACAACTTCATGCTTTCTTCAGGGAGCCTTTCTCAAAGGTGATTTAAAACGGTGCAAACAGAGGAGTAATCGTTTGCCCTGTGAAAAGTTGCAGGTTGTTGGATATCTTGCATATTCCTCCACATCACTGTCAGGGGGGATGTTTGCATAACAGTTCAGTCAGACTCCTTATAAACAGCCATTGCCATGTTTGTGGAGATAAAGAGTGGTGAGGTGGAAGATGGTGGCTGCTCTCTGGAGTTGACCCTTCTACTTCCATCTTGCTTAGTGGGAGCAACTCAGGAGTGCATGGAATAGCTCTGAGCCTTACCAGTGGGTAAGAGAGAGTACAGTGATGAGATGTGTCCAAAAAGCTGGTTCTCAGTCACCTGTGGGCACTTAACATTTTAGCCTTCATAGTTTGTAGCTGCTGTCAGGAGTACTTGGCTTCAAGCTAGATATTGCAGAAGCTGAAAAGATGTCCCACTGAGCAGATGCAGACTCTGAAGAGTGTATTTAATCTGGGAGGTGTACAGAAATTTTGAAAAGCTGTAGGCTTGCAGTGAGAAAGAAATTACTAAATTTGAATGTGTCAGATGAGATGGTCCCTTACTTGCATACATGCAGAGAGTTTTTGCTGTGGGCAGATGGACCATCAGCATTCAAAGTCTCCCTGTCCTTAACCAATAATTGTAATTGGTCGCCATCAGCTGCCCTATTTTAGAGATGAGGATGAGTGGATTAAGAGAACGTGCTTGTCTGATGTTTGAGACTTATTTTCTGAACACTGAATCAACAACTTAACTTTGGATAAAATGTATTACCTAATGGGGGAAAGGGTGGTGACAAGTGCTCTCAACAGTGCTCTAAGCCATTCCCTTGTTAGGAGGAAAAATAATACAGAGGTCGGTTGAATTAACTTTAGTTTGAAATTAGTTCTTCTACACTGTATGCCTAAGACTTTTTTTGTTAGCAAAGAGTAATTATTCTGAGAAGACTAGCAAAATTTCTATTAGAGACTGTGATGGTATGGTTATGAAGGTATGCAGAATCCTCACTAAGTGGAGGATGAAAATCTACATTTGTGAACTGGCTTTCTGCCCTAATTTGAGAGCTCCAGTGCTCTTAAATTAATGAATTAGCTCTAAACATGTCTTTCAGTTACTTCACGTGGACGATTGTTTACTTAAAGTTTTGGTAGTTTTTGTACATTCTCATCCTGCAGCATTTCTGCTTCTCAGAGTCGTGTATGTGAGTTTCCTCAGCTTCTTTCTAGCAGTTATCTGGGTTGACATCTAGTTTATCAAGTTGTGCTGTCAATTAGCTAAGTCAGAAGGTCGTGGACAGACTGGAGTTTTCTTTATAATTCACAACCTCTGTGGTGTCTTTCTGATTTCTGTAAGAACTGTATCAACATGGTCATTTACTGTTTTCACTCAGGTTAGGTAGGTGCTTGTTTTAGTAGAATTATAGTCAAATACCCATTTTAATAGACCTGTAATAATTTAGCCCATCTGGTTCAAAGCCCTTATCAAAGCAGGGTTATATGTGAGATCAAGCCAGGTTGCTCAAGCTTGTATCCAGTCTCCAAAGGTGGAGTCTGCACTGCATCTCTGGCCAACTTGCTTCACCAGTTAACTGTTCTAATGATGGAAAAGCTTTTCCTTGCAATAAATCCAATCCCCTCATTTTAATTTACAGCCAGTATTTCTTGTCCTTAACCAAACACTATTACATTAGCCCAGCTCCATCTCCTTGATGCCTCCCTGGAAGTACTGGAGGGAGGGTTGGGTTCTCCCAGAGCTATACCTTCCCAATGCTGAACAAGTGCCAATCATGCAGTCTCTGCTCAGAGGACAAGTGATCTGGTCCTACCAGCCAGGAGGCTCTTCCCTGGACTTGCAGCTTGGTTGTTTTTGTGGGCACAAAGCTGGGGGCAACATTCCGATTGTGATCTATTTTGGTCTATTTTGATTTTTATGCCTTGGAGATCTGAGGTGTCACTGACAAAACCAGTTCTGGAGTCTGAAACCTCGACCTCAAAAACAGAACTTATATAAATAGTGAACATTATAAAGATCATAATAAATAACTTGAAGAAAAACACCTAGGGAAATAACTGCTCTTCAGAGATGGCTTCTCTTGGGCTAAACTTAGGCAGCTTCAGATAAAAGGAGGTGCTATGGTGCTATGGAGGCCTGTGAGTAGGAGACATGAAACCTTGTAAGTAATTAAATTTGGTATTAGCTATTTACCCATATTTGTGATGAATGTATACAACTGCCCTGTAAAAGTGTGATAGTACGTGGTCTTAAGCTTGTATCATTTGATGATGATTCTTCCCTTTTCAGCTGAAAACAAGTTATGTCATTTGCTATTTAAACATAATTTTTACTCTTTCTTTCTCATTTTTCAGTAACAATGACAAACATTGGAGAAAAAGGTAAGATTTTCGTTAGCTGTTTATAAGTGGAATTCATATATCGGGGTAATACAGTAGTTTTCCAATAAATTGAGATGCACATCTAGTCAGCTTTAAATGAGTTTCTTCCTTTTTTTTTTAATGTTCCTCAGCTCCCTTTGTCATCCTGTTACTGCTTTTGCCATTCAAAACAGAGATGAGAAAACAAACTTCTTACTGGTTTTCTGAGGAGGCAACTAAAATAATTGTCATATTCTGTTTTGAATAACTTTTATTTTAATTCACAACAGGGAAAGCACGTGTAAAATGAAGGAAAATGAGCAGTGTTTGTGCAGGGTACAACTTAACATAACTGGGAGGTGAATTTTTTCTTCAGCTTCATTTTAGCAAGTATCTTTGAATGAACAGAACCCTTAAGATATGTAACCCTTCTAAAAATTAATAAGACTTACCTGATTAGCTATCACTGGAGCTCCTACCCAGAGCCGTTGAGGCTGCTTTTCCAGGTGCTATTTTAAAGCTATATTGCAACTTGGAACTGCAAAGTGTGGGGCCATAGAGCTTGTAGAGGAGGGGAATAGAGGCTTGGAGGCATACGGTGTGCTGCTTACACTCATGTAGTTCCAGCAGGCGTTTGAGACTCCCTCACTTAGTACAGGCTTTTGCTGATAAAGAAATATTTGCTTGAAAAACTTCTTTTTCTATTCAGTGATCTTCTCCATGTGTGGTTTACCAGTGCATACCCACAAACTTCAGCAGACCTTGAGACAGCTCCAGCTTCTTGCTGCTCCTTACCAGAAAAACCAAAGGCCTGTGTGTTGTTCGGCATTGCTTGCAAAGCAAGTTAGAATTATCAGAAAAAGACATTGGAAAACATTAAATGTCCTTATTTTTAGCTGCTCAGAACCTTGGAAAAAATTTCACCTGGCCTGTAGTGTTTTCGGAAGTGAGAGCTGGGTAGGTGTGGATTGCTCTGTATTATTGTGTCGTAACCTTCCAGGTAACACTAGCTATTTTTAAGTGGGTTATCTTCATGTGAAGGGTACACTGTTCCCTTTGTTTGTTTAAATGAAGAGTGTAAAACTGAAGTATTTCTGCCTGAGTGCTGTAGTAGCAGTGGGTTAGACTAGGCTCCATCGCAGTGTGGGAGAACAGTTGCTGGGTGAACTGGGAAAAGTGATGGATCAGGATCTCAGCCATACTGGAGAACTGAGGTGCTTGGGTCTTGTGCAGACATTAAAGGGAATAATGTCTTTAGGCTATTTTTTCTTCATATGTATGAAAAAGATACTAATTGCAGTTACCATTCTTGCAACACTACAGACGAGGGTTAGTAAATGCATGGTGTACCAAACTGATAGAATCAGCCCTCATTTTATACCATGAGTATATTATTTTAAATAATACTGATTTTGATTGAGAGAATCAGGGTTTTTTTAGAATTGATTTTAAAAAAAGTTCTGCTAAAAATATGGACTGTTTCTGACAGATGCTCCTACAATAGTGAAATAGTCATTTAGTGGGATGTTGTGGTTGCTCTGGGTTCCAGATTTATTCCTTACTTATGCTGATGAGATTTTTTTTTCTTTTTACAAATAGGACATATGGCACTGTGCAGCGTTGCTCTTCAGATTTTGTTGGCTTTTGTTTCTTATTTTTGTAACTGTCTAGCAAATGAGAATAAATATTTACCATGTTGCCACTCCTTTTGAATAAAAAAACATTGGTACCAGAAACATATATTCAAGAGCTACTCTGGAGGCAAAACTACAAAAAAACAAGAATATTCAGCACTGCTTTTCCTTCAGTTATGTACAGCATCACATATGCACTATGGAAAATTCTCTAATGCTGAATAGCCATTTATATTTAGGCTAACCATTTGGGGACAGTATTTCAGACAATTTTCACAGAATCAGGTTGGAAAAGACCTTAAAGATCATCAAGTCCAACCACAGCCTAACCATACTATCCTAACTAACAACACTCGGCTAAATCATGTCCCTGAGCACCACATCCAAATGGTTTTTAAACAGGGATGGTGACTCAACCACCTCTGTGGGGAGCCTATTCCAGTGCTTAACAACCTTTTCTGTAAATAAGTTTATTACCCTTCTTACCTTTCTCACCCTTCTGTAAAGAAGTTTTTTTCCTGATATCTAACCTAAACTTATCCTGGTGCAACTTAAGGCCATTTCCCCTATCCTGTCACCTGTCACCAGTGAGAAGAGACTGTGTAGTGAAAGTGCGCAGGTTTCACTTTATGATGTCTTCTGATGATCTTATGAGTTTACAGCAGCTGCACAAAAAATATGTGACATCTGTAGAATCCTTGTAACCCTGTGCTCTGTATAATCTGAGTTCATCTGTACAACAGGGGAAATATTTTGCACTGCTGTGGTCCTGACTGGCCTTTATTTGCCAATTCTGTACTCAAGGAAGAAGAACTGAAGGAAATGTTCCTCCCTGTATACTAGGGCAAGTAGATCAGAGAAAACAAGTTTTGGATTTAGCATTCACTGTAGTGAATTGATGGCATCACTGGTGACTTTCTATAGTAATGTGCAGAATGATTGGTATGTACAGTGAGAGCTTCTGAACAGAAACACATATCAGTCCATGGCAGGCTCTTTGAGTAGATGTTACATTCTCTGTTATTGTAAAACAGACCAGCATGGTAAATGTTGCCTGGCTTCTGTGTTGGGTTTTTTCTTTTTTTCTTTTTTTTTAGGTAAATCCCTGAATATATCACTTGCTGTGAAGAATATAAAGTAGTGAGTGCTTTAATTTAAAGAACCTGGAGGGCAGCACGGAATTTTTAAGATTCAGTTTCGAAAAGACTGGATCTTAAAAATCTAGCAAAACATACTGACCAGTTTTGGTTACTATTCAGGTATCATATGCACACTAAGTCTCCTCTCTCTCCAGCTGTTTAGATATTATAACACCTTCTTGTTTAGGTATCTATAATTACCACGTGGTTTATGAAACAGAATGCAGACCTGAGTCAATTAAGTATGATTTAACCAATGTGTAAAGAGAGAGTACTTGCTCGGTGCTAGGCTGTTAACAGTTCCCCTCAAACTTTTGAAATATGTGTAGCCTGCATAATGGCTTTCCCCATGCAGTCTGTATTTGTCTCACGTAAAGTTGCAGTGCAGTATTTCTGTTGCAGAGCTTTTGCAGAGCCTCTGTATTTACATCTGTTAGAGCAAATACCTGTGGTATGTATCATATCTGTCTGCAAGTACTAAAATATCACTGGTCTGTTGGTATTAATTCTGTTCCTTTTTGATTTTAGTTGTGTGCCTGGTCGCTTACCACATATTTTTCATGCTGTTCGTCTGGTCATATTGGAAAACAATCTTTACTCTACCAATGAATCCTTCAAAAGAAGTAAGATAAACTTAACTTTCATTTCTGAAACAGCTTAGTCAAGTGACTTATTTTGTAGCATTTGAATAACTTAGTCTCTGATCTCATGTGGTTTTTCACGATAGAAAGATACAGCTAGTAATTGCAGCTTCTTATCAGGAATAAGTCAGATTGCAAACAGCATCATAACACATATAATAAAAAGACGCCTCTAAATGTTAAAGATATTTGAATTAATTTTTAAAATAAGATAGTGTTTATTATTTTAAAAGGAAGAAAAATCCCTTCAGTTTAAGGAAAAAAAAAAAGCATTATTTGAACTAGTAGTTTAAATCTCTACAGGGCCATGTATTGTGTAGAGGAAAAAATCCCTTCTGTGTGTGCTTAAGATGCGTTTTGAGTTGCCTGTCAGCATTTGTCAGCTGTTCCCTAAACACAAACTACTACCACATCTGTTTGGATACGAGGGAATTTGACTGTGGCATGAGCACCCAGTCAGGTAAGCTGATGGTGGGAAGCCAGGGCTGATTATGCAGGAGGCAATGAGTATAGAGAAGCTGCATGGAAGAAAGGTCTAAGGTTGATAGATACCCCCAAATCAAAGTCCAGCTGGTATGGAAGTGTTCAGTGAGAAAGATCTAATTGTCTTGAAGAACATTAAGATACTAATTATGTTCAACCTTATATATCCTCAAGACAGTTGCTTTTAGTTCTGTGTCGTTGATTTTACTTAAAAAATAATAATAAATAAAAATCTTCATAGTCTGAATGAAGTTATTCCCCATGCAGCTTGGTACAACCAAAACAAGCATTTGGCCTCTTCCATCCTGTCTCCGTGCAGACACCCCAGCTTCCTCAGGAGGTGCCACAGAACCTCTCAGCCAAGGGGAAGCATCCTATGTTTGTTTTGGAGTTTAAAATGCCCACAAAGCCAATACCTCTTCTGGGATGGACTCATACCTTTATCTTCTCCAGCTACCGTGACAATGTGATATAAGCAGCTTGTGATTTCTATGGTTCATTCTGCAGAGATTATTCTGAATAATTTTCATTCACTAAAAACAGACATAGTTGTGAAGACAAGTAGATGATTCAAAGCAATTGACGTCTTCCTTGCATTTTGCACTACAGTCTTTATTATGTCTTGGAGCAGAGAGCAGGGAAATAACTTAATTACTAAATGAAATTAATTTTTATGTCACAAAATATGTACATGTACGTGGTGACTGTAGTGATAAATCAGAAGGCTTTTCAAGTCGCTGGTCTGATGTTACTAAAAGACTTCCAGAACATCTTAACAAATCCTCAGTAATGATGCTGATATTTGAAAGCCACCACAGAATGCTACACAAACACTTCAAATAGCATATTAAAAGTAGTGAAGCTAGGTAATGGGAAGCAATGTGTGATGTTTTTGTGTTCTTTGAATTTACACGGTGTTGCTGACAAAGTGACATCTCATGTTGTTCCATGTCTTTTTGCTAATCCACTAGGGCAATATTTTATAAATAAATTAGCACGTTTTGTGATGTTAAGTTACTGTTTGGCTTTCAGTTTAAGAGATAAAGTCTGTACGTGCAAGTGGATACATATCCATCTTATCTGTCAACTAAAGCAAATACTCATTTGAGGACTAAAAGGAGAATAAAGCTTATGAGTTTTGTTCTCATGAATACAGCAGCTGGTGTAAACCACACAGCCTGCATGCTACTTTTTAAGTTTATTTTGAATTTTACAAATACAAAAGAAGTGTTAAAGTATCAGCACTGTGGCTCATAATTGACAATATTGTTAACCTGACACTTCTGAAGTTCAGTGTGTTATCCTTATCCCCCCTGTGTTAGAGATAGTTGCCCTGAGTAACAGTACTGTGCTACCCTGACTGCTTCAGGTCAGACTGTGCCATTCCTTGCCTGCATGCACCAGCTCTGTGCAGGCACTGTGAGGCAGTGGGAAAGAAGATGGCTTCCAGGAAGGTTTTGCAGACTACTCTGAGAAACCATACAAAATGATGGAGCAATAGCTTTGTTCTTCAAAACAGAAGCCACAAAAACAGAGGTCTTCTGAAGCGAGTTTCTGCAGTGAGAAATCTTTTGTCACCCAATTAAAATCAATTTAGATGTTAGCAATAGGAGTGCGTTCTTGCTAGTTAAAAATGAAAGGTGATCTGAGAAGCTCAGGCTAAAATGTGAACCACTATCTTCTACTGTAAGACCATGATATCATCAGGAAAGTAGAGTGATACCTTCTCTATGGAAGTGAAAATGGGTTCCTACCTCTGTATTTTTTTCTGCTCCCTTGGCTTTACATGCATTACTTTCATTTAGGGAAAACAAAAATTGTGTTACTATAGTGACTAACTCTTAAGCCTTTCTGTAGACATAAATGCTAGTGATATCAAGGACTTCTAGATCTGCTCGTTTCAAGAAGCTGCAGCAACAATGCTGGCTGTGATGTGTTGCAGAGGACCTAGAAGTACAGCAAATTTGGGCTACACTGTGCATCTCTTTCAGTATTTGTACCCTCTCAGCAGAGCTATGTTTGTCCTTGCCGTTTCCAGCAGTGACAGTTTCATGCAGGAGGTGTTGAGATTGGGATTCTGCCATGCAGGATATCCAGCTCTTCCCTGTTCCCAGCTAGGCTGAGATAAAACCACATCCTAACGCATCCATGAAGAGAACAGCCACTCTCCAGTGACAGAGGGTAAAAGGGAAAATGCCAGAAACCTGAGATGAAATTCAGCTATCTTTTCTGGTATTGCTAGCAACATATTTTCTTTCAGTTAAAGTCATCCCTAGCTTGCATTCATTATCTAATGCTTGGTATAATGGAAGTAGGTTAACTACTTTTCAAAAGATTGGTAATTAAATTTGATTGTGCTAGCTCTTGATCCTACCCTTGATGAGTGTCTCTTAATACTTCTGGAAGTATTCAGCATTACATCTGTACCAGATCAGAAATAATTTTAATTTCGTCTTGCTTCAATGATTAGTCAAAAAATGTCATCAACTAAATTAATGCTCTTAGGAACAATGAGTTATTTGCTGTAATACCTTGTACATGCTGCTAATCCATCTTTATATAATGAATGTTTCTTTTTACTTCTCTACAGGTACTGAACTTGACATTTTCTAATTTTTGTCTTTGGTTTTAAAAATTATTTCAGTTTCATCTGTCATATTCGGACAAAGAATCCCTAGAAAGGGAGCCAAGAGGTGAATCCCAGCAAGAAGTCTTACGGCGAGCAGCCAAGGATCTTCCCATCTATACACGGACCATGTCTGGAGGTAAATAGGTGTTCAGGAGACCATGAAAGGCAGGTGTCATGATGTGCTTGGCTGCCTGAATTAAGTAAAAAGGATTTGGATGGTACAGAAGAACTTCTTTTCATAGTTCATAAACAATATGACCTAACAACTTTAATGTAGTTCCATGCGGTTATATTCATTCAGTAAAAAGTGTTGGAAAGTAAATTGCTGTGTACAGCTTCTCTTTATTCAGGGACTGACAGTGCCCTGCTAAATGTTTGCAAACTAAAATTAGCCAGTAGCTTGTAATATCAACAAACTACAGGTGAAGCTGCAAGAACAAATGGTGTTGTAAATTTGTGAATGTTTGAGCCTAATGATACTGTAAGTTTGTGAATGTTTGTTAGCTGAGCAAATGCAGAGGATAATCTCATAGAATAAATTAAAGTTGCTAGAATAATAGCTCAAAATGGCTTTTTTTTGTTGGACAGTCTGGAAAGGTTTTATGGTCTGGTTCTAGAAAGTATTTTACTGGTTTGATTGGTTGGTTTGTAGCACTTACTTGAGTTTTTTTGAAAAAAATTTGGGCATAGTTAAGAGATTGCAAAAATAGCATTTTGGCTTCACTCTGCTAGATTCAGCATTGCAGTACCTAGAGGATGCTTCAGGGTTTGCAAGTTCTTCTGATCTCACTGCAAAACTTTCCTGAAACCACAGCTCAGCAGAGCTCTCAGGAAACAAAATGTGTATCTGTAGATTAAGATCTAATCTTGTGACTTCTTTCTTTAGCAATCAGATACTGTGACAGATGCCACCTCGTAAAACCAGATCGTTGCCATCACTGTTCTGTGTGTGACAAGTAAGAAAATTCTTTAAATGTGTAGCTTTCCTGAATAATGGCTTTTTTTTCCTTGATGCAGAATTTTACATGCAGAAACTTTTGTTTTTTATTCTTAGATGTTGAGGTAGAACGTTAATGATACATCAGAGATGATTTTTTTTCTCTTAATATTTGTTTTTCAGATTTATTTTTAAGTTATTACTGACGAAGCCTGTAATAATGTCTAATTTGTTTGATGACTTCTTGATGCTGAATTGGATTGTGTGATCTTACACACCATTTAATTAATGGATGACAATTTTTAATAAGGACCTTTCCTTAGGAATGTAACCAAAAGTAGCTGATTAAAATTTGCTTTTTTTGTTGTTGTTAGAATCTGAATAAAGACCACTACTCATGTCAATCTAATCATGGTGTCATTTACATCTTACCTGAGATAATAAGCTTAATATCCTAATTTTTATTGGATAACTTGAAAGCTATTTCTAATTAAAGAAGGAAACAACCAAGCAGCCCCCATTTCTAACTGAAGCAGTAGCATAAAGTTTTTGTTCATACAATATGGAAGGAAGCTCACCTCCATATTCTTCCCCCAAAGCCTAAATACTTTCCTTGTCAGCTTTCATCCCTCTGATTTTTCTCCTGTTAGCTTCAACATCTGTGGGCTTCTCTACTCTTGTGGCCAATTATCTGAATGTCTAAATTGAGGAGAAGGGGCTTCTTCAAAGACTGATTATTGTTGCCTTAAGGCTTCCAAATACTCTTCAGTTGCTTGTGGATCAGACCTTGCAACACTGCAGTGAGGTAGAACAGACATACCATTTTGCAGAGGAACTGAAAGAGTCGGTGACTGAAGGCACAAAGGGTGTCTTTGTTGTGCTGTGTGGGGTGGTGATTGCAGTGTAAGAAAGGAACAGCCCCACATCTAAGCAGAAGAAATTTTCCCATGAAATACCATTAGTTAATACATTTTGCAGAATGCCTTGATTTCATCCTTTAAATTTCAATTGCTTTAGTTACGCCTGATTTTCTTGTACATGTTTTATTAATGGAGAGTGATTAAGTGCAAAAACATTTTGGATTTTTCATATGTGATAAGTTCTTAGAAGGCATATGCGCATATATTTATATAAATACTTGGAAATATCCTTAGTTGCATCATTAAGCTGCATCATGTAATAATTGAATTAGCCTAGTTTCTAAGTCTTTGTCAGAGAATTAACAATGTTTGAAAAACTTATTCAGATAGAGGACCAAATCTTAAAGCTGTTGTAGACAGTGTGTTCTTCTACCACTAAGCTCTTGAAAAAACAAGTGTTTGAGTACTTGCAGGTAAAATGTATTGTATGAAATTATTAAAGTCCTCGTTGCTTGACAAAGTAGGCAACTAATAATATGCATGTGTAATGCTGATGTGTACTTAAATAGTTGAATTCTGACACATAACTGTTTCTGATTTTTCTTTTTTTCTTTTTTTTTTATTATATACTTTGAAATCTGTTGTTTTGGTGGTGTTTTTGTTTTTTTTTAAGATGCATTCTGAAAATGGATCATCATTGTCCTTGGTGAGTGTACTACATGCTTTTGCTTTTTATTTTTTTTATTTGGTAAAACAAAGTCTTCAGGGATCATAGGTGGTGTTTCACCATTCCTAGAGCTGGATGCTAACATGAAATTACTAGTCCTGCAGAACAGTTCACAGAATCAACGAATGGCCCAGGTTGGAAGGGACCTCAAGGATCATGAATCTCCAACCCCCCCCTCCACAGGCAGGGCCACCAACCTCCACATTTAATACTAGACCAGGCTGCCCAGGGCCCCATCCAACCTGGCCTTGAATAACTCGAGGGACGGAGCATCTACAACCTCTCTGAGCAGCCTGTTCCAGCACTTTACCACTCTCATAGTAAAGAACTTCCCCCTGACATGCAACCTAAATCTTCCCTCTCTCAACTTAAAACCATTTCCCCTTGTCCTGCTGTTATCTACCCTTTCAAAGAGTTGACTCCTCTCCTGTTTATAGGCTCCCTTTAGGTACTGAAAGGCAGTTGGAATTGTTTATTTTATATCCTCTTTGCCTAGTTATGAGATGTGAAAAGAAGTTTAGATACCATTTTTTTGTTAGGTAACTATTTCTGTAGTTAGGGTAAGATAGAATTCTGGTAAGAAAGAAAAAATTCTTTAAGAATTTCATATTTTTTTCATGCACTTTGAGTATTTAATGTTACTGTAGGTTGAAAACTGAGGGGAAGTGCTGTGCCATGTTCCCCTTACCAAAGTGACATTTGCCCTGCAAAGTCACTTCCTAGGACAGCTTGTGTTGGCTTCCTGGAAACACCTTGTTAGCTCTTCGGTTTTTAGGGTTCTTTTTCTTGCTTTCTTTTCCCTTATCTTTCCCTTCCACTCTTCCCCCTTCTGTGCAGCACACTGGCCTACACAATGTTTTTGTTTTCCTGCCCTTTCTCAGCAGCTCTTGGAAACAGTGAGTGGGGATATTGAATTAATTTACTTCACTTTGGCAGGTATCTCACAGAAATTATTAAAGACAAATGTTAGAAAGGCTCAAATTGAGAAGACTTTTATTTAAAAAAAACTCCATCTTTAGGGGTTCCTTGGGTGACTTCTTTGACCAATAAAAGTAACGGTTCAAATCAGTATAGTAGATAGGTAAGCTTTGTTTAATCTTTTGGTGGGGAGATGTGATGCTTAGGGGAGCAGGGAAACAGTAATGGGAATTAGTGTTTGAATATTCTGCTTGGAGTAGGATTTCTGGAGAGGATAGTTAAAAATAACCTTGGAGAAGTAAGGGGAAGAATTTGGAAGGAGAGGTAGTGAGATGGCAGAGATGGCAGTCATGTTCTTGCCTCAGATCAGCTATTTCCTGATTTCTGGGAGGGTTTAGCTTGTCCTACACTCCTATGCTAAAGGAAATGTAATAAATAGAAATATGTAATGCTAATTTGCTTTCTAGCTACTGTAGAAGTTTAATAGATGCAGAAACAAAATCATTAATGATTTGAGTGCTCTTGCTACCCATGTTATAGATGGAGCTGTAGACAGAAATGTGATGACTTGAAGCATCACCAGAAGATATAATTTGATATATAACAACTCTAATGCTACCAAGATGCATTATGAAAAATTTGGAAACAATGAGAAACAGATCTCCTCAGTCCTTTGAGTTATCTGAGAAGAATTTACTACTCAATTTTGTGATTCTTTTTGTTAACTGAGTTGCCTTGTAACTTACTTTTTTACCTGGCATTTCTAGTAAACTAACTCTTGAGTTAGAAAGGATCTATTTTCTACTTTACTTCAAAAGGAACCATTTTCAATTTTATCTATAATCCAAGTTGAACCTAGAATGTTCTTTTGAATAAATATTTAACTGCAATAGAACACGGTTATTTAGCAGCCTGTGTGCTAACAGTTTTGCTCATCCTCAAAATGTTAGGGTTTGTATTTAACTACCATTCTTGGTTTTTATTATTTGAAACTGCATGTGCAAATAGAACAGTTACAAAACCTTGATGTTTACTTTCTCGTTAATTCCTTAATGAAATATTCTTTTCCAGTAATAACTCCTCAGTCTGGAGCTTTGTCAAAACTTAGAGAAGCAGGATGATTTATGAAAGTTTGTTTTAATGTGCAAAAGAACGAGAGAAATCTTTGATTCAAGAGACGTTGTTTTTGCCAAGCAACATTTCACATGACAGTTCTTTTCTCATGCTAAAAAGTGCCAAAAAAACTGCCATAAAAAAAAAAAGTCACAAGAGTAAACAGGTTTATCATAGAAACCTTGAATCTGAATAGCTTGCAGTTTATCACGGAATCACTAACTTTGACATATATAATGAAAAAGCACTTCACTAGGGAGAATTGAACAATTATTTTCCAATAAGAATCATGATGAGCTTAGAAACATGTCTTCGGGTTTTTTTAATTAGAACAGTCTCTTGCAAGTCCTACTTAATTGTCACTGATACAGATGCTTAGCTACTGTTTTCTGTTCAAATGGTGGTACTAAATATAATGTTTACACAAGATGGCATGTTTCATTAAAACAAATAAGAATAAAACCCTATTTCCACTGACCCAGTGGATGGGTACCAGTGGTGTATAGAGAATGGTCATTTGATGTTTTAAGATTTTACTCTGTTCTAATTACTGTTTATCCTGCTGCTAGCATCACTATCTCCCTTAATAAGGGAATAGTTGCCGTAACCTCTAGAGACAGCTGAAGCTGAGCCTCTCAAAACCTTTTTTTTTTTCATATTTTTTTTTCCCCAGAATTATTTTTCAACATAGATGTTTTCGTGGCGATAGTTTTCTCTTAATTATCTAATATTTCTGATAGTTAAAGAAGGAATGTGAAATTTTATTTATTTATTTTAACTCTCTAGATAATTGTGTGAAATTTAGCAGTGCAGTGATAGGTTTTGTTAGCTTCTTCATGCAGCCAAATAACAGAAAAAGGGAGCTGTTTACCAATAAATTCTCCATGGGCACACATTCAGTATTTTTCCTTAGATGGATGTAATATCATCACGTGTTTGTTAGAGCTGTAAAATTCATAATACTGAATATATTGGCTTTAATGGGAATCTGCTACAATACTAAATGAACCCTCAATGTGTCTCTTTGATAGCGTATATGAGTAGCTCATTATCACATATAACTTCTTTAAAAACGGGAAGCAGGTGAACTTCAAGCCTGAAGAATGACAAAATGAGATTCATGTTGACATTTGGATGTATAAGTTTTATTAATCTCTTCTTTTTGCTGTCATGTTGTCTCTGGTATGGAACAATTTTTCTGTATTCAACAGGAGTATTTCCCTTATTATTTTATGTCAGTGTAATGCTAAAACATGGGCACCTAAACCTTTCTATAAATGAGAAAAATAACTGTGACTGTGATTCAAATGTATGTTAGATGTGCTAGGAACAGCTTTCATTCAGTAAGGCAAAACTGAATTTCAGTAATCTGTTGAAAGCTGTACTGCATTGTGAAGTACCTCATTCGTTTTTTTTTTTTTTTTGTTTGGTCTGGTTAGAAATACTACACTAATCTGAAAGTTAAAGCTAAAACATGTTTCAGTAGCTTGAGGCACCACAGATAGGAAGCAAGTCTGGGTCTAGATACTGATATTACTTTCTATGAAGTAAATAAGTTTATTCTTAAATTGGAGGAATGCAAAGCGAATAAGTACCTTTACATTCTGTTTTCATTTTTACTTTTTTGTTATCAGGGTGAACAACTGTGTTGGATTCTCCAATTACAAATTTTTTCTTCTCTTCTTGGCTTACTCTCTACTGTATTGCCTTTTCATCGCTGCAACAGATTTACAGTATTTCATCAAGTTTTGGACAGTAAGTAGTAAATTTATTTTTCCTTAAAATATACTTGGAAGTTCAGATCCAAGTGTCAGGTTCTTGTTGTCAGTGTTTATAGTAGCTCAAGAAAGGACTGGTTTCTTTAAACTACATGCTGTCAAAAACCAAATTGCACGGCTGTCTGTGCATAAGAGGTGCATCACATATTTACTCAGGCTCTTGTTGCATGGTATGTCTCTGTCTGCATTGAATTGGATTTGGGTGAATAGAGGATTATTAATAATCAAGTTAAATAGCTATTTCCTCATTTCTAAAAGCATTTTTTTATTATTTTTAGAATGGCCTTCCTGATACTCAAGCCAAGTTCCACATCATGTTTTTATTCTTTGCTGCTGCTATGTTTTCTGTCAGTCTGTCTTCTCTCTTTGGATACCACTGTTGGCTTGTCAGCAAGAATAAGTCGACTTTAGGTAAGCTTAATGCTTCTATGTTTGGCAGCAAAAAATAATGAACAGATGGCTATTATATCAAAACAGGTTTTAAGGCAGTGCTTCTGCATTCAGTTGTAAGTAAACTCAAATATGTGAATGGCAGTTTAACAGTTACATGTTCTGTC
The DNA here is from genome assembly GCF_016699485.2 of Gallus gallus. Taxonomy (NCBI): domain Eukaryota; kingdom Metazoa; phylum Chordata; class Aves; order Galliformes; family Phasianidae; genus Gallus; species Gallus gallus. The sequence continues at coordinate 62,698,508 of NC_052535.1, read as the reverse complement.
CACCACATAATTGTAGATGCATGGGTTTAATTATGGGTTAATTTTAAAAACCTCAGAGATGATGTCCTGTGCCTCTGCTATGGGAATATTTACAACTGTCAGATGTCATCATTAAACCAATATCTCCCAACACCCTGATGTGTGGTTGTCAAGTCACACCTGTCCTTTACCGTGCTGTGGATTGCAATAATAATATCAATTCATTGAAGTTTCTAGATCTCTAAATGTTTTCCTGTTGATACAAGCTGAATAAGGATAATCTCTCTTGTATTTTCTTTTCCTGGTTTTCTTGAAATTTACAAATTAGTAGACGATGAGAGGAAAATTTTGAAGATATGTTATTTGGAGGAAAGTGGGTTTCCTCTGCATTCTGGATGACTTAAAGCCCCTTACCCTTGGATAGGGAAGCACTGTGGGAGCACAATTCCCCCCTTGGATCGAGAGCAGTCTGTGTGAACTGTGCTGTCAGCCCTGCAGGACATGCTTTATATAGCCTGCTATATATATATATATAGCCAATTAGGGGAATTAAATGGCTATCAGTCAACATGTGGAAGGTGAAGGAATTTTCTGCCTCAGGCACTCTGCAACACTTGAGGCTATATTTAGCTCTCTTCCCCTGAAATTTAGAGTTGACATGCATGGGGAGTGATCCGGGCCTACAAGTAAAATGCTTTCTTTATGTAGCTGTAAAAACATACAAACTTTTTGTACCCCAGAGTGTAAAAAGCTACTAAAATAGGGTAAGCTTCATTTCTTTTCCATTGCTCTTACTGTAGTAAACACTTAGTTCAGTCTAATTCTTTTCCCTGAACACTGTGGTGTATCCACATGTTGAAAGCTTCATGTAACACATCACGCCATAAGGAGCACTCTTCCTCACTTTGGTCAGGGTGGAAGGACACTTCTACCCCTCCCTGCACACACAGCAGTGTGTAGCCGTGACTGTGGATTCCACAAGCCAACTGGGTCACTTGAACAGCTCAGCCATTCCTCTTGGCTGGAGATGTAATTGCGTGAAAAATTGATGTGAAACTTGAATGTGCTATCTTGTGAAGAAATCTAATGGATTTTTGCTTTATCTTTAAGAGGTATTCAGAGCACCCATATTTCATCACAGAACAGACAAGAACGGTTTTAGCTTGGGCTTCAGCAAAAACCTAAGGCAGGTGTTTGGTGATGAGAAGAAGTACTGGCTGTTGCCTGTATTTTCAAGGTACACTCATTTGTTGAAACTGTTAAATGGTCAGTACCCACAGGGCGTGGGCCTTGGTTTTTGTTTGTTTAATTTTCTGAAATTAGATATAGTCACTAGACTAATTTGATTGATTTATTTATTTATTTTTCCAGCCTAGGGGATGGTTGCTCCTTCCCAACTTGCCTTGTTAATCAAGATCCTGAGCAAGCCTCCACACCTGGTGGTCTTAATTCAACATGCAAAAAGTAATCTACTTTTTGTTATTAGTTTCGAGTACTTGGTATTCTGTTTTGTGCCAATACACGTATAAATCAAACCACGTTTTATGTGTAGATTTTCATATTAAGAAGTACAAGTCAAATTTAAAACAGCTAAGTTGTAATTGAGCTAAGCCTGAGACTTGTATTTAAATGTATGGAAGTAAGAGGTTTTTTTCCTCCATACTCACGTTCACACTGTAACTCTGCCTCGGTTCAGTGACATCCCACAAACTGTGAGTTTTCCATGCCTGCCTCATTAGTGTCAGTATGCTCTGTTCTGCATGCGGGCAGTTAGTTGGTCTGCCTGATGGTGTCGCCATGCAAGGCTTTTGGGGAAGGCCAGCTGCTTTGTTTCTGGCGCAAGATGGTTTGTGTACTGGAACACAGACCTCAACATTTCTGTACAACAGGGAGCCCTAAAGTAGGGGGTGGGAAGGAAACTGTTTTCAATTCACATGTTCTGTTACTGCTGATAATCAGAAATGTTTTCTTAATCTTTATCCTTCAAGGCCACGTTGTGCTTGAAGTATGAGAAGTGTGCAGATGTTCTTGAAACCAAATGAAAATTTCACAATAGCTTAGTAAATTACATTGCAACTTTTTAGTAATATTTTCATGATGAAGAGTGAAAAGCGTAGTAGATATGAATACCTTGACTAAAAAGGGATAACAGAATCATATTGACTGTCTTTTATTTGTATAACAAGCGTGTTGCATTTCAGCTAGCTGTGCACTGACAGACCAGAAATGACATCCAGCTGGAGAATGTTTTAAATCTTGCCCTAGTGACCAAGTCAGGGAGAAGGGAACCATAGCCTATATATGGAGAGAGATTCTGGAAATGTTCTCTCTACTGTTATGGTGGCAGGTTTGCTGTAGTGGAAGAGAATATGGATAGAGCGTATTTGGAACTAATGCATATAAATATAGATTATCTGTCAAAGAAAAAAATTATGAGGTTTCCCTGTTCTGTGCTAGAGAGTTGCTTTTGAGATTACACTTGTACCTGTGACAACTACACTGCAATATATGTAATGATAGAAGTTCAGTGATTCATCAGAAAATAAGCAAGGTAAGGGAAGTAAAATACCACGTATGACAGACTGTTTGAAATGTGTGGTAAAGAAATGGAGATTTACAGCACTGTTCTTTTTAATGACATTACAGTGAGAACCACCTGTTCCCTGCAAAGCCACTGCGTGACTCCCAGAGCCACCTCCTTACCGATACACATTCCTGGTCAGACATCGGTGCAAAGGCCGAAAAGGGCAAAGTTGGTAAGGAACTGATGTATGCTGCAATGATTCGCTCCGTAATAAACTACCTTTGGCAGATACAGTGTAAAAATGATGGTGGTCACTCTGTTTGTTTTCACATTTCTTACAGCTGTGCCGCTAAGCTTATTCTGTGCATGTTTGTACAAAGTTGGGCATTTCAAGCTGCCATGCCCTTCCACGTTAAACCTGACAGAGGGGTACTGAGAGCACCAGCACTACTGGGTACCGGTTAACACTTACTGTCAGGCTGGGATTATTCTGGGGACAGGCTTCTTATATGAGAATATGAGGATGCCTTGTTGCCAAAAGCCATGTAAAGAAAAGAAAATAAAACTTTTTTTTCCTCTTTTTTCTTCAAAGGTATGAGCAATCCTGCATTAACCATGGAGAATGAAACCTAGCTTCCCTAAAAAGAAACATCTGAATATTTTAGGAAAGGTATGTTGATATTCTGTTTGTTTAATTTTCTGTTCCATGATTCCTTACCACTTGAAGAATGCACAGAAGTTCCTAAAATAATTCCTGTCTGTTTACTTTTCCTCTCTATTTGTTTTACCTTGAGGTAGGAGCATATGAATTCATGGTTTTAAACTGAACCTCTGATGGGTCATGCTCGCAAAATATTGTTTCACCTTTGCACTCATTGCTTGTTAAGTAGTATTCCAAAATGTTATCATTCCCTTTCTCTAGACAGTTCTAGATTTTGTGAGCTGAAAATGAAAAATTCTGATTTTGTGAGCTGTTCAGGAAATCTTTCTAAAGTTAGGTTTAAAACTGAAGTTACTTCTTAACATGAACACAACAGATAATAGCTTCCTCTGCTAAACAGCTGAACTTCTACTAGACTTTCTTCAATTCTAATGATGTATTTTGTGTTTTATGTTCTGTTCCAGTTCAAGAAAAAGCTGTTGGTGGAAGGAAGATGGATTCTTCCAAAATCAGCCCTGTTGGCCAGCTGCTCCTGTCTGCTCCTACGTGGATGTGCTCAGAAATCAAACTGACAGATGATTAGCTGTCTCCATGTCATTGCTTGAAACATGAAACAAAACATGCTATTTTGAATCACATAAAGAATGTTTCAACTTTAAAATTACTATTTTTGAACGGTGAAAGGTGATTCTGAGTACTGGGGCGGGGGGGGATAGTCTGACTTTACTATTGTAAAAAATTCTGTGGCTGGTTTTACTTCAATATTCAGCACAAAAAAAAAAAAAAAAATGACCTCCTCACATACCAGCCTAGGTTCTTGCCCTGATTTTGAAAGTTCAGCTGTTAATTCAAATCACTGTAAGTATTTGACTTAAATGTTTGCACTGCTGGCTTGATCTTGATAAAGTGGGAGAATAATCAGTGTTGACTATGGACAATTCAGTTGCTTGGTGGACTGCATCTTCTTTTGAACGCTTATGCAATTTTCTGAAGATAAAGCAACCCAAGTGAAGTGTCGGACTGTTCTGGGTACTGTTGTGGAAAACATTACAGCAAAGGCTCCCTTTTAAATAACCTAAAGTTGTGGAAGTGGGGGGGGGGGGAAATCTTTGATAATTGAATGCTTGTGAGTCTCTGATAAGTGAATGATTAGAAAGCCCACATTCAGAAGGATAATATATAAGTGAAGGTGGTACACTGGGGATTTTTATGAAAGCTGCACAGGACAATCCTATCAAGTGGGGATTTTATTTTCCCCTTTAGAGCCTTCATCCCTTTAAGAACAGGAAGGCTGGCACCTCACTCGAACCAAAAGGCATTTGGTTTTGTTATTGATGTTGGTTTTGTGTGTGGTTGTTTTGTTTTTTAAGCAAACCTTTGTTCTTGATGGCCATTGTCTTTCAAAATCTCACTTCTGCTTAATCGATAATTGTTTCAGACATTTTTTTTACTTGTTCTTTAAGACACTGCATTTCTGACTGTATAAATTAATTAATATCATCTACAATCAAGGAGACATTGTTGTAACTTATGATGTTTGCAGTTAAGGGACAATGAATATTTGACTGTAATACCAAAAGGCCAGACTGCTGCATGTAGGAAGCTCCCCTCCATTAAGCTGGAGAGAGACAGCAGCTTTCTTAACATCTGAGTTAACCAGTCAGATAATGAAAGATAAGATGTGTTACCAACTGCAAAACCAAGGAAGTTTCTGCAACACAGATCTAATTGTCTTGTGCCTTTTGTATACACCACATTTACGGTATCAGTGTTTACATTTAAATGCAAAGTATTTGTTTTTCTGAAAATAACAAGAAGGAACTTAGTTATGCTTTTCAGGTAGACTCACACTGTAAAGATTCCAGTTTGTTGAAGAAGAGCAAACCCATTTAGAATACTGGTAGCAAGATTAAGTGATGGATCTCTGAAAGGAAAAATCTTATCAGTAACTCTTCTACAGGCAGGTAACTTTCTTTTGTTTCTCCTGGGATTACAACTGAAGTGATAAGTGTTGGAGCACAGATATGGCTTTTTTTTTTTCTCTTGTGGGGGGAAAAAAGTATTGCATTGGTTTTATTTACTCTCCAAATATTAGCAACCTGAAACCATCTGATTCTTGCCAGAAGTGCCAGGATAGGGATCCATTGCTGTAGAACACTTTTTAAAAACTAGCATGAAGGTAGCACACGGTTTACATGATGCCTGCAGACATCCTCGCAACCAAAAGTTTTCCACGGCTATTTATTCAGTGTTGTCTTATCAGCTTAGTTTGTGTTAGTGTTTGTTTTGGGTGTCAAGGGGTAAAGGGGAGAGGGAGAAAGATGTATTTTTGACACTTCAGGTTCTCTGGCTGTATAGTCTTGTTTTTTATGAAGTCGGGGTCATTTGTTGTGGAGCATGCATTCGAAAAGAGTGAGTAAAAAGCTGAAATTCAGCTTTAATGTGACTTGCTCCATATTTTTACATAAAGACAAATTCAGCTTTCTTCCCAGCAAAATTCATAACAGGAATTGCTGTAATGCAGGTGGCAGACCTGCCCTGTAGACAGGACAGCAGTCACCCTCCCTGGATGTGTTCAGGGCTCTGTGGGGTCACAGTAAGGCTAGGAACTGATGTAGAGAAATGACAGGGATCAGGAAATACCTAGGTGTCTCAGCAGTCACATTTAGAAAGCACAATAGCCATAAATCTTCAGTTTTGATGTAGCCTTTGGCTGTCCCTTTAGGAGAAAAGTGAGAGAGAGCATGAGGCCAGGGAACAAACTGATGAAGGGAGGGGACAGGAAGATGAGACATGAGGGTCATCCAGTTGTGGTCAGCAGATCTGAACTACAGGGCCACAGCTATATCTGATCACAGGTTGGTATGAGTTGTGCCCTAAGAACACTGAGGGTAGCTGGGGTGAGAGCAAGCTTATCATGCTCCAAGATGTAGTTTCTGATTCAACTCTATTTTTGGCTTTAAATGCCCCAACAACCTATATAGTATATAGAGAAGTGAAAATGGTGATCCTGACGTATTGTCATTGAGCACTGATGCTATTGCAATGCATGTGGGAGAATTTGTGAACAGGTAACAGGAGCAAGAACGCAATGTTGTTTGCCCACTTACTCTGATTCTCCTGTTCTTTACACTGTTATTGCTAGGCACTTTACTATAGTCTTCTAGGTGATTTCTGTATTTTTTTTAAAGACCGCTTTATACCTACTGTACAGTTAATCAACTTTTTTGCTAAAAAAATAAAAAAAGCCCTGATATTTGTCTAGAAATAACAACCCTACATTTCAGGCTTCTTTGGAAGTTAGATGAGTTTGACAGACTCACTCATCTAATGAGCCTGAGTCCCTCAAGACAGCAGAGTTTATTTTGTATACATGTAAGCAGTCATATGAAGCACTAGCCACCCCCAAATGCTTAACAAGCTTCCTTAATTTGTATGTTAGAACAAATGCACTACATCTCCACACCAGAAGTGGCCCACAAATACTATTTATCAGGTATGTACAGGTGATGCAATGCTCAAAGTCTTCCCAGAGAACTATTTTTACTGAGACTGAGCATATAAATGTTGGTTGGTTCCTTCAATTGAGCAGTTAGACATACACAGCTGTTGCTGTGCACTAAACTGCAGACTGAAAGGTTGGCAGTTTGAACTAATGAAGCCCTGGTAATTATTTCCAATTATGTGTACTTAAAATCATGGTCTTTAAGCAAGGCTTTAGCATGGGTGGAAGTAGCAAGATTGTTTTAGTGCATGGTATGCTACAGCTGTTGTTAGTCTCACAGCTGGACTAAACTTTTTTTTTCACCTTGATTCAGTTGACTGGTGTGTTGGATGTAGGGGGAAATAAATTTTCACATATCCTTAGCATAGAGCTTTACCACTTGTTAATGTACTGCTCATATAAATAAATGCTTCATGTTCAGCAAATCACATACGTAGTGGTCATTCATATCCTACTTTCAGTTTCACCAGTCATCATGTGAATTAGAGCTTCATTATTGTAGTTACTGTAATTGCCCTCTTTACCAAAGCTCTTCACAGGAACATTTATGTGAAGCAGAGGCTGCAGCATGCACTCAGAGCTCTTCCCCTCTTTCTACAGCCTCTGTGGGTTTTTGGCTGAAATCCTTGTATGTGAATAACCAAACCCTGTACAAAACTTCTCATGCAAAACAAGATTAAGGAACATACCGTAATGCTGTATGGGTGATGGGGTGTCACTGTTTGCAGCTACCACTTTTCCAGTAGTTATGTGGTAAGAGGACAGGAAAAGCAGCAGCCTTCTGGGGTGAAATTTAGATCAAATAATGTATGACTTAACCCAAGGGAAGCCTTGCTTTTATGTCCTTTGCTGTTTAATTTTTCCCTTTTCTGGTCATTCATTCTAGATAATCCTTGTTTCTCAAAGTTTTCCTAATGGCACCTATTCCTGTCATAGAGTAACTCAGGCATCCTGCCCCTGCAGTATTTGGGGCAATGATTACTGACTTTTGCCTAGATCCTCAGGCTGAAATCTTCTCAAGCAGATGGGCCCAACACTTTGTAGCAGCAGTTTGGAGAGCACACAGGTTAAGCCACAACCCCCATCCCACCCTCCTCCATCTTCACAGCCATAACTGATTGGCATATCTGGAACAGACCCAACACCTCCTGACAGTCACTATTTTTAGAAGCCCTTTTTCCCTTCTCAGTTCATTTAAGAAGTCCCAGTTACAAACACAAAATACATTAATTATACAAGCTGTGTTACAGCCTGTTATTTTCCCCGTACTAATAGATATTAAACTGGTCACTAGTTCAAGTTGGCAAGAACAAAACAAGGCCAGAAGCTTAGTGATGGTACAGACACATTAGCAAATAATCTCTGCATAAAATGCTACCACAGATACTACTGTGCTTCAGAGCATGCAGAGACAACCGTGAAAGAAAACAAGGAGCTTGTGAAGTTCATCTATTATATAATGAAAGATAAATAAAAGATACCGACACAAATGCAATGTCTAAAAACAACAACAAAAAAAACCAACAACAAAAAACAGCAAACTGTTCCAGATGGTGAGGTGATAAATGCAACCACAGCTCAAAACTACTACCCTAAAAAAGATACAGCATGTTCTATGTAATGCCACTTGACCCTCACAGTTCAGCTGTTGCTTATTTCCAGTTCCCACATAAGGAAAGGGGCCACCTCTCCCCTCCATCTACTTCCCTTGCATTACCATCAGTTAGCTGAGGCATTTCATGAGAGCAGGAGAAAGCTCACTCAGGCAAAAGAATTCTCCCACTTGAGCGGAGGCAAAGAAAACCTCATCTGTGCTGGCAGGAATAGAACAGGAGAAGCCTCTCTCAAAATCAAACGTTTACATTTGGCATCATAAAGCAAATTACATTCGCAACCTGAGACATAGAACAATGGAGGAGAATCTTCCTCATTTCTCTACCACACCTACTCAGGCACAAGAGAAGAAAACACCTAAACAAGCCCTTGTAAACCAGCCAAGGTACATTCAGGTTGAAGAATACCAGAAAAACAACTTCATGTTATGAATGGGGAAGTAAATAAATTAAATAGAGCTCTCAAGCTTTTTATATGTGTAAAATAACAACTTCACAATTCCTTAAACTGCACTGAACTCACAATTAACATTATAGGACTGTTTAACAGCTGGCATTCATTGAGAAGTTCTAAAAAATGATTGACCATGGAATTATTTTCTTCCTTTCAGTACATTCAACTAGCTTAGACAAGTTAAGAAACCAGGTGGAAGTTCAAAAGCAGAAGATCTGGAAATGCACTTTTCTCAAGTAAAAACAACACTTGGCAAAATGAAAAAAGAACAGCTAAAAAGCACGTTGGCAAAACAAGAAGTGATACACCTTTGGGAGCCTAATACGGACCTCAAGTTTGTTGCCTTTCTTCCCCCTCTTCCTTTGAATAGCATATGAGTTTGTACGTAGCGTACTGAAAATAAATAAAGCCACCACCATTAGGCCTTATAAAGCTACATTTTCATTCTGTCAATGCAGCTCAGTCCAATGCAAAGGAAAAAAAAAAGACAACAACCTCAACATGACACTTCACAATGGTAAGCACATGGAAACCAGTAATGAGAAGGAGATTCAATGGTGTATTACAACTGCTATGTTGTGGTTCTGTTGTGATTTCAGTATATTGCTTCATCACTTTTCTAAGTCACACAATATCAAACACCTTCAAATAAGCTCAGTATCGAAACAATAAGTTCTCATGTGCAATACCCTAAAAGAACCCTGTCAGAGAGCACTGGACTCCAACATACTCGTTCTGCATGCTGATTTAATCAGCCTTTCATCCATTTTCTTAATTGACCACAAAAAAAGGATGAAGCAAAAGAATTTCATATAGCTGAACAGCAACTATCACTCAAGAACATTCAGCCAACATGATTGAAAGAAAGATTTGTTAAGCACTAATGCTTAGAACCTAGGAAACTCTACTTAGCACTATACAGTGAAAATATAAAATCTTACCTACCTCTCAAAAGATAGATAGGTTTGATTCTGTAACTTCCATTCTGAAGTACACTGTTACTTAAGTCAATGTTTAAGGTGACTCCCCTAGCATGAAAATTAATACCATCGATGCTGTGTAGTTAACTGAAACACAACCTATAACACTTGCAGAAGCATCTTAACTGTGTTTACGTAGAGCTATACATGAAGCATACTTGTTAGCAACCAGCTTATCCCCCTGTGACTAGACCCCTCTCAACATCTTGCTCACATCCACTCTGATCTCTGCTCTCTGCTCAGGCTCCCCCATTTAAAGCAGTATTTGGAGTTAAATAAAACCTGATAAACAATAACTGACTCCAAGGCACACTGCACCCTTAAGCTCCAAGAGTTCATGATGCCCCACTGTCACACATGGAACCGGTCATCTATTTCAGCCAAACACAACATTGCAAGAGCATGCAAAGAGGAAAAGTACAGACCTTACACAAAACTCTGTCTACACCAGTTACGTCTCCCAGTCCATAAATTAAACATGAAGTAACCATTCCATCTTCACTGCATGGCATGTCCCGTGTGACCAACAAGTAGCACACATACCTTGTGGTTGCAGTACTCTCCTACTCATGCCTCATCTACCAATTCAGGATCCTGGTCGTTCTAGTTCAATATACTCTAATACCACCAGACCTCATGCAAGCTAGCGCTGGGCGAGACCTGTGACAATCTTGTCTAAACATACTTGCTCACAGCTCAGTCAGAAGCTATCTCACCTTCATAAATCCAGGCTTCTAATCGCCTTCTTATCCTCCATGTTTGGAAATGGTTTCTAGGATTAGCTGCTCCATCACCTTCCCAGGGACTGAGGTGACACTAAGTGGTCTGCAGTACCATGGGACCTCTTTTGAAGGCAGGGCTGATATTTGTTCTCTTCTGCTCTTCAGGAAACTACCCTTACCACTACAATGACAACATTCAGGCTTGTTTCTTGCTTTTCAAATCCCCTTATCAGATTAAATTCCAGATAGACTATGGCTTTCTTAGCCAAACCACTGCACAGTTAGTGTCTGCATCACTCCTAAGTGATCTGTCCTTGCTTCCACCATCTGTATTCTTTCTTTCTATGTCTCAGTTCAATCAGAAGCTCCATGTTCACCACTGCATGCTTCCTGCAACTTTTACTTGACTTTTTGCACAAGCAAATGAATCATTCTTGAGCTTGAAGTAACCAGACATAGGATTCAGGAAAATTCTTGGATGTCAAAGGTACAGGTCATCCCCAAATTCATAACTGAAAAACGTCCCAAGTACTCAAAATCCATTTCAGACCTGTTTTCTCCCATCTCAAAGATTCTTCTTGCCTAGTTTCAATGAGAAAAGGGATTAAATGCTTAAAAAAAAAAAAAAAGTGACAGAACACAATGTTCTTGGAACATCTGACTCCAAGAGCCAAAAATACAAGTGAGAAAAAAAGAAGTCAAATCAGACAACAGCTTTCGATACTGCATTTCTTCTGACAAACCTCCAACAATAGATTTTAAATGGATTGGGAAGAGGAGAAGCCTGCAAAGAGAATTCCTGTCTCTGAACAAAAATGTACATGTCTAGACAGCTGGAACTCTGCCTTTACATTTATTTTCACAAAAGCAATTAATTCTGTCCACTTTGGAAACAGATTGATATTTCAGGCTCCACAGTTTACAAATGACAGTCCTATACATAAGAGGAGATGACCTTTTTTTCATAATCTTGACAACTCACCATGCAAGTCACTCCTTAATGGAAACCAAATCTAATTATGGCACAGAAACAGCGCTGCATAGATGCCTCCCAGCTGTAACCAACTCTCCTCACAGAGGATCACATTTGATCAGACCAAGAGTTCTCAGACAGAATAAATGGTAATCTTAGTTTAATATTGATCAGTGGCTTTTTGTAATTTTTTTTCCCCCATCCCAAGAAAAAAACTAAACATAATTGCTTAAAGTCAAATGCCCCATGAGAATTTTAGACTAGGCTTATAAAAACTTGGCCTGATCCTGCAGGCTCACGGCCCTCTGCACCTGGGACACCCAATGCACACCTGCTGCTTATCCCTTGGGTTTAGGTTCTTCCAGCAAAAGGAGGCCCAACTCTGACATGCCCATGACTGGAACCAAAGCAAAGCACAGAGTAGCATGCAGGATGCACAACAGTCACTTGAAAAGCATCTCCCACTCTGATCTAGAGCTCTTACCACACACACACACCTTCACAAGCCTCTAAAAGCATCCCTTCACCCACACCTAAAAAGTTATTTCAAAACAAAACCCCAAAGTTCTTAGAAAAGTCACTCCCTCCAACAGCTAATTATATTTACCCCTATCAGCTATTAAAGCTGAAAACAAATGTGTTGATTTCAGGGGTTCTTCATTCTGTGCGTACACAAAATTGTCAGCTGAACCTAAACATTAAAAGGCAGAGTTTGATGTCACAGTAAGAATGCATTGTGCCCTTCTGTCAGACAGCATCTATCTCCTTGTTAAAGCCAAAGACAAAGTTAAAAATAAAATAACTTTCCCTTACCTCACGCATAGCGATACCAACAGAAATCATCAGTGGGGTTTGGCCACTTCAGGATTAAGCTGCAGTTACCACTCTAGCAATGCAGGTCAGTGGGAATCAATGCAAACAGAACTCTGCTCTGGATGAGGCATCAATCAGCAAGCAGTGAACTGCATCATTTCGCAAACAGAGGAAGAGAACCATCATGTCCAAACAAAACAGCATTCCAGTATTACTGTCTGTAATACACACATTCCCGAGAGGAAAAAAAAGAACTTCAACAAAACCACCAGTCTCTTGTTATGTAAGAAAACATTTTTTAGGCCTTTATTTACAAAAGCTTTAAAAACAAATACCCTCTGTTATGCAAATTATTTGTTGTTTAAAAAGGACCACCCAGTTACATTGTCGTAACTCAATGAAAAAGGTGTTTGGTGCTGTTTGTTGTCTTTGCAGTACAAGGTAAACAGAATAATTGGCGAACATTTGGAGTTTCTCTATGATTGATTTCCGTGTGGAACACGCACACCCCTACGCGCGCACACACACCCAGGCACACGATGTCGCACTTTCCATCATTTCAGGCTTGGATTTAGCTATTCAATACCAAAAATGTCTCCTGCACAACTGCTCTGTACAAATGGTAAGCAGAGATAAGAACATATTTTAGGGTCCTTTAAAACAATATATCTAAAATATATTGCTAAGATATACTCAAAAATAAACTAGCATTACAATCCTCAGGTAACTTTATTTGTTCTAAGTTATTTATATTTTTGTTGTTTTACAACAAATATCTGTAACATCTGTCTTTGTAGCAACTACAAAAAAGCATGATTTTGTTGTCCTAATTCAGTAATTCAGTTAAATAGCATTTTTTTTTTCCAGATCTTTGGGCTTTATCTTGAACTAAACTGACTTCCAGAAATTGTCAAATCAAGTACATAATAAATACGACTTCATAAAAAAATATTTGGAGCATACGTCACTAGAATAAAAGTTAATCAAGGGAAGTGCGCCATTACAAAATTCCTACTATTCCAATAGCCTTCAAATCTCAGCTTAATGGCAAGATGGCAAAGTCATAGCTGTTCTTTTCCTGAAGGGTGTAAAGCTGTTTTCTCAAGCTTCTTTCCCTCCTCACAGAGCGGATCTAAAGCAGCAGGCCAACCCGCAGTTGGCACGTGCAGGACGTGTTTGATGGCAGAACACTAGTAAAACAACAGCAGTTACTATGGTTTCAGTAGTTTGTTTTGCTTGAACGACTGCAGGTTATGCAGCAAATGTCATATTCTATGGGTTGAAATACCAAAAGATGCCAAAAATACAGTGTGAAGCTGCTGAACTTAGAAGATTATTGTATCCTAGCTAAGGGCAGAAGAAAAAAAAACTTCAAATGAAACAGAGGATTGAGTCAGAGTTGCTCTCTAAAGTGCAAATTTGATGGTCCACAATCTTGAATAGCTAAAACGCCTGCATACTGGAAGGAACAGACATAAACGGGGAAGTTAGTTACAATCAGCATGAGTTAATTTGGAGAAGGGAGGGGAAAGAGACAAAAAACCTAAGGACCAAAGACCGATATAGGCAAGTTTACCATACTATTATGATTTAGCTTTCCCCTTCTCTCTGCCACACTGATCCTATACATGCTTCATTACAAATGGGCTAGTTATGATTCCAAAAGTAACCCATAAAATTCTACATATCAATATTAAGATCAAAATCTGTGATCGGAACAGTCAGGTTTAGTACATAGAAAGGCAGAAAAGAAAGTGTGCTGAGAAAGGGGGAAAAAAAGCCTTATTGTCCAAGGGGTTCAACCAGAGATAAAACGTATGTACAAGCATGTGGAGCTCAAAAAGATGGCCTTTCATTTCATGTCATGACTGCTTGTTGGCTTCTTCTTCATAAGCGTTTCCCGTGCCATTTTGTACATAAGATGACCCCGAACCAAGGCCATACAAGTGGCCACAATATTTGGCATCGTCAATGTGATCTTCAAAGAACATCTGAAGCGTTAAAAGAAAGACACACATTAATGCCACCAAAAACACCCAGTTTAAACAGAATGACAGAAAGGCTTAAAAGCATTACTGTTGATTTTAGCATTACATATCACATCCCAAGATTCAAACGACATAATTAGCATAACAATACATTTAATCTCAACACATGATCAAAATGTGCTACACAGTGCAGCTCTTTGAAGTAAATCAGTCGAGGAATACCATCGGTCACTCTGTGCACCTCACCTGACAAAACGACCACACGTTTTGGTAGTTTGGTATTACCTCAGTTATCACTTTCTTTTCTGAAAGTGCAACAAAATAATTCTCCAGCAGATTTCTTTCTGCTTTCTCACAACAGATACATGTTTGGTATTCATTGCAAGTGCCCACAGTTTACCTGCTTATCACTGTGGGGGGTTCCATCATACCTTGTCTTGAAATGGATTTACACTATATGGGTGTGAGGTGAGAATAAGGAGGTACGTGCTTGAGCATAGAAACTACAGAGTTTAGGAAGCGTATTTTCCTGCATTTCTCAGCTACCTCCTCTAAGAGGAAGGTTTCATTTAACAAAGAACAGCAAAATTAAACTATTTTTTACTAAGACTGTATTTACATAAGACTTTAAAAGTCTTAATTATCAATAGAACCTTTCAGGTTCTGTACTGTTTGAATTATAAACAGAGAGGAAAACCTCTAAACCACAGCTTGCTGTTCCAGCATCAATATTAATGTATTTCTGATGGGAAAAAAAAGACCCAAACTTTTTGGCTGGGACTCAAAGAACCAGCAAGTTAAAGTTCCAAAAGCAATTACTAACACTTATCAACACCATTTCATACCTTTAAAAACATTGTGAAACAACGTCTTTCACTCCAACATATATTGCTAAACAATGAACTCAACTGAAAAGGATTTAGAAGTGCACACTAAGTATATTTACTGCTGTTGACTAGGATGTTCTTACTTCAAAATGTTGTATTTTAAACGAAACCCTGAAAAAATAATCAATCTTTGTTGACTTATTTAAACAAGTGATTTGCACTAAAAGCTACATTTCTTTTCTCTGAGTAAGAGCTTAGACAAATTCAGGCAGATAATTTGTTTCTTTAATAATATGCAATTTGTTACATGGTGATCATGGCTTTCGAAAGTCAGCACCTAATGTACAATCAAATGATTTCCTTTATTTGCTTTAGATTTTGTTTCAAATACAAGAGTAAAAGATTAACAATAGCATGCAGATTTCAGTTAACATCACCTGTGGGGATCACAGGTGGATCATATCAGAAGCAAAATCCTCTGCTGCACCTGTAGCCCATGACCAGCTCAACAATGTCAACAGTTTCAGGAGAGGAGAACAGCATTGAGATGAGCAAGCCAGATTACATCACAGCACCTACATTTCACCTGCTGTCTCACTAGCACTTGTTAGAAGCTCATGGTCGGCTTTTTCCTTTATACAAAAGGCCATATTACAGCAAGTAGAAATCTCAGCATGCAATACTAAACCTTATAAAAAGATGAGGTTTGTTATTGCCACTATTAAATGACACCAAATTCCTGGCAGAATGTCACATTCAGATGCCCTAGCATTTGTTCAGTGTAACTGTCTTCAAGAAGCCCGTTTAGAATTTGTTTATTCTGCTCATGCAAAATATCCTAATATTCTCCCATTGTATGCAGACAAATAGAAAGGACCCACAAAGCTTACAAGTCTTGATTTCTCTTTCTGCAAAATCTTAATTGACTGCAACATGTAATGTTTTAGAATCTGAGTTAGTTTGTCTGTGCTTTACCAAAGGTAAACTCAGGATAAACAATTGAATCATTCTCCGCAGCAGCCTACAGGTCAGTTTTTAATACACATGTAGCCTGCAAGTTTTAGCTGGAAGCAGCTAGCAAAGGCAGAGCTGCTCATTCCCTGCTGCTAGGCCTGTCACAGGCAGCAGTACACACCAGCTGGGTATTACAGCTCAGTAGAAGCTCTGCAAAAAAGCAGCCTGAAAACAGTCACCCAGAAAAGAGCCTGGCTCCAGCAGCCACTTTGCAGAAGAAATTTTGCAAAATAGGCAATGGAAAGAAAAAATAAATAAAAAAAGCTAGGCATACAACAAAAACAAGAAGCGATGCTCACAGTAGCTAAATAGGGAAACAGTAGGGCTGGTTCACACTTAGTATGGGGAAAAATACAATCTTAAATCTGTCAAAAAAGCAGTGATCTCTGAAGCACCTTAGAGATTGCCTTAAAATACATCAGACTTATCAGAATCAGCAATTCCATCTATTACAGCAAGTTACTACTATGGAGACAAAACGAAGACACGTGCACCTACTTCTCTCATTTTGAAAAAGGCCATTCCTGTGAGTAAAGAATCAGATCCTGCCTGATGCTGTGGTCCTATCCTTTCCAGCTCTAACTGCTCAGCCACTTCTTGCAATCCACCCTGAAAATGAAAACATTTGTTAACTGCTGAAAAAAAAAAGAAAACAAAACCAAACATCTGTATTTGTGAAAAACTTGTCATACCAGACTTTCAACTTCAGTGTATTTTAAACGCTTGCACAGAAGCTTAAATAGTCTCTATGCTGGAAGATCAAGCTTTCTGTATCAACAGTTGTATTCGGGTCCATCTCAGAAGAGCTTAAATCAAGCTGTGTCTTTGTCCAACAAAACTACTATTGCTTCATGTTCCATCCTCCCCAGTGAACAGATGTTGCTACTTAACAAAACAATCCCCTTCAAGAGGTTGAAAGGACTGGCAATGCTGAAGAACAAAACAACGTGTTCCTGTAACCCTTCTATTGGAATGAAAGTTTAAACCATAAAAATGTCTTTCTACAAATACAACAATTCAGGTTCTTACAAATGGGTGCTTAGTTAAAGTATCTAGGCTTCCTCTGAAACAGACTTGTTTTCTCTTCCACTTACCTTTCAACAGTTCAGTTGAGGGTTTTTCACTTCCCTTTACAAAAACTAGGAGTATCCTTAAAAATCTAGAAAGCTACAGGAAATTAAGGAAAAAAAAAAAAAACCCAAGAAGAGCACACAGTCCATCTCTACAAGTCATTCTACTCATCTTTACACATTCGTTCCATTAACTGCCGTAAGAGGGTAGGAAACAAGAACATACAAATGATGGATTTCTGTTTTGCAAGTTGTTTTTTAAACACGATGAAGGCAAAGACAAAGTCAACTTCCTCTCAGAGATGTCTATTTAATAATCACACCACATGGAATGAAATCTACCTCTTACAAAAGAGTATAAGCATCCCACATGCAAAAAGGAACCATTTAAAACTCACTGTCTGAATGCTGACACGTGGTTTAAAAGAAAAGAACATACTGTAATGGTACAGAAATCACTGCAAACCTATGCTATAAGAGAAAGCTTCTGAAGTTTGGAAGCTAATTTTATTTTCTATTAAGCTTAGATTATGTTAAAAACATCCCAAGTTGTAGAGCAACTAAAGTAACTTTTCATTTTAGTGCCTCAAAACTGATAATAACCATTTGCAGAAGCAGTCAGAAATTTAGTTTGGTTTTACGTATATATGTCTATCCTTCGAGTGATCTGAATTATACTTTAATGGGGATCTTTGTAAACTGGGGCAATATAATTTTGTGCCTTTTAAAAACCATTAAGTGTTAAATCCACTAGAAATGGTCTGAAACATGTGGCACATGCCCTGTGGTCTAGAGATCAAAACCCAAGGAGAAACCTTTAGTGAAACTATGAGCCTTTGGAAGGTGAAAACATCACACAGAGGAAATGATTTTAAATCAAGACTGCCTAGTCTCTGAGGTCACCTATGTCCTCAACACCTTTAGCCTGTTCCAACCATAGAAAGGGAAGCAATCAGAGGTGAAAGTGTAATAGTCAGTGTTAGAATTGATACAGAAATAGAAATCTGACCAAGAGGTCAGACCTAACATTATGAAAATTTCTATGAATCTTAACACAACACGTTTTATTTTAAAAACAAAAGCTGCAGTAATAATATTCGCAAGTAACAGCAAGCAAACCAACATGAACCACTGGTATTGGCATGTCTAGCTTTATTCTAGCTTGAACAGCTGAGTATCGTTTGCATAAATTTGAGAATTAGTCTATACATAGTACAGTTAAGCACTGAAGCTTCTTTTCTTCATGTGCATGGAGACAACATTCAAACACTGCATATACGCTAACTCAGTTGTATAAGTTATGCCCTTAAGGAAGTTCAGGGACGATGGGCAGAAAACCAATCAGATCTCAAATAAAAGCATGTTCTCTACAATCTAACTCCCAATAATTAGCTATTGGCATTGGCAACAGCAGTTGCCTTTCCAAGGTACTATTTCCTGTTTGTAAACTCTTGACTTTCCCAAGCTGCAACTTAACAGTGCCTCATCGTTATGTTGTGCTAGCTGTTAGGCTATCTGCACCAGCTTCAAATAATTTAAGGAAAAACACTCAATAATCACAAATCAATACTATTTACACAGTGGCTGCAAGCTCTAGAATGTAGCAAAATTTATAGAAACAGCAGCAAAGCAAAGAATGCTTTGAAAATAATCCTTCCAATATATATCATTAACTAATAGATATATTTGTAAATGTATCATTACAATTGCCTCCAAAGATTATTAGGCTACTGAAATTTTCTTTCAGGAAAGATCTTCAGTCTCCAGGTAAGAATATTTAACATGCGGGAAAGAAAGACAGTAGAAAGGGATTCAGAAGAAAATGAAAGTGAAGCCTACAAATGTACTTTAGAGTTGCTATTACTGCAAAACTGAACGGAGTTGTCTACATGAAAAGATTTTCAGAGGCCAAGCAGGAATTTAACCTATACTACATAAATACCTCAAGTTAGTCACAGTCTGCATGCTGCTTAAGTACACTAATAATGTCTATTTTTGTTAAAGTAGCATACTGCAAATTCATTACAAGAGCAGTAAACAGCTTCTACATCCTCAAACATTTGTCTTATCAGCGCTAAAAATTCACTTTCGGTTGCGTGAGGGCAGAGGTAGGTGGGAAGCTTACAGTAACTCAGTGTTGTTTTGTATGAAAATAACTTACACAAGTCAATAAAGGACAACTGCACAGCAGTTCAATTCTCTGCAATTTAATAGAGATCGAACGTGACATATGTTAGGAGAAAGTGCATGCAATTTTAGAGTCACAATATGCAACATTTAGCAACTTGTTTTTCAGACAGCTGCTCTCAGTACAGTACAAGTCCACAACAATTTCATTGCTGGTGGTTAGAGCAGTAGGATAGCCCACATCCCCTCCTGTTATTACCAGTCTGCAGGTTAGAAGAAAGGAACAAGATTTGCTGCAGGAAAGCTGACCTACATAGTAAACTGTGAAAAAGTCACCTTTGTTCTTAAGTTTTGCTGATGGAAGACTCATGAAGGTTTTTCTTATCTTCCAAAATACATTTGAATCTCTGAACAGTGCAGGTTACACACAACTGTCTTAATTAAATGACAAGAAATATAACTCTCTCCTCCCCAAAACCACTTGGAATATCACCTCTGGAACAGTGATATGGCATGTCACTTTGTTGCCTTTCCCAGGTCACTGAAGTAGATGATACATACTGTTCTTGGTAAGCGTATCATCACCATAAAGATATGAGACATTTTACTTCCCTCGGAAGTGAGAAGGTTATTTCTTCTGTTGGTGTTGGGTTTGCTGCCCCTAACGCTTAGGAGACTTCTAAAACTTTGTCTTTTTTTTTTTTCTCCCTTCTAGTTTCTGTGAAGAAAAAACACATCTAAAACGTTCTCTAATATCCAGTCATTTGCCCAACTGATTATCTCAATCACTGGATGAAGACCAGTAAGTTTACTTTTCTTAATAGCTATAAGGGAGATCTCCATTTTCATCATCAATTTGGTTAACAAAAGAAATTACATATCTTTGTAAGCTACTATTTAAGTGATACACTAAATACCTCAAGGAAACAAAGAACTATTAGTTCCACACAGACCACTCGTTCAGCATGACAAAGTGAAAAGCCTTAGGATTTCGCTGTACTACAGTCAGTGCTCTCATTTTTTATTCAAGTTCTTTTTAAGACAGCCTAAAAAAAAAATCAAGTTACTTTCCATAAAAGCAACAAAGTCATTTATTGCCTCAGATGAGTGGTGCACTTCATTCCCGCAGCAGTCCAGAATCTTAAAGTTCTTTAGCAAGTACAGTTGTTAACAATCCCTGTAGCATCTTTCACTTTGCTGTCTTCCCCTTCAACATACTTTGTTTCAATTCATTTTCCAGTTCAATTAAGTCTCCAAATGTCATGCCAATTAGCAGCCCCGCTGGCCTGATATGAGAGATTAGTTTCTAAAACTGTTTTTTTTTTTTTCTCCTAGAAGTCACATGTTGCTCCTGAACATATGCTGCTCTTTATTTTTCCTTACAGGGCCATCTGAAACATTCTTCACTCCATTCCTCTTCCCAAGAGACTTCCACAGCATCACCGTTGCAATTACCTTTGTGAAGACGACCGCAGCCCTTTAGTGGACTGCACAGTGAGGAAATAAGAGTATGTGAAACCCAACAATTCTTATCACTCAAGAAGTGAAGGATTAATCCCAAATGTGAGTTTATCATCTGGCAACAAAGACTGGGCATACCTATAAATACAGTATCAACACAATATTTTTTAACTGGTAAGTAGTAATAAAAGGTGACGTGCGCTTCTGCCTGCCTCTATCAGTAGCCTTTAACATTAAACACACCATGTTCAAGAACAGTCCTGTTTAATGGATGCTATCAGAGCAAAAGCAGAAAACCAGAATACAGAAGATAAGCTTTTAACAGAAAGTATTCTCCCCACCACAAAAAAAAAAAAAAAAAGCCTGGACTGAATCATTAACAGATTACTTACCTTCAGATTTTTGCAACTCTTCATGAGATACTTTACATCATAGATGACAGGGAAAAACAATCGCAGTATCTCAAAGAAGTCCAGTTCTTCTTCAGGTAAATTAGAGTTGGTCAGGATTTTGATTAGATAACCAAAGTCATATCCACTGCAAATTAACAAAAACAACACAGTCAAATAACTTAGAAACACTCTTCGCTTCCAACATCAAGACTAATATTAGACATTAAGAGGAAGATATTTCGCCTAGTTCAACGCAACTTTGACTCTTACAACAGAGTAAGAGTTAGTGCAAACGGCCCCACTACAGCTTCCAGAGAAAACATTATGATTTATTCTCAAGTGGCCACACAAAGAAGCAAAAGCATGATCTGTTTGCAGGTCTGATTAGAAGATCTGATAATGAGAACTTAAACAGAAAGACTCCTAGCTGGTCCACTGGACAGAGAGAGGAAAAGGCTTCTACTTTGAAATCTAAAGGAAGGACAAGCTTTCACATAAGCCAACACATTTTCCTGCCTGGAGATAAGTTTTATCCTTGGCAGTGATGAACGGCAGGCTGCCATTCAGCTTCCCCAATTAAATCAACACAAAGTTAGACAGCAAACAGCTTTCAGTAGCTTGTAGACCATGACTCATTTGGAAGGCAATGACAGAACAAGTTGGAAAAATTTGTGTGAACATATAAGGCTAGGTAGAAGAAGAGGTGCGTGGTGGAGAAGAGCTTGGAAGACTTCCTTCTCTCCATAATCCTTGGCTGAAGAAAGAAGACATAGGAAGGGGATGTGGTAGTAAAAACAAAGCATGAAATAGGCTACTTTTACAAAAGGTTATAAGATGAAGCAGAGGGTTTAAAGTGCACAGTAAGCAGGACTGATAACTACTTATCCTTTTTCTTAGGAAGGCGGAGGTAATAAACCAGATTATTCATGATCTGGTCATAAATCTGATCCTTCCTAATCCCTTGTACTTGTGGGATTGCTCACACACATCATGCACTGAACCAGACAGGAGGCTGATGCATTATCTTCTATGTTATTAGGTTAGCATTGAATTAAATAGGTTCCTAGATTTTGTTGGTGTCCTGGGTTCAGTTGATTTTCTTCATAGCATCCGGTATGATGCTATGTTGTCACTTTAGGAGAAAAGCCACATTGACTACGACTGATGTTTTAGCTGCTGCTGAGCAGTGCTGTACAGTATCAAGGACATTTCAGTTTCTCAGCTTCTCATGCGGTCCTGTTAGCAAGGGAGACTGAGGCAACACAAGGAGCTGGGAGGGGACAGAACCAGGGACAGCTGAACTAAACTAGCCAAAGCCCATACCACATGACATCATGTGAAAACCATTCAGTTGAGGGCAGTTGGTCAGGGGGCAGCTGCTGCCTGGGGACTGGCTAGGTATGTATCAGTGGGCAGTGAGTAACTGCATCGTGCATCACCTGTTTCGCGTGTGTGTATAATTAAGATTACTGTTACTTTTCTCCTCCCTTTCTGTCTTAGACAACAGTTTTTATCTCCACCCACAAGCTCTATTTTGTTCGTGTTCTGTTGTTTTTTTTTTTCCCTCCAATTTTGTCCCTCATCCCATCGAAAAGGGGGAGGGAGGGAAACAAATGAAAGGCTGTATGTGGTGCTGAGCTGCCTTCTGGGTTAAACCACAGCAGCTGGTATGCAACTTTAAAAATGACTGTACCAGCAGGACTGCTCAACTGAAGGCTGAGTCAGCTTATGCTGGTTAAGGAGCATTCGCAGCACATTCACAGTCTAATTCAAGTGAATGAGTGGTCACCCAGACATGAATTCTCAGTTTCCATCATGTTCATTCTTGGTTGCATGAGCATCATACCCTAAAAGAAAAATTTTGCAACATGGTCCAAATTCTTGACTGGGGTCTTACAGCATCAGCTGTGAGGTGAGCAATACATGACAATACAATTAATTATAAGAGTTACCCTCTACAGCTACCTGAAAGGAGGTCACAGCGAGGGGGCGGTCAGCTTCTTCTCTCAGGTAACTAGTGATAGGATGAGAGGGAATGGCCTCAAGTTGCACGAGGGGAGGTTCTGGTTGGATTTTAGTGGTAGGTGGACATTTGGACTAGATGATTTTAGAGAACTTTTCCAACCTTAGTGATTCTATCATTCTACAGACAAATCAGATAAGAGCACTGTACTACTGATCCTGCAGATACTTAGCATCCACTTAGACTGGTGATTGCTGATGAAGGCTTAAAGCTTTAGCTTACATACTTGTAAAAAGGTTTGCTTTTTGTACCTTTTGTATATGACCAAGATCTCTACATCACCTTGATCTTATAAACTTCTAGGCAGAGAGCAGAAAGTCTTGAACACACAGGGAGTGAATATATTGTTTACTACAAGTCCATTAATACAAGATACGCAGATGGTATAGACTACTGCAACTCCCCCAAGGGAGTTTCCAGCATGCTAAACAGGAATTTCAAGCTGAATGAATCCTGTGCTGCAACTGCTGCTTTGAAGCTGTGCTGGCAGCAGTCCAAGCTCCACAGCAGCAGCCACTGCCCAGGGAGCAAAGGAGCCACAGATAAAGGTTTTCAGTGCAGTCTTAGGATGTAAAAACCTGTTGCATACTATCAAAACAAAAGCTTGGAAGCTTTATTGTATTAGATCACCTATGACAGAAGGGTAGCCCTTCATGGAACAAGGTGGAAAAAAAAAAAAAGCCCCATCAGTAAAAGAAAACAAACAAAACTGCTCAGGATTAAGTAGACTCTTAATCCTCTAGAGACTACAGAGGATATTTGTAAACTCAATGAGTTTCTGACATCTGTTTTTCTTGTCACTCAAATATAACAGCTGTATCAAAAATTTTCCAGAGATGAAAACAATACTTGTGCTCACCCTGATTTAAACAAATTATATTACTGGACTACTAGAAAACATTTCCAATTTCTATGGGAAGAAAATACTGTAAGAGTAGTCAAAGGATTCATTTAGTATTTGTATTGAGAAGGAGCAGTCTATAACAACTTTGCAATCATGATAAGAAAATTTTTCTCCAGAGATTGTTGTAGATACATTCATTTTGGAATCCTCACACAGAAAATTGAACACAATATGTGAACGGTGAATTTGTTTAACTGAATTACCCTTCCGTTACATGGCAGCACTTGTTAGATATCTTTTCATGGATCCTAAGCACAAGCTAGTTTTAGTCAGCTCAACCAAGTTCTCTCTTACATTCCTGAAAGTTCCAGCTGCTTATACTTACTCCTGTTGTGCTTGTAACAACAATCAGAAAACCACACATCACTAATCACGATGCAATATCAAGGCATTCATAATTTTGTTAGTATACTTCTGGGGTTTGATATGCTCCAGTTATCTGAACTTACAAAGATGTAAGAACTGTCATTCCATTTCAAGGCTAAGATACATTTAGTTCAAATATTTTCAAGTGGCCACTGCTGACTGCTAACAGAAGGGTAAGAAGGCTCACAGTGAGCAATTATGTAATTACCTGCTCATTAGTAAAGTTTTCTTCTAATACTTTAACAGGCAATTAGTGGTTGGTTTATACCCTGGAGCAGGGAAGCTTCCTTTCTTAAAAAGCTTTCACTATTTCTAATACAATCACTTAAAGTTCGGAAGTGCAGCTAGCTGCAATCCCTGGAGCTATGCAGCACCATAAGCACTCTTACAACCACTGTTTTTCAATCAACGTGGACAGCTGTAGGCAACAACAACTATCAAGAGAAGATCAAATGTGACTATGTTCCTTTCACTCGTTACCCAAAGGAAAAAAAAAAAAAGAAAAATCAGATAGACAATTAACAATGAACTCTACCCAAGCACCAACAGGCGCTGAAACAAATCATACCTGACAGGGCTGAAAAAGCTTTACTCCATTGTATAACTAGCTATATATTCATATAGAAGTGAGCCAACAAGTTCTACTAAAAGCAGTTAGACATAAATTATTAATGAAATGCAATGGCTAGGAACTTCCCAGCTTCCCAGAAAACATTTAAGCTAAGAGACACATCCACAGTACCTCCCAAGGAATATCAAGAAGACTGCACATAGGCTTCACTACATCAGCAAACCAAACACCCGAGAACAGAATGTGAGCTATTGTTTTATAACTGGCTAGACTGCTAAATATCCACAAGTCTCTTGACTTAAGTTCAGGGCCTCCCATTTTTCTCTCACCAACTCAAATTTTAATACACTAAACATTTAATACAGTCTCCCATGAAGCTGCAGTATGTGAAAATTGGTGAGAGTGAAAAACTTTCAGTCATGCCTAGCAAAACTACAGATTTGCCAGTAGGTCAGGATGCCAAGGCAACTACATCAAATGCAGACAGAAAGCATGCAGGGAAACCTATTTCAGAAGCTACTACCTTAGAAAAAAAAATTACACAAGAGTTCCAGGAAATTGAAGAAGAATGGAAAATGAAACAAAACCAAAACAGGTAACCTCTCACTCTAAGAAGTATTTCCTCCTCAGTCACTGTGCTAAGAGACTTAAAAATTTGGGGCGTTAGCAATAATAAAAGCATTTTGAAAAACCAGAAGCAACAGCATAGTCAGCAACTACCAAGTACAAACTTTTCACTATTCTAAGAATTAATGCATAGAGTGCCTACATGAAACAAAGCTTCAGCTGAGCTGTCATGCTGTTTCAAGTTTATACTAATAGAACATAATCAAAGATATAACCGCGCACTATTCTATGCAGCACGTTTAGTGACCCATGTTCATTTCATAGTTGAGCAAAACTTCACCATCCTCAGAATTTCACCCATTACTCCAAGGTTTTCTGCTTCACATCAACATGCTCTGTCAAATGCAAAAGCCTTTAAACACTATCAGCAGAGTTGTGGACATTCAGCATTTGGCAAAGGGAATTAAGAGGATGTCTTAAGAAGATTTCTAAAGACATTTTCAGCGAAGTCCACAAGAGATACGCTTTTTAGCAGATGCAAATGAACATTATTAAAACTATCCCAAAAACCTGACGCAAACTGCTAAACATCCCATTACTGCAGTTTGTACTACCATCAGTGTAGTGTCACTGATGGTAGTACACATCACATCAATCACAATCAAAAAAAGCTATATTTTAAAAAGAATATCCAGTGCACAAGTGGCACTAGTGCACTCTTTTGCTAATACAGGTTACATTGCATCCTTAAAGTTAACACCAGAACAACACTTTGTAGCTGTAGTTGCTTCTACGTGGCAATGCCTGTTGATACACAGGTTGCAGGCCTAACATGTACCTCAGCTCTTCTGAACTATCCAAGTTATTCTGCTGTTGTCAAGTGTCAATTACAAATTTGCACATAACAGTGGCTTTAAGATGCGGAAAGAAAGTTAATTCAACATCCATTTAGCATCTGTGGTTATTTTGAAACAGTTAACAGCATTCTTATTCCATTATTTTCCCCAAGCTGCTGTTGTAGTTGAAAGACATAGAAAGTAAGATTATTCAGGAGAGGGGATATAACATAGGCAGAGACAGCCCCAAATGGAAGACACCGTAAGCATAATAGGCAACAAGGATACTTACAGATGCTTTTTTATATGAAAGACAGTCTAACTGGACAAGTGTTTCTACTAAACAATATTGTTTAGTAGTTACAGACAATCAGATCTGAGTTTTTAACAGCCCTACCCAAAATGCTTATATATATATAAGCATTATATAAATTTAAATATAAAATTATCTATAGAAATCTTTTGAACTTCATTGAATCTTAGCCTAAGGCCATTAAGTCACATGCAGAGCACCATGGCTTTGCTAGGCATCAAGATGTATAACAACATGCCTTTCTAAGCCCCAAAGAGAAAGCATCTTCATTTAAGTTTCTATTCAGATGGAACACCTGTGTAGTTTCGTTCTTCATTTTTCTTTCCACAAGGGAAAGTATACAATTACTTTCCTTGTTATGTACAATTTTCTACGTTTTCTATCTTATGTTCGTTGCCAAAGCAAGCCTTAGTTTTCAGTTCCTTAATGACTTAAATGCTTCTGATTAAATAACTCAGGCGTCTTTCTCTCCTCTAATATTTAACAGTTAAGAATAAAGAATTTGGTCTGTTGTTTCCTCCCTAGTTTTGACAACAAACATATAACCACCCACCAATGTAGCATACATGATAAACATGAACATGACTGCAAAGAAACATCCAGTTTTCAGCTAAAAAACTTATTCTACTTTTGTTGACTTGCTTAGCAGACAACATTTAAGATGCCAACTTACACTCATTACATAGCAATAAGCCTCTAAACTCACAGTTGCCTGTAAAAAGTGCAAGCTATCCCTGGCATTTAGCTGACCATGGAATTACTGAGGCCTAAGTTTTAAAGGTTTAAGTCTTATTAACAGAAGATTGTAAAATCATAGAACGATTTGAGTTGGAAAGACCCTTAAGATCATCTAGTTCCAACCCGCTGCTATAGGCACCTCCCTCTAAACCAGGCTGCTCAGAGCCCCATCCAGCCTGGCTTCCAGGGAGGGGGCATTCACAAGCCCACTGGGCAACCCTTTCCAGTGTCTCACCACCCTCAAAGTGAAGAATTTCTTCCTAATATCTAGTCTAAATCTTTCAGTTTAAAACCATCTCCCCTTGTACTGTCACTACATGCCTTTACGAAAAGCCCTTTTCCAGCTTTCCTATAGGCCCCCTTCAGGTACTGGAAGGTTCCCCCCGCCCCAGAGCCTTCTATTGTCCAGGCTGAAGGGCCCCAGCTTTCTCAGCTTGTCTTCATATCTTGACAGAGTCACAGAGTTTTGGCATTCTCATTTCTATTTCTACTTGGAAAATATATTCCTGTGACGGAATTAATGGTAAAGTATATTCACTGCTGCTGCTACGATTAAGAATTAAGACTTCTACCAGGGCTCTCCTAAGCTGAAGAATTTTCGTCTGCCCTTATTAACAGATTTACAACAAATATAACACTGCTCCATAAAAATCTTTAATAATTCTGTGGTATTTCCCATGGAACAAACCATATTTGCTCAAGAACTGCTTACAAATAGTTTGTTTTTAATCACTGCTACTATACACCACAGCATATATAGTACACTACGTACTATATGTGTACTATTATGTACACGTGCGATATTAAAGACACAATGCCACCTGCTGGTCTAGGAGTTCCATGCATTGTTTGCTTACAGTTTTGCTGTTAAAAAGCCACTATCTATGCCATTACCATTCCATACCCTCTACTTTTCTAACACACAACAATACCATACATAGTGGAAATAGCTTTTTAAGTCTTACCAATCAAAATATGCTATACACCAGCAGATGTACGCTGCTTAAAACAGGAGACATAAAACCCATTATCAAAACAGACAACTCAATTACTTAACACGCAAAATTTACCTGTGAAATGAAAGCCACTTGACTCCTTCACATAGTACAACTCCTGATGTCATAAGCAGTTCTGCAAAGTATTGCGTCTCAATTCCTTCTTCCTCATGCTTTTTAAACTGGATACCAGATGTTGTTAGCAGTTCAATAGAGTCCTGTGCATACATATCTTCTCTAAAAACAGAGAAAAACATTTTTACAATCTGCAGACCTCACTGATTATAAATTTGGTAAATTTCCTCCCTCCCTATTCATTACACAGACTTTACAAGCAATATAGGTGCAACAACTTGAATTTGTTTCATGTTTATTATGAAAATGACCACTTTTCCTAGCTTTTGTTAACCTTCATTAGCAGTTCGTTATTCCTAGCACCTCCATTCCAGTCTCCTTCACAAAAATCTACTTCCTGCTCCTCTTCTCATTACACAGAACTCTTCTTTTGCAGACTCTACAGAGGAAAGTACATGTAAAAATACAGTTACCTTACAGTTTAAGGTAACAGATCTTGTGTAACAAAATAGTTGGAGCACTGACACTGCTATAGCACAGAATTAAAAAAAAAAAATCAAGATCCAAATTCCAGTGCTGTATTTGTTCTGTTTTCCATCCACTTCCTGCTATCTGTAATTTAAACTTGCATGAATATTCAGACACGTTCATCAAAACCCCGCATTACAATTAGAAATTCAGTATTTGCCCCAGTAAGTCAACTCTTGAAATTCAGACAATCGTTTTTGTTCTAAATCATCAACTTCAACTTCTCTTTAACAGACAGATTTTGAACCTATAGTTTAACAGGGAAGGAAAAAAATTCTAATATGCCTTACTTGACCCCTTTTATTTCTGCATTTGTTCCATTTACCACCCCCATTTTTGTGAACGTTTGGGTATTTTGTAATGAAATGGATAAAGCTTTGAAAGTATAATGTAAAGTATGATTTTCAAAATCACTGAAATATATAAAACAGTTAATGGAAAAAAAAATGCAAAGCTGGATCTACTTAGATGTTATTCATATTACTGTCTACAGCATAGTGTTCTTACAAAGTCTCTTCACCACATAGTTCTCCATTTTAATGGGGAAAAAAACTCAAGAAATAAAACAGATATGATGATCCAGTAGATCAAACTGGACTACTAGGTTCAGCTGCAGACTTATATTTCTTATTCCGAATAGCAAGTCATAACTCATCAAGAGAGAAATACATTCTAAGGAGGTGTTATATCTTTTTTTCCTTCTCTCCCACACAGCTGCTCATTAGTTCTCCAGCTTTAAGGCATCAGCTTCCCAACACCTGTCCATTTCCATAACACATTAAAGAGCCCATCCAAAACAAACATGCCTATCGTGCTCTAAATAAATAAATAAAAGTTTGTTTCTAGTTTATTCCTCTGCACAAATCAGGTGGATAGTTAGTTTATAGAAACATTTATGCTCTTTAAAAATATACAGTGACAGGAAATGGTTGAAATAACACAAAAAAAATCCCCAAACCTTCTTCTAGGAAAAGTCAACAGCCGCTTTGCTTTAGAAGCAGAAAACTTGGAACAGTGCCACTTCCCAAAAGGAAGTTTAGGAACACACACAAAAACCATTTTGGCATACCTATTCAAAATGTTCATGTTTTATGCAGCACATATTTCATTTTGTATAAACCCTCCCCTTCCCCCCCCCCCACCAAATGAACTAGCAACAAGTCAGTTGAATGACAACCTAGATACTACTTTACTAAACCTTCTTATCTGTGCAGCATCTGAAACAAAC
This sequence comes from Gallus gallus, assembly GCF_016699485.2. Lineage (NCBI taxonomy): Eukaryota > Metazoa > Chordata > Aves > Galliformes > Phasianidae > Gallus > Gallus gallus. The sequence goes on along the minus strand of NC_052535.1, from coordinate 62,668,261 downwards.
GAATGGAAAACTACTTTTGTTTTCAGATGCTTGATATTAGTAGACCGTAGAAACTTAGAAAATGAATAAAACATAACCCAGGCTCTTCTTCCCAGAAGACAGTTTGGAAGTTATTAATTCATCCCTCCTCCTCTTTCTACTGTACTCAGCATCTTTAGCGTGTTCTTCTAACAGATATCTTCCATGCAGCACTCACACAGCCAAGTTTAGAGATACCAAAATATCAAATCTGCACTTCCTTTTCTTTCAAGAGATGCTTCAAACAAAACTAAAACGAGCATGTCATTCTTCAGGTTAAACTTATTTGTGACAAGCATTACTTGTTTAGAAAAGTATTAAGATTAAGAGGGACAGCAGCAGATTTTCTTCATAGCAATCAAAGGCTTGTTCTCTGGGCTTCCTTTGTAGGCTGCAATTTTAACTCACGTATATTGAGCATTTCAATGATCAGCCCAAAACACTGCCAAAAATCCCCAACACTTCAACAAATATAAATTTGAGAAGTGTTTGCTCTGATACTTTTATCAGGCCACATGAGAACCTGTCAGATCAATTATGCCTACTTATGGAAAAAGTCAAGATGGTGCAGTAGCTGCTTTAGCAACCTTGTCAAGTACTGCCAGATGTAATCAGAACCTTATTTAGGCATCTCAGCCCACTGGACAAATCACATTCATACTTGAAGGTTTATCACTAATACAAAATATGTTCTGAAATGAAGGCCAAAACACTGCTCTGACAGACCATAAAAAAAAAACAGCTTGCATTTGTTAATATGTTAACAAGAAGAATCCAGAACAGAAATCTCCACAAGACAGACTACACTGAAATAAGGGAATAAAGTGCATACGTTTAGCTGACAGAAGTTCCCCTCACATAAAGGATTCCAGTCAGTAGATTAAAAATATGTTGTAACTTTTACAACCAAAATTTTCACTGAATCAGAAACATGCATCCAAAAGTATAGAGATGTAAAACTCACGTTAAATTAAATTTAAAATTGAATTGCCAAGTTGAAGTTCCTGGAGGGTATTCCCCTTGCTCATTCATAAACGTCAGTCCTAGCTGAATTATTTTTAGCAAATCTACATTGCAGCGTAATAATTGGTATTGATAGTCTGCATTGCTTCTGAATTCTCCAATAGGCCTTGCAACTACTCCTGGAAATTCTGTATCCTGTAAAGAGAGAAGCAAAACTTCAGTAGGAGACACCTATAGAACTTCACACTTCCTGTTTTTAATCAAACATCTCAAGTATCAAAAAATTCCATAGCTAAAGAAAACCATGTGCAAACACAGCTTTAAAGTGGTAACAGATGGGGGTCTTAACACTTATGCATTAAGATTTCCACTCCAATAAAAGTGGAAGAACACTTTTACTAGCATCAAGTTCACTGACATCAGAAAAGATCATCACGCTTTTTTACAAGAACTTTTGAGATAAACATCAAGTGTTTACTTACCATAGCTACATAGTTATACTTCCGTATAACTTGACGAATTTTCTTCATCTCTTCATCCAAGTTACAAGCCCAGACCTCACAGATTCTTTGGCTATGGTCTACGGTAGCTGCTGGCATAGTGGGGGGCTTTAAAGACCATACATCAAAAGTTACACTTGACTGAGGATCGGTTTCATAAAGATAACCTTACTTTCCTTTTTTACCTAAGAGACAAAGAAAGCATTAAGTTTTTATTTGTCAGTTATCAGGAAAAGATGCTTTAACAGCAGGTACAGGCTTCACCCTTCAGCACTTCACCACAGCACAGCAGAGCCACCAGAACCACGTGGGTTTCAGTTACATTAATTTCTTACCCCAAAATAAAACCCTCAGAATTCCGCTGGTAACTGTACTCGGTGCAAAAAGCCAGGTCCGCTGGCAAGCCTTTCTAGTACAACGGATCAAAAAGACACCCGGGCCCACAAGTGGGTCAGAGGAACGCGCTCCTTCAGGCTCCACGGCTGCGTGCGGCACGAAGCAAAGCGGCAAAGCGCCTCCCAGCGTTACGTCGCGTTCGGAGAGCCGCCGAGTGCCAACGGGCGACGGGTCGGGGCACCGCACCGAGCAGAGATCACGCTTTTCGATCCCGGGGGCACGACCCCCCTCCTCCCGAGCGCGGAACCAGGCACCGCGGGACGCGCACGGACACGGCCCCGCCGTTCTGCCAGGCGCATCCCCACAGAGACGAGGCCTCCCATGCACTCCGAGCAGTCTCCAAGCCCTTTCCCCGCAACAGAACAACGCGACGCCCTCCGCGCCCGCCCAACCAGCCGCTCCCTCGCCCCCCTCGGTGCCGGGGGCACCCCCAGAAGGCCGCACGGGCTCCCCAAGGCCTCCTGAGCCCCTGGGCCGCCTCAGGGCCGCAGCCCCGCCGCGTCCGCGGGCCAAGGCCTAGCGGGGCGCGGCTCCAGGGGAGAACCGCAGGGCCCGGCCCCCCGTCGCTCCCCGCCCGCCCCTCACTCACACGCTGGGCCGCGGGGGGGCCGGGCCAGGTCCTGCGAGGCCCCCGCGGCCCCCGCCGCCCCGGAGCCGCGAGTGGGCGCGCAACACGCAGAGAGCGCAGCGCCCGCCGCACAAAGCCATTACATCATCGCCGCGCGCCGCCTCGCGACCTTTCCCCCCTCACCTCACCCCGCCGCGCCGACGCCCTCCCGCGCCGCCGCTCGCGGGGCCGCCAATCGTCGGTGGCTCCGCCCCGCTTCCCCCTCGCCCCGCCTTCCTCTCTGACGGAGCGGCGCGCGGCGATGACGCAGCTGGAGCGCGGCCGCGGAAGGAGGGAGGGGGGAGGCGGTGGCGGCGAAGTGCGCATGCGCACGAGGAGACCGGGCCGAGGTTTCGCCGGTGTCCGGCAGCCCGTCGGGCCGCGGTGCGGCCATGAACTGGCTGTTTCCTCTCGGTAAGGGCGGCGGCGCCTCCTCGTCCGCCGCGCCGCTGCCCGCCCTCACCAGTCTCCAGCAGCAGAAGCAGCGACAGATCGAGTCCCTGCGCGGTGCGCACGCCTCGTGAGTGGCCGCGGCCGGGTCGGGAGCCCCATCTGGGCCTGGGCGTGACTTCGCCCCCGGAGGGTCCTCCCGCCGCCCCCGGGCCGCGATCGGGCCGAGATCGGAGCTGTCCGTGTGAAGCTCTGACGGGTCCTGCTGGCCCTCGGCTTGCCCGGGCGGGAGAGCGGAGCGGCTCTGCGGGACGCGGCCGGGAGGCGGGGGGAGTTTCCTGGGAACGGGTTAGAGGAGCGTACTTGTTGAAAGCGAAGGATAAAACATCCGGTGTAAAGGTTCTGTCACTCAAGCCGCGTTAGCAGCAGCAGCAGCACGGCAACCCTGCTGGCCCTGGGAGCTGTTCTGCTGAGGCACGGCTTTACTTCATTGAGAGCGGGCTGTAGTGGGGGCTTGATTTCCCTGGATGCTCACCGCAGGCGTGGTTGTGGTTTTCTCCTGTTTAACAGCCACAATTTTACAGCAACAGACCTTTCTTCATACTGAGAAATTTCTGATGGCAGCACTGCTAATCAGTTTCACGTGTTCTTAATCTGCTAACTGTGCTCAAATCCTTTTGCAAAGATATCCACGCTTCATATCTCTCCAGTTGTGTTTTCAGTGAGCGTGTAAGCAGTCATTAAGCTTCTGAGGAAGCCAGTCCCCCTGAAATGGTTTGATAGAGGTCTCCAAAAACAATTTATAAGAAGGAAAGAGAACGTTTTGTGTTGTGTTCAGCTGACACCAAGGGTGAAAGAGCAACTGACTGTGGTTGCAGACTTATTAGGTGCAGACAACTACTGTGAGTTAGCACATGGGAGGCACAAGTATGAAAATATTGCTTACTGCTGCTGTTTCCTTGAACTCAAGTGTGCTCAGAGCCAATTTCACAAATATTTTTGGAAAGATGGCTCACTCCTCTAAGAAGTTTTCTCTCTGGGTATGCAGCACCTTACTGAACTGGATGTTTCTGTTGGGCCAGCCTTACCAAGCCATATATTCCTGCCCTTTCTGTTTTAGTACGGAGAAGCAAGTTGTTATTTAAAACAAACAACAGTTTTCTTGTATTTGCTGTTTTAGCCGAAATTAATAATGTGTAGTTTTTCCAGTGCACCCATTTCCACTTGGGAAAGAGACAATTCATGTTATTGGTTCAAGAGTTTCCTTGAGGAAGGTTTCAGCACAATGAGATCATTTGTTGTCTGTCTCCCACTTCTCCTCTCTTTCCCCAGTTCTTATGGGCTGTGCAAGTGAGGGGAACACATTTATATACCTGTCTCGAAACAATCTTGTGTCTGGCTGTTGAGATGCTGACATACCAGCATCCAAAGGGTAGGAACGTGTGAGAGATTACAGTGAGAATCCTTCAGTTAAGAACAAAGAATGGTGATTTCTGTGCTTGGTGTACCAGAGGAGAACCTTCAGCCCTGGTTTGTTTGTTGCTGATGTCTGATAGTTTCCTCAGAGAGAGAGAGAGTGGATACTGAGTTTCTTGGGAGAGGGATAAAGTCAGGCTGGGGGACATGTGGTGCATAGCTGGATTTGTAACTTACTGTCTTTATTCCTGAAGCTCTGAAAGCTAGAGTTGTAAATTACATGCGCAAATGATGCTTTAAATAAATAGAAAACATGCCTAGCACTGTAATCAACATAGATTTGCAGATAACGGTGGTTGTTTTTTTTTGGGGGGGGGGGGGGGGGGGGGGGGGAGAAGTAAATGTACAGAGAGTATCTGGCAGAGAATGTAGGGGTATTTCTGAAGTTGGGGGCAAAGAGGCTTTTGAGGAGCACCCTGCTGTCATTATTACCAATCCTAGCTGCGTTCCCTCTGCTTACATGGGAACTTACGGTGGAGAAGTATATTAGTAACCAGTTGAAGGCAGGGAACATATGTGGCAGAGGAACTAGTCTGCTTGAAAGCTTTGGTTTGACTCAGATGATAAGATGAGGCTGATTTTCTGCCCTTTATTTCCCAATGTCAGCCTAGGTATGTTTATGTTGTCAGGTAATGATGCATCCAAGCAAAATCTCCTTCTCCTCTACATTCTCTGGGATGCCACCTTTCAAAGCACTCTTGCTATGCATAAAATCATAGTGTGTTTTGGTATTGAAATCACCTTTCTACTAATGCAGCTGATTTTTAAAGATTTTTCTCAGAAGGAGCACATTTGAATTCAGTTTCATACGTTTTTGTGAGAAGTTTCTTCACTTGATGGTTTTGGGGAATCTCTCTGATTACCCCTGGATTAGAGCCTTCAATTTTTGGCAAGTAGCTTTTCTCCAGGTAAAAGTTCTTGAAAATATCAGTGTAAGTACACAGAACTTGGTGTATGCAGACAAAAATATACCTATTAAATAATTCATTATTGTATTAAGGAAGCAGCCAGTGTCATTTGTGCTTTATACACTGGTTTGTAGGCAAGGTAGCAATACCTTATTGTGCACAGGATATAAAATAAGTTGGAAGTGTTGACAGATCACCACTGCTCTGCCTGTATTAGTATTGTTTGTGATAATGCTGAGGTTTGAAGTTTTTTCTTTAATCTTCAGCATTCAATATAGTATTCTGAAGCATATTAACTTATTCCAGTGTTTTCAGTTTTATTCTTAAAAGGCCTTCAAACTAAATAGAAAACATCTGAGGATTTGCCTGTTTTTAGAGCATAGGTACCAAGGCTGTCATATTGAACATCAATTGGATGCTAACAGTTTCTTTTTTGACAGCATTGCAGAAATTCAGAAAGATGTGGAATATCGACTGCCGTTCACTGTAAACAACTTCACAATTAATATTAACATGTAAGTAGAATGGGATCTCTCTAAATGCACGTCTGAAAAATTATATGTATTTTTTATGTTCCATTATGGTAATGGAACATAAGGAGGTCCATCTCATAACTAATTTCAGGAACTACTGCCCCAATTTGCCTTAGTAGTCTTAGTAATCTGAGTGAAACTTGCTCTGTCCATGATGCAGATGCTCAGGTCAAAGCCTAATTATATTTTGCCATGCTCAGTTCCTTACCACGGTGAAGCTTCTGGATCAGAGTTTGAAAGTGATTTGTTGTAATATACCCTATGAATTTGCTTGTGGTGAGGGGGTGCTTCTGCTTTGGTAAATGTTGATAACATTTATTACTCAGCCCCCCAGTTTTGCTAACTTACCTGATACTCTTGCAAGCTGTGCTGCATTGCCTTTAGAGTAATACAATTTGTGTGAAAGTATTCTCAACACATTATAGCTTCTCCTTTGTCAGTGGACATAATTGCATCACTGTTATCCTACAGCTCTTCTCAGTAAATGCTCTTGTGTTCCATGAAAGTGTGGTATTCTAATCTCTGTGAAGTTTCATTACTGACTTCTGATTTTGTAGCTGAATAATCTTCTCTTGTACTCCACGCTGTATCTCTGTACCTTTTTTTCATAGAAGAGTGTGGTTATGTGAATTACTGTGCTTTTTCCTTGCATAAGAAGCCTTCTAAAAGCACACTTTATGGGGTGTAGTAACAGTTATTCTTGTATTTGCAGCTTGCTTCCGCCTCAGTTTCCTCAGGAAAAACCAGTCATCAGTGTTTTCCCACCTGTGAGACATCACCTAATGGACAAGCAGGGAGTATATGTGACTGGTCCATTAATAAACAATGTATGTATAGTTTGTATTTCCACATATATGTACGGTTAATAGCAATTCTAATACATCGTGTTAGATTATTGACAGTACTTCTGTTGTTGTTTGTTTTTTGAGAAAGACTAATGCTGATCCCAATCCCTCTCAAATGTTCTTGGTTTGAAAACTAAGATTCAGTACTGTTCAGTAAACTGCTGTTCATTCTCTCCTTACTACTATTAATGAGTTCAGTATTCCACAGAGTTAAAATTAAGATAGGTTAGGAAGTGACTGTCTCTTTTCTTGTTAGTGCTGATAGCACAGTTCAAGTTTCTCTACAGTGTATCACAAATTAGTAAGAAAGATGTTTTTAGACTGTTCTGTTACCTACTTTTTTCAACTCTAACGTACTTCTTACATACAACTCAACATACTTCTACTCCCATTAGAAGTATGCCAAAGTTTTGCCCTACTGTGCAGGATTTTCATATGCTGTTCTTTTTTTGTTTTCTCCCCTCCATCAACAACGATGTTGTTGGGGGAGGGGCCTGCTTTTGTTTGATTGTTTAGAGTGACATTTCCTGAATGATGCAACTAATTATGCTTTTGATCTCTTACATAAATGTTGTGTTGTTTTTTTTTTTAACCGTAGCTCGTTAATTAAGTTTTTGTTGTTCATCAGAAATTTTGTACTTAATTCTCTTTTGACAATGCGATACGCAGAAAGACTTTTAGTTTCTGTTCTGAGTGGCTTTGCCACTTGCAGCACTTGGAGGCTGTGCGTAAGCAGTTTACGTTAGGCAACACGTTTCTGAAATGGCTTTCAGAATTGCCATGTGGATGTAGTAAATGTTCATGTTCATCATATTTTATAACTGCTAGATTTCAGGAATATCTCTTCTGTAACTAGCTTTAGTAATTACTTTTTATTTAATACTAGTTTACAATGCACTCGGATCTTGGAAAAATTATTCAAAGTTTACTGGATGAGTTTTGGAAGAATCCACCAGTCCCGGCTCCTAGTTCAACATCGTTTCCATAGTAAGTATCTATCAAGATGCTAATATGTAATCGTGTATAATTAAGTTACTTGAAAAAACATAAAACCAAGTATTAGGAGGGCGCGGATAACGTGGTAAATTTACTGGGAGACACATATCTGCTGTGTCTGCACAAACCGATGTGTGTGCTTGGTGGCAGAAAGTATTCTGAGAAGAAACAGTCGACCTGATTGGATTTATATGCTGATGAAACTTTATGTGCTTCTCTTTTTTGAAGATGTACTCGTATATACAATAGATAAAATCTTGAATTTGCTTTACATCATCACCTGAGTGTTGTTGCTTTGTATTTTTCATAATGTCCCAGGCTTGGAGGTAGTTCTCCATTGTGCATGTGTAACTTTACAGTTTTAAATAATCATACTCAATATGCAAAGTATGAGACATTGCAGCCTTGTCTGTACAACAGTGCTTTTTATGGGTGACAGTGATATTGGGATTAGATGAAGCTGCAGCTATGAATTAAAAAAATCATGTTATTTGAAAGTAGTCAAATCTGTTAAATTCTATATTATATAAAACAAGAACTAACAAATGGCACATGCATTTCTCAGGATTTTAAAATGTAAGTAATTTAAATTTATGTTTAATAAGTGTTTGAGAAGTTGTTTTATTAGAATTGAGTGTTTTTTTTTTTCTGCTCTACAAGTACATAGCTCAATAAAGTTGTGTGTTTGTTGCACAACTATTTCTTTTTATGTTAGAAGTAAATGTGAGCAGAACATGCCAAGTTCCTGGTCTTTTGAAAATTCAATGGTATGTCTTGTCTGTGGCCTAGCAATTATAATACAGATGATAAGAAAAGTGCTCTAAGCAGCTGGTTGCTGATGGCCATGGTTTTTGTTGGTTTTAGCCTTTACAGCAAACCAGCTGGAATGCCTCCATATGCTCCTCAGGGGTTTCCATTTCTTCCTCCATACCCACCTCAAGAAACAAATAGAACAATGGCACCCGTGCCTGCTTCTGAATCGGTTTCTTCAAGCTACACTACAGACAAGCCTGCTGCTCCCTCTTATGGCTTGATTGCTGATCTGCCACTGCCTGTTCCAACAGCAGAAATGGTGCTTCAGGTCTGTGTATTGAGATTTGCTGCTTAAGCTATCATACACTGGGTGCAAGTCCACTGAAAGGTACATGTGGTGTTGCCATAAAACTCAAAGAATTGTTTTGCTGGTGCTTGGGAAATGAAACTTTAATTCTGGTTGTGATGAAGGGTTTTTTTAGAACAAACTTGGAGCCACGCGTGTTTCTTTTTGAGTTTCAGTGACCTGGAATTATGCTAATATACTTTTGAGCTGTACTCTCCCCTGCAGCTGCGACTGTTAATCTAGATGTGAAAAATGCAGTGCTTTTCTATACAGGATTTCCTGCCCACAGGCTGTCTGGTGTGAACAGTGTGAAGTGTCAAGCCTTCATGTGTAGAATGTGAAGAGTTTCTCATTTTTCTGCTTCTCTTCATGGCATCTGAATGTGTAAACTTGCACACTCCTCAAACTCCTGCAGTCTGGAGGGATTTTTTTGAGTGCCTTCCAAAAAGGCATTGGTAGCCAAATGTTTAGGCTTTTACTCATCACAAGAATAAAACTCTGTCTTTAGAAACAAAAGCTTCTCTCATCTCAGAAGACACAGTTCCAGTTCCGTAGAAATTAAAATTTCTACCTTTGAAGACATTTATATATATTTTTTTTTTCCTTCTCTATAATATTTTAATGAGGGGTAGGAGGGAAGGACATACAGGAAATCAGAATGTCGGTTTCTTTTCTCTGTTTTCAGTTCCCTGAGCTATACTCCTCTTGTGTGTTTCCTGGGTCATTTGACTCTTATGAAATTAATGACTTAGCAAAATGCAATGTTTTTTTCTTACATAATTGACTCTTTTTGACATGTCACCTCAGACATCCATTCGTATTTTGTTGTGATGATTGAGTTGAGACTTTCTCTGTTTGGAGACAGCATTACAGTCGCTGTCTACTTTTCCTATTTTACCTGTTACTGGTGAACATTCACCTCCAGTTTTGGCTTAATCAAGCTATCTACCAACAAATCACTCTTTAAAAATCTGCTTATCATTTTTTAACTTCCATTTAGGTTGGCCAGAACGGATTTACTTACAAGATGCCTGATGTTCCTGATACCTTTCCAGAACTTTTGGAACTGAGGTAAATAATTTTTTCATAGTCATTAAAAGGCAATTACTGCTATGTGTGATTTTGGTCATAATTCTGCATATATCACAGAAATATCTTTGTAGTAATGATAAATAGGACAACAGCCAGTTACCAAAATTGTACAGTGAGAAAGCGAGCCAGTCTTGTGTTCAGGCGGGCTTCTTTTTTAAAGTTTTCTCAATGGGAACAATACTTCAGGATTCAACACCAGAAACAAAAAAAAGCATTTACGTCCGCTTTCCTAACTGTCAGTATTCTGCTGTCTTCAGGGGTTCACTGCTAAAACAGTAGGAGGAAATTTCAAGATAGAAAAGGGACAGGGAAATGGACTTGAAACCAGTTCAAAAATGATGTTCTCTTAAACGGTTGGGCTGTAGCAAAAGGTAAACAATGGACTACTCTGTGAGCAGCTCACTGTATGCAGCAGGATTAGATTAGATAAATCCAAGTGGTAAGTTGCCAGCTGTCCCAGGGTGAATCACCTCCTTATCTGAATAATTCATACACTAATTATGCAAATATTTTCATCAAAATATGTTTTATCATGTTTCAAAAATTGTGTCAGTTATTGTTCTCAGCAACTCCCTCAGGTGTAGTGAGACAGTCTTCTGAATCAGTTATCTGGGATTGGATACAATACTAATTAATTACAAATTCTGACAGTTTTAGGAAGTCAGTTTATTCATTGTCTGGCCTTGCTTCTTTATGCTGTCATCATAGGCTATTGTCAGTATCCTTTCAAAAAGGAAAAGACCTTGGCAATGAAAACTTGTTTGTTTGTTAGTTTCCCTGAACACCTTCTGAAGAGCTTGCGTTGAATTTAGCTAAGTCAGTTATAACTTCTAGCAGCATCCTTAATATGTAACATAAAGTTTGTACAGGGTATGAGAGAGGTGTAGTTAAAGTGTTAGGATTTCTCAGCAACGTAAGTGTATTTAAAAGTCATGAGTGGTAATGCAGTCACAGCGAGTCACAGCCATAGCAGGTAGAGGTGGCAAGGCTTTGGTAGATGAGGTGCTACACCGGAGGTCTCTGTGAGAATGGGTCAGGTTCTGCCACTGTGCCAGGCAGAGCAGCTATCCTCCCACAGGACAGCTGAGCCAGTCAGCAAAGCTGATGGCAACTCTATGAAAACATCTTTAAGAAAAAGCAAAGAGCTGTAAAAGCAGCCGAGAGTGGGGGGTGGGGATAGGTGGGGAAAGTATGGGTCCTGAGAACAGCAAGGTCAAGAGAAGAAGGTGTGCAGGAGGGACCATGGAGCAAATATTTACCTGCAGAGAACCACGTCAAAGCAGTCCACGGAGGACCCTGTGATGGAGCAGGTAGATATGCCCTGAAAGAGACTGCTGCTGCAGAGAGCCCACGTTAGCAGGCTCTCCTGCCATGAGCTGCAGCCCATGGAGAGGACATACACTGGAGCAGAGGAAAAAGTTGAGGAGGGAGCTGCAGAGCATAGTGTTAAGGACTGACTGCAACCCACGTTTCCCTTGTACTGCCTGGGGAATGGGAAGGGGGTGAGAAGTTGGGAATGAAAGAGTGAAATTGAGCCTAGGGAGAAGGGAACAAATTTTTATCTTTGTTTCTCACCACCTAACTCAATTAGCGTTAGATTAAAATATTTTTTCCACGTTGAGTGTGTTTGGCCTGTGACAGAAATTGGTAGGTAGTCTCCCTGTATCTGTCTCAAGCCATGTACTTTCCCATCTTATTTTTTCCCCACATTTTACTAAGGAACAGAGTGAAGGGCAGTTGGCTGCCAGGTGCCATTGCAGCCAAGGTCAGCCCACCACAGTAGCATTAAAACTGCTTTGAAGTAAGGCTTGAAATATGGGATACATCTTAATATGGAGCTTTTTAAGCACACTGCTGCATAATAGAGCTCGCAATCCAGGAGAAAAGGTAAAAAGCTGAGGCCAAGCATGCTGTATCTGCACTAATCCCAGTGAATTCCTCAAACTTTTGTCTTCTGACAGAAATAAGAGACTCTACGTGTAATGCTTATTTTTAACTTTAGGTATGTTTTCTTTCTGTTTGAATGTAGTATATCAGAGCTGACCAATATGAATGAGAAAGAGGAGGTGTTACTGGAACAGTTTGTGAATCTACCACAACTGAAGCAAGTCATTACTGACAGAGATGAGTTAGTGAAAAGCATTGAAGAGCTGGCAAGTAAGATGTAAAAAAATTAGTATTTGTGGCTGTGTTCTGAGAACTAAATCCTTTAATAATAATAATAATAGCAACTTTATTTTACAGAAAAAAATTTGTTGCTGGAGCCCAGTCTAGAGGCAAAAAGACAGACAGTGTTGGATAAAGTAAGTGAACAGTAAAATCTTATTCAGAAATTAGTTGTAATATTTTGGTTTTTCAGGAGGAAAACATTCTTCCTTCTTTCTTTCAGTATGAGCAACTCACACAGATGAAAGCAGCCTTTGAAAAAAAGATGCAAAGACAGCATGAACTTAGTGAGGTATAATCTCTTTGTCTTAAGAATGCTTCGCTGAACTTAAGTTTTGACTTGTATCTTTGTCCAAACAGAATATTCTGATTAGATTCTAATTTTATGTGAAATAACAAGATTCACATCAAAGATGAAATAAAATGGTATGAAGTTCCAACCAGTTTGAGAGCAAAATAGTGTTAAGGTTGCACTGCTCTTCTTACAGTACTGTAGAAACAAAGTTGGAAGGGGTATGATGAGCATTTAGAGCTGCTCTTGAGTACTGTGGCATGGAGTTTTAAGAGTAAAATTACTTTTAAAGAAGGGTTTAATTAATTGTACCCATTTAACATAGCAAACTTGCAAAGACGTACCTGATTGAAATGATTAAAACTATTGCTGTAGAAACTTAAATTCTGTGATTCATTGTGTATGCTTACTTTGTGCAGCTTGTTGTATATGCTGTTGAACTGGCTTCTGGCATTGAATTCCACGCTGTGTTGTTTCTTAGAGAGGGAGATCCATTTGGTCACTTAGACTTTCATGTAGTAAAATGTACAGCCACAAAGATGATAAAGGGCCTGGAGCACCTCTGTTATGTGGAAAGACTGAGTAACCTGGGTCTGTTCTGCTTTGAGAAAAGGAGACTGAGAGGGGATCTCATCAATATCTATAAATATCTAAGGTGTGGGAGGTCAAAGGGATGAGGCCAAACTTTTTCAGCATTGTGCAGCGATAGGACAAGGAGAAACAGCCACAAACTGAAGCATAGGAAGTTCTGCACAAATGTGTGTAAGAACTTCTTCGTGGTAAGGGTGATGGAGCACTGGAACAGGCTGCCCAGAGAGGTTGTGGTGTCTCCTTCTCTGGAGACGATCGAGACCCATCCTGGACTCCTACCTGTGCAACCTGGTCTAGGGAGCCTGTTTTGCGGGGGGGTTGGACTAGATGATATCTAGAGAGAGGTCCTTTCCAGCCCCTACAATTCTGTGATTCTGTATTATTCACATATCCCATATTTATATAGCTATCTATCTTTTTTTCTTCTTGGAAATGTGGATTTAGATGGGCAGTGCAGTATTAATAGAAGTTTTTATTTTCTTAGAGTTGCAGTCCAAGTGCTCTGCAAGCCAGACTTAAAGTAGCTGCTCATGAAGCTGAAGAGGAATCTGACACTATTGCAGAAGACTTCTTGGAAGGCAAAACAGAAATAGATGACTTTCTTAGTAGCTTCATGGAAAAGAGAACGGTATATAAAATACAAGTCATTCTAATCTGAGAGTTATACAGAATATAGGTAATAAATTAAGACAGACTTTGAGCAGTGCTATGATTCAGAGGGTGCTTTAGCAAGCTCCAGAAAAAGTTTCAGTCTATTTAAAATAGAATCAGCGTTCTGGATGCATTATATTTAAGGCAAGAATGAAAAGATCTCCACCACTAAACCCCTGCCTGTGCTCTTGCAGGTAATTTTGTGCCAGTTTTCCCTGTATTCTCTGTAGCTATAGGGAACACAGATGTATAAACAATTTTAAATTTGGGAAATTGATATAGCATGACATGTTTTAATGAATAACGTAATGCTTAATTTATTAAAGTTCTTAAACTAATCAAGTCTTTTGATGACTATCTCCAAGTAAGTTGCAGGTTCAAAATCACTGCTCGTGCAATGATGAGTGCAACTTAGTGTATAATGCAACTTTCTTTAAAGGTACCTGATAAGTGCATTTCATAATAAAGGAAATGTTTTTCATGTATGCATTGTGGATGGAGTAACGTTATCAGTATACACAGTTGTTCATTCTTAAGTTTGGAAGGGAGGTACACAGGTCTTTCCCTTCTGTAAAGTAGCTAAGTCATTAAAGAGAATCTGCAACATGTGTTGTGCAAAATTCCTTTCAGAGTTGACTCTCCTGTCCCTTGTTTTCCAGCTCTGCCACTGTAGACGAGCCAAAGAAGAAAAACTTCAACAGGCAATATCAATGCACAGCCAATTTCATGCTCCGCTATAGGTAAACTGCTGTTTTAATATTTCTGGTGAGCTTTTTTTTTTTAATCTACCACATTGTTACACACAGATTGCTAACTGCAACGGATTTGTTGCAATGCCTCGGGTTTTAATAATGCTTTGCTTGGGAATAAAGTGTGCCGCACCTGTTCATTAAAATTTAAAACACTGTTTCTGGAGGAGTTAATATATCTAATTATGGAAATCTGTCTTTACAGGTTTCCTGCAAATGACATCTGCCAACAGAAGAGTGACAAACCCAGTAAAGCACACTTTTTAATAACTATTATTTGCAAATAGGCATTTCATCTTATGTGGTTGTATTTATAGAAGAGATTGTATACAGAGCTGGGACTGTTTTTGTACAAATTAGAACGTCTCTTTATATTCTCATTGTACTCAAGAATCCTTCTATTGCAAACTTTGCACTAATTTCTTGTATTTATTGTTGATAGTTCTTATTATATTTAAGTTCCTGCTGCTATACCCCATTCTTCAAAGATTAAATATCTAAATATGTAATTTTGACTAGCTTTTTACATTTTTATAAAAGCATAATTCATATCTTTTGTATTTTGAAATTTAAATGGATTTGGCTTGATCTGTGGAAGAGTTTGAGATAAATGGTGATAGAGCTTTGGAAACTGAAGAAGTTCGTAATTGGAGATAGTCAGTAAATTCACAAGCTGTCTTTTCTTGAAGCCAAAATGTTTTAGAACAAATTTTGTTACTTTTAAGTGATAACACAAAACTAATTATAGCCTGTACTCTGTTTTGGATAAGCAGATTCTGGATTAAGCAAAGGTTGTGTTGGAACAAACTATATTGGAAACAAAATGGAATGAATGATCTCCGTGTAGATTTGGTATGTTGCTCAGTAGCACTGATGCACTTGATTTCAGGTGTGGCCTGGTACCTAGCACTGTAATTAAACACAATTTCATCTAACAATTTCATTTTCATGTTTGTTTTTACTTACTGAGAAACAAGTGAGATTACTTTCCAGTTTGTGTTTTATGCAATGCAACCATGTGTGAAGAACTCAAAGACTCTACAAAATTTAATTCTGAATTTCTTTGTGAAGTAGCAGTTACCCTCCTATTTTTAAGCAACAAAGGAACTGATCTGGCTACAGTTAGGTTGCGTGTTGTGTTAAGGCCAATGATAAAACTTGGAAGTGAGCCTTAAGGCTGCCCTTTAATCACTGAATCTTGTCTCAGGTTAGACAAGTTGTTTGTTTGTTTTCTTAGTGTAAGCATGTATTAGATGAGAATGGCCAAATGCAGTATTCTGTAGGAGAAAAATACAACCCCTAAGCACATGCTTGGATATTCTTTCTTGCTCTTGAGAAAAGGCAAATTCTTGTTCTTGTCAGTGAATTAGATTTTCATGGAGAAGTACTGTTCTTGGCGAGAAATATGGTAAAGAACTGAATAAGTAATCTGTCAGGGAGCCTGCTTCTTCCTTATCAGGAAACAGATAACCCTCTTAACTAAGATATTGCTCTATGTTACCTACGTAGAGCCACAAAGCATCACACATTCAAGTCTCAGTATAAAGCAGGTCATAGAATCATTAAGGTTGGAAGGTCAGCTCGGGAGAGTACTTTTCTGTATCACTAATCTTCTATCAGTCTTAAACTCAATATTGGCAAATGAAATAGGGTATTTCTTTGGAACTGAGAAAACTGAGTAAATAGGAAGGTAAGAAAAAAAAAAACAACAAGCTTAATTGCAAGAAGTCTGTACCACAGGCTACTGAATCTTCAAATGGGGCATTAATATCAGTCCTGTTGTATTTTATAGTATTGTGGTTGTCTGTCTTAAGCCACTGCCTTTCATGGCAAGTGTATTACTCGTGTTTGATGGGGTTGTTGGTTGGTTGTTGGTTTTTTGGGTTTTTTTTTTTTTTGTAAAGCTGGCCCAAATTCCCCAAAATGGGATTGGATATCCCAAGAAAATACAACTGTGGTCCAAATCAAAAAAGATACATAGGTGCCTGAAGAAAAAACTAATTGTAAGTGCCACTGATTAAGCAATAATGTACAGAATATCCTAAAAGATAAATTCCACTGACTGAGTGCTTTTATATTGGTATAGTACTTGTGCTAATTTGATAACTAAAGCCCTAATTCAACACAAGCTTGTGTGAAAGGTTTTCAGGAGGCTCTGGACACAGATCTCCCAGTAATGTGATTTCTGCAGCTCTTCCTCAAATAGACAGCTGTTTTCCTTACACATTTTATGATGCTATGGAATTGCCGCCTTCTGTTGAGCATTACATATTATGGTGCTCTTCTGTAGTGACTGAACTCTGCAGCCAGGTCACTTTCAGAGGATTTGCTTCTCAAGCTAGTAAGAGTTTTCCACACTTGAGCCTTTTCTCTTAGGTTAGTTCACTTTTCCAAGAGATCACGCTTTCAAACGTAAGGTTTCTCCATAGGGTCCTGCTGATGGTAGTGAAGGAGAGTCTAAAATGTCAGTGTTCCATGCAAGTTCTTTGTACTGTGTTTCTTTTACAGAGATGTGGAAATCTGAAGTCCCTTTTTCTTTTTTTTGGCCTTTTCTCTTTCATAGCATTGTTTCTATTTTTAGGATATATATATTTTTTAAGCATTCAAAAACCCATCCTTTAGAAAAGAAGCATGGAATACCCCGAATCCATCAGTGGTGTAGTTAGTTAATTACAGCTATCCTGTAAATCCTGGTTCTTACAGAATATGCCAGTCTGCTGCTGTCTTTCTCAGTGTTGTTGCTTTTTATTTTCTCTTGTTTTTCTTTTAGTCCAATACTAGTTGTGCCAATGCAAACACTTTTTCTTAAAGCCTTCATAATGTCACCAGAAGACGTAATAAAACACTGATGATTACTCTGTCAGAGGTAACTGGCCTTTAGCATGCTGATAGTTAATAGCGAAGCACATTCCTTACCTTATTTTGCAGAAATGTGAGCTGTATTTGTAAATTGAGATTTAAGCAATTCCCTACGAAGTGTAAGAGGATTGAAGCTGCTGTTAGATGCATATCCTACAATCTTCTGAAATGTGTTCAGCAGTGTGGAGCAATAGGCTGCATACAGTGACTGGTTTCTGAAGACCTTCTCCTGCCTCACATCCATAGTGAGGTGTTTTGCCAAACGGAAGAGTGAACTAAATAAGAAACTTCAGAGTAAGGAGGTGACTCATCTTTGGTGTTGCGGTAGTTTGAGGTGGGAGCAACTGCCCATTCTGTTTTGTAACTGCTAATTGAGCGTGGCTGTGCCTGTTGTAGTATCTGATCTCACTGCAAAATGTTTTCCTGTTTTTTATTTTTCTGTAGTTGGTTTTAGTCCTCTTGGCAAGAGGCTACTTAAACCCAGAACTGATTGCTCCATATAGCAATGGTAACTCGATGGTATTGCAGACCAGAGAAATTTTAAAATATGTCTGAAATCAATTAGGTTTCATTTTAGGGGGAAATTGCATACAACTGCTGTTAATGGTTCATTCTGTTGGGGATTATAGAAGAAAGCTTTCCTAGATTTCACAGCTTATCTGACATGCTAAACCCTTCTGAAAGACAGGGACTGTCAGATATGTACAGCTATGCTAGCCAACACTACAAGCAAAAGACTATATAAATTAGTTCTAAGTAATATCTAATCTAATATTGTCTTGTTTGCTCTGTACATACTCCTGCAGCTTTGCCACTTTGGACCTCGATCAAATGCAGAAGTTAGAAATCTTCTAGTCTTGTTTCTGACCGAGTTCTTATTATTCCCATTGAAGACTAGGAATGGTCTCTTAAGAGAGAGAAAGCTGAAATAAAACACAGGCGACGCAGTTAAAGTCAGCTATTACAGCCTTATTGTGTACATTACTCTGAATAATAAATACTGTACTGTGTTAAACTTACAAATAAAGGCTTTGGGATTTTTGACAAATTTGGTAATTGTCTTAAGTTATGGATAGAGTTGTGCATTTCAGTTGTGTAGATACAGAATCGTGCTGGAAATTGGTGGTGCAGAAACTACTCAAAAAGAAAAACTTCCATTCTTTGTATGCAGTATTCTGAGCTTTTCCAGTTTAACTCTTTGAACTGCTGTAATTCCTGGAGCCCTTTTCATTAAAACGGGTTTTGAAAACCCATATTGCAGCTCCAGTTAATGGTTTTTTAAACGTTTTGGCTTGGTCAGATAGCCCTGGAGATCAAATTTATATATAGTAATAAGCTACAAAGAAAGCCTGTATACCAGTAATAAGTGAGTACCATAACACAGTAAGAAAAGGACTGCAATTCTCAGTTGTTGAGAGCAGTGCGTTGTTCAGAATACTTCAGCAACCAGTAGACTTAAAAACAAATCCTTGCTTCAATTCAGTCACTGCTTCTAGTGAAGCAATAACATCTAGTTAGATTCTTTTACAGAATGCTTTATATTAGAAAACCACTAAATTTTAGAATAGTATAATTTGCTGGCTTCTGGTGCCTTACGGGCACTCTAAATAATGGAAGTTTAAATGCTTATTTTAATATTCTTTTCTATCTCCCAGTTCTCTGGTAGTATTTCTGGCCTTTCTCAATACAAGTTTGCTGTACTCCTGCTGAAATCCTTATCTTCTAGGCAAAGGCCACCTCTTTGTTATTGTTGTTTTAATTATTGTATTATTTGTATTGTCAAACATCTTCTACCCTATGTAAACTTACTGGAACTTGACCTTACCTTCCAAGACTGTAGTTCACCCCCTCGCTTAACTTTATGAAGAGCTTTCCTCCCTGTTCCTTGCTTTTGGTGAGGTCCTTCCCACTAAGCTGTCCCCTCCAACTTTTTTCATCTTATTTCTCAACTTCTCAGAATCAATTACCAATTTACTACCTTTGTTGATGTTGTGTGTAAAGCAGCTGGTCAATACCTTTTCTTTCTGTTCTTCAGCTGGAGATCATCTATTTGATTCTCTGTTTGATCCCATTAACTTCAGCGTCCGTTAGATACATATTTTCCTACTAAAGAACACAATGAAATGAGGCTAAAATTACATTGCAGAAACCTATAACGCTCTTCTAATCCTTTCTTCCCAGCTGTTTGTTATGCTCATGTATGTCCTATTACAAATTACAGTGGACTCATGCCAAATTTGCAAGAATTTGCAACAGAGGGAGGATCCCTGCAAAGCTCCAAGAAATTAAAGTAGTTCATAGTGTGGTTTTCACATCCTTTGTATTCTGCATTCCCTAGAAAAATTGAAGGGATGTAACAGATTCCCATGTAATAAACTCAAGTCAGTTGATAGCAGCTTAAACAACTTGATTCAAGTGTGAAGAATAAAAAGCCACCTTACTTTCATCCAGGATTATGAAGTAGTGTAACCATCTGTCCATGACCTAAGTATTTATTTGGAAGTGATTCTCAGCACTAATAATGTCACAAGTACATCACACTGCAGTGAAAACAATAGTAAGTAATGCAAAATTCCAAGGATTCAAAGACGCATCACAGCAGACTGCTAAGCAGAATCTTCATTTAAAATGTTAGTATGTCAGTATTTCAGGTGTAAAGCTAGTTACAAGGAATTGCATAAGCAACATGAAGATAGTACTTTGAGTTTGCATATATTCCTGTTCTGGATTTGTTTCTAGGCATGTCTAATACAGTACAATACCATGATATACAATTCTACATTTTAAAGATGTGAAGTGGTATCACCCAGTCTCAAACTCATTTTTAGGAAGAATAGTTGTACATATTTTGTTTCCAATGCTGACTTTGCAGCATGTTTCTTTACTTTGAAAAAACCCATTCAAAATTTCTTTTAATACCGTAAATTTGACAGGCTACGTTCGAAATATGAAACATTTTTAAAAGTACAATTAAAATCAGGACATTCATTTAATAAAAAGCCATGAAGATTAAAAACCAGAAGGCTGTAGATTCTCAGCAGCGTGTAATTTATCATGACCCGATTTTTAATTGAGTGACAGTGATTGATCAGACTGAGGATTGGCCTTCCCAGCACAGCAGTAAGATAAGTCTTGCTGTTAAAAATTGAATTATTTGCTCAAAGACAGTAACTTCTGTAGGATATTAATAACACTGAAGTTTAGCTACTCATTTTTAGTAAGAATTTCGTAGAACAAAATGAAAAGACATCCCACAAAAGCAAACGGACTAATAAAATCTAAAGCTTCTAAATTGAGGTATATTTATATAATTCAGCCTGTAAATCTGTACTTCGAGGAGAAGTATGAAGTGCAGTCAAAGTAAACTTACATTACTACCATGCTTTGCTTTACTGGAACTCAATACCACATCATTGCCTCCTAGCCAGTAAGAGCAGACAGAAGAATTGTATTTTTAACTCCTTCCTATTAAGGAGGGGACAAAAAGAAAGACTTGGAAGTACTACAGCTTGATGTGGAGGCCTTTCAGTGTGTTTTAAAACATGCTAAGTGGTTTACTTCCATATCTGTGACTGTGAAAACTACTGTACCTACTGCTGAAAATTATAAAACCAAACTTGAGATTCTAATATCTTTAATATTAGAAAAGAAAAAAATAATTATTTGAATTAGTCATTTTCTTAAATTTAGCATTGCTGTGCTTTTTTTGTGGTTGGCAAATGCTGAAAAGGGATTTTATGTGCAGATAAAAACACCTTTGTTTTGTATTTTTAACAATAAACTTTAGAAGAAATATTCCTCATAGGAGTTATTGTATGCCAATAATCTGTCTTTAATTCTGAATTTAGAGCAATGCTTTCACAAATGACTTTTATGAGTGAGTTTGGACTCCTTTTCACCTGTGCAGTGTGTGTGTCTTTCTCCCACTGAAATAACATTAATGAATAGGAGTCAAAATAGACTGAGGATTTTTATTATGTCTATTATAATTAGAATTTTACGGCCTAACATCTTTCATTTTAAAGGAACTCTTTGCCACAAAGACTGTTATAAGTATTGTTATTTTGATTGAAGTTTTGCTCACAGAAACTTCTGAATTTTCAGTGCTGGTTGAAATTCAACTACAAATGGGATGCAGTCACGTGCTGCAGCTGCAGCTTAGTAAGGAATCTTTCTTTGGGCTCAATACTACATTTGTCCCCTTCAGCAAGCATGTTCATTTGCTAGGTTTACATTGCCTTAAAGGACTGTAATAGGAGAAAATGGAAAATAGTTGTTGGAGTTAAAATAAATAAATAAATAATAATAATAACGCTGCTCGGGGGGAAAAAAAAAGAATATACAGTATGTCCAAAGGCAAAAAAAAAAACTCTACAAAAATAAGTTCTGATGAATTCGCCAGTAAGCCTAGTGCTAATGAATCTTCAGCTTTGTCCATACATAGCATACTTTGGAATTTTGTGTTTTTGGAGGATAACTATTAATTTGTACAATAAATAATTATGGAAATGTACAGAGTAAGGAATAATTATGTGCAGCATTGATGAAGAAACACCACATTGGCTTAAATAAATATTCATAACATCAGAGATTACCATTTGTTAGCATTATGTCTTGAAACCAATAATGGCTTGTTCTGCTAAATCTTTACTTACATAATTGCACAGTTCCCTTTCTTTGGATTATTTCTTCAGGCCACAGACAATTCCCATCCTTCATCCGATTAAAAGTTGTTGCTCCAGACCATGAAGGACTCAGCTGCATCGAGATCCTTGCTGCTCTGAAGGCATTTCAAACTGCCAGGCATACAGCTTCATCTGAATCCTTGCCACTGTCTTCACTAGGCAAACAGCCACCTGCACTTGGGGACCTACAGCTTAAGTCCTCCACCCCAGATTCCTGGTCACTGTTAGCTGAGAGGTCAGGATCAGAGCTTTTCAGGTTGTCCTGTGTCAAAATCAAGGCTGAATCTTCTTCATCCCCTTGAGAAGGGCTCCGGGATGGGAATGATTTCAGATCATTGCTGTACTCTTGGGGAGTGTTAGCTAAGCTGTTGCTGGAAGCAGAAAGCGCTAACTCCTTGCTTCGGTCTTGCTGCTTACTCTTGACTTTATTACCATTTAATTGCAATTTTTGAAGATTTGCCAATCTCTGAAATAAAGAAGAGAGTATATATTACATGCACACATTCAGGACTCAGTTTTCCTTTTAAGTGTCTTTACCTTTTAAAAGTCCAACGCAAGTGGCACCCTTTAAACGTGCCTATTTGTGGAGTATTGAAATGGCACAATGCTGTCACAAACTGACGCAGAACTGCATTATGGAATGATATAAAATTTGTTTTGGGAATAGTATTTGTGCATCAACACATGACTTTTTATTCCTTAAAGAAAGAAGTCTACCTTTGTGTCCTATGGATACCAAAAGCAAAGCATTCCTAGCAATGTATGTGAGGTTGTGGACAATGGCTGGACATCCTCATGGCAGAAATAGGGCACGTGGGAGATTCTTCCACATGTGGAATTGGGTTTTGTTTGCTATTAGCTCGGAATTATTACCTCTCCTAAGACTGCCAGCTCTTCTTCCAGCTGTTGAGTCTCCTCCTTCACTGCCATCAGATAATCAGTGACTGACTGTCGAGGATGCAGCCCTTTTTCAAAGCGGTTGTACATACCACTCCAGAATCTGAAATTGATGGGGAGATCAGTAATTTTGTGAGATGGCCTCAAAAGACTTAACTACATACGTTTTTCCAGCTTTTCCAACTGTCATTGGAGCGTGTACACACTACATACATTCTTTAAATATTTGGTAAGGTTTACCGTTCATTTACATTGGGTCTATGCTGAAGATGCAAATCAGTGGACAGAGCTTGAACCACTTCTTATACACAACAGAGAGAAAGGTGAATGACTTAGATCACACGGCTCTGAGTGGTTCACTGATTCAGGCTTTCAGCAATTCAGGTCATTATGGATAAACAATGGCACAGCTTATCAGAAAAACAAGTATCCTCCAAGAGTAACACAAACTTTTGCTACAGTACTTTCTTCTTCTATTTACATTGTATGCACTTTGGAGCATTGAGCTATTTTTCATCCTCAGGAGAAAAGAACTCAAACTCAAGTCTGTAGCTTGCTATAGCACTCTTCTGTTCTCCCCAGAGCACATGGCCAGAACTTGACTTTGCAAGTGTAAGTAGTTCACCAGACAGGCTAAGTAGCTGAGAGTGCTGCCCTTGGATGCAGCTGCCCAGTCAAGAAGCTATCATTCCTATCCCAGGAGTACGTTATTTAAGTCACATTCCTCCCTAAGGTTATCATCTGATAGCTCATGTTTGGAAATCCTCATGCAACCAAGTAATTCGATTAAAATCAACTGGATTATTCATCCAGTGGAGTATCAGTATTGCTTTTATAAATCTCACTATACCAAAGAATAAGATTAATGGCTATTTTTAAACTGTTTTAAAATGGCTATGACCTGGGACAGCAGACGTGAAAAAATACAGTTCCTGTCACCTAGGGCAGTTATTTTAGCAAGTGATTTTACTTGCTATTAGAAAACAAGCTAATTGGTTTTGCTTAAGTCACGTTTTCTGTGTATTTCTAATCAAGTTCTCCTTATGTTAAGATTAATCCAACAATTAATTACTTGAGCCAGGATGCCAATACCAGCATTTCAAAACTTAGTAGGTATTGTTAAATTTTGAAAAAATCTTAGTGTACACAACAGGTTTTACTTGATATTTAACTATAAAGACAACATGGCGAAGGTCTGCCTTTTGTTTTTGTCCGAACGCTCAGGTTAGCAATTAAACTGTATCAAATTATGATTGCAAAATCTCAAATGGAAGAAGTTTAAACAAATTTAAATTTAGAAAACATTGATGATAACAGAACTGAAACAGCTGCTTCTCAGTGGAAGATGTGAGTAACCACAAAATTAGGACACGCAACTATCAATATAGCTCTAATCTTAAGCTTCTTTTCAGACTAATGCTCTGCTGTGGAATGCTGCAGAGGTGCTGGCTGACTATGAGCATGCAAGGAAGAGACACAGCATTTGAACCTGAATTCAGTCTCCATACATTTTCTAATGGAATCATAAATACGAAGGCATTATGTTCTGTACTAACACATCTTTGACGGTGTGCTCCCTTCGCTCCCTAGCCTCCTCCTTTGGCTTGGCTGTTATGCCCAAAGCCTTGCTTAGAACTGATAATGCTGTCCTGTTAAATGCTACGATGATGAGCCAATCATCTTACTCCATAAATAGCGAGCAGCCTGAGAGCCCCTTGAGCTCTAATTCTCATAACCAGACTGCATGTGATCTCCCCAGTTCCTTCTAAATACTGAGACGCTTTAGTGACTGTAGTCACAGGGTGTGTTATGTGGAGTAATTATTGGAGATAACTTATTGGGATATTCCTATCTTAAAAGAAAAAAAAAAAAAGTGTTGAAGAAACCTCTAGGGCGGAATGCAGCAAATATGCAAGGAGTCTGTTCCTTGACAATTCTCAAAGGCAAGGAATATTACCTACTTGTACAAGAAGTTGCATGGAGCCATCTGTGGGTGCAGGGTCCCCCAGATTTGCCTGTGGTCTGGTCTGTACAAAGGATTCAGGTAATCTGCACGATTTTTCCACAGATGAGCCCACAGTGAATATGTTCGTTCTTGGATTCTGAAAAAAATATAGTCAAATATATAAACATTTCTAGTATGCTTCAGGTATTAATAAAGCTCTATTAACAAAGCTCTGTTAAGGCATTCCAGTCCTCTGTTTGTAGTCAGCTTTATACTTCCTTAGCAGAATTAGATATAAATTATAGGTATGGGGAGGCCTTGGTGAAACTGGAGGCAGTCATTTATAACTCATGCTGGTCATATGCACTTGGTAAGCCTGATATCTGTGTGAATGCTAACTGGCCACAGAGGCTGAGTATATCATTTGTTATCTCTACACTGAGTTAAATTCAGCCATGTTGGGGCTTGTAATCATGCCACCTGGCACTGACAGTTGATACACAAAATAATCTTTACAAAAATAATCTTTACAAAATGATGCTTTACAAGGGAGGATCATGATTCTGTCAGGCAAAGAGACTTTCTGCTTCTTTTAAGGTTCAACACGATGGATCACTTTTTATGTGCATCACAAAGAGTGGGTTATGGACACAACCTATGCCATACAGTGGTAGAGTTGAGTGTTGGCCAGGAAGCCTGTAGTATCCATATACAGGTTAGAACACAGAAGAACAGTGGCTCTTAAACTGAGAACTTAAATAGGGTTAAAATCATCTGATTTCTTCAGAGCTGCATGGACAGTTTGCCTTGTATATTGTTAATGCAGTGGCTAAAGACCTAATGCTCTCTCGTCAGTTCTCACTAATCCCTGTTATGCACACCATGGATTATAGTCACAGCAGAAACCCACTGTGGAGGATCAACTCCTCTGGTATTAATCTGTGTCGCTAGAAGATGACAGCCAGGAATGCTACAATGCACCTTGAGCTGTATGAAACCCTGCACAGCTTCAATACAGTAACACCCACAGACCTCAACAGAAATAAATGACTAAAGAAAAGGCCTTCTTACTTCAGCTCTCGTCTCTCCTTCTGGCTGTTACACAGGAAATTACCAAACTGGCAGGAATAAATGTGGTGCTGTATGTGGATCAAGAATCTCTCATTGAACTCAAAGGCACAAGGAAACTGTTCCATTAGCTGCCAGACACACTCGATGAACTGGTCAATAACAGGGGATATCTCCTTTGGATCTCCATCTAAATTGCCATACCTAATGCAAGACAAGAAACATTCAATTATAACCTGAAATCCTCTAGGAAAATCGAATTAACACTAGTGAAAACAAAACTCTCATTTCAGCATACCAGCTAAACTGTAGCTATTAATTTCTAAAATCTCAACCACAAGTATATTTTTACTTACAAAAATGAATGAAAGACTCATCAAGTAGAAGGAAAGCAGAACTTATCAAACAGGAACAAAAGACCTTTACAGGTGTCTTGTTGCCTCACAGTGAGTTACAGCTGGTTGCTACAAAGCCATGTTTCAACCTTATTACTAGACAGTTGTGCCACAGTAACAGAAGTCATGGTAAGAATAACTGCAGTGACTTCAGCGAGCTATCCCAGACAGCCTCTCAATGGTAGACCAATGCCAGACCCAGAAAACAGAGCAGGAGACGAAATGAATAACCTTGGAAGGAAATAGTTTAAAACTGCCCTCTCATAGTGATGTTTTTAGAAAGTGGGAAATAGAAAGGAAACTTTCTATCTGTAAAACTGTCTGTTGGAAACACTTGCTGTAGGGGACCTTGAAGAACAGAAGCCTGAAATATATAACACAGAAGTAAAACAGTATTTTGTAAGTCCACCTAATAGGAAGAAGCATTTTTAATTATTCTGTTTGGCTAGTATGTATGTATAGTGTGTGTGTGTGTGTATATAGCATATATGTGTATATACATGTATATAGTATGTATATCTGTATACACACACACACACACACACACACACAAACATGACATGTACGCCAATGCCATGAAAGTCCATCAACATCTAAAATTGAAACCTCTATTTCTCCTACTGGAATTTCACAGGTGTTGTAGCACTGCACAGATCTCCTGAACATGTGTTTTGTTTTTAACTAGAAGATAAATTTATACTCATATCAATCAGTATTATGTTACAGATGCCCAAGATAACTTGTCAGGTAAAGGAAATAAGAAAGTCATATATCTGGACATTTCTGAACAAATGCTACTGCTTTCACCAGAGAAAAAAAGCATAATAGGAGAAGTATATCTTAGTTGTCGTCATGCTTATGAGTTATCTATTAATACTACCCTGGAAGATGGATACTTTCCTGAAATGGGAAGTCTTGGCATTACTGAAAGATCTGCTGGGTTCCAAAGGCATTTTACAAGCCACATATTTTTCTCTCACATGCATCTCTCATTGCTCATAGCAACTGCAAGACCAGTACTCAGTATTCCCAACAGCAACCTTTGAGTGCGTATATAGGAAATATATGAAAAAATGTGAAAATATTTCACTTCAATTTTTCCAGGCAGCTAAATTATACAGTGGGAGAAAAGAATGTGTTAATATGCTCAAGGCATTTTGTTGATATGAATTGAATGACAACATGTAAATTTAAATTGGAATGGCAGTGGATAATGACAACATAAAATATATAGAGAGAGAAAAACCTTTGCATGGCCTTACCTGTGGTTAAATTTGTGACCAAAGGAAACCCAGTCTTTTTCAATTAAAACCTAAAATGAGAATATTGCCTTCAGTGTAGTGGAGCAGAGTTGACACATGTTGAAGCAGGCAGAAGAATGGTATAAACAAGCAGTATTAGAATCCCAGGTAGTTTTCAGAATAAGCAGAAAAGCGATGAGCCAGATATGATGTAAGCAAGCCGTACTGGAATCTCAAGTGATTTTTAGTAAGAAAAATATTCAGAAAAGTAACGAGCAATGTGCACCGCTGCCAGCTCAAGAGAAAGTAGCATTCTTGACTGATGTAGGTAGGATGCCAGTATTTTGGCATAACTTAAATTAGTTTAATTCATCATTTTCTAAAAATAGAACCTACCAATGTTTCAAATGTCTTTTTAATATGTGCCCATTACCTCAACCACTAGTGCTGGTTTGCTTTGAAAGGGAATGGATTTTTCAACAAGCTCATTCATTGCAATCTAGTGTCTAGGGAGCACACACTTTTGACACTCACAACCTCACAATGCCTGAAATTAAATACTAACTCTTGCTTGCACCAAAAAAAAAAAAAATCCCTAGGGCTTCAAGAGTTTTTTGGTCAAGGTTAGGGAAAAAAAAAAATAGATGAATATGGAGTACAAAACCATGACATGTACCCAGCTGAAAAGGCACACTTAAGGAAACTTTATTTTCCATTAGAAACAAAGTTATTCATCTTACTGTTCTCTAAAATGATACCATAATATTTTCATTTACTCTGTGAAAGAGAA
The DNA here is from genome assembly GCF_016699485.2 of Gallus gallus. Lineage (NCBI taxonomy): Eukaryota > Metazoa > Chordata > Aves > Galliformes > Phasianidae > Gallus > Gallus gallus. The sequence continues at coordinate 62,640,109 of NC_052535.1, read as the reverse complement.
CCTGCTTACCATGAATCCCTTCATAGTTCTGTAATGCGGATCCAAGAGAAGGCTTGCTACAGAGCAAACCTGGGCTGTTCTATCCCAGCCATCAGAGCAGTGAACAAGCACACTCACACCTTCCTCAGCCACAGCCTGAGAACACATAAAAAGTTGGAGATTTCACAGACAGCGGAGAGGAAATGGTTAGAGAGGAAAAGTGAGACAGCACAGTAGGGAGGGCATTCATTTGGGAACTGGGAAAACTCGTTCAATTTTTTACTCCACCACAGACTTTCTATCATTTGCAAAGTCTTTATATTATCCTATCCTGTGCAGCATGGTGGCTGCAGCATCACTTGTTGATGTACCAGTACTTGAGGAAATGGGATCCATGTCAACAGTGACTGTACTAAAGGAGTAATGAATCCCATCCCATGTGTGCAGCAGTCCTTCCAATTGACAAGTTGTCTATTCTGGCTTTTGGTTACTTTCAGTACTTATAGTGAAGGTGTTTTACCTGCGTGGAATAACTAAATATGCTTTCGGGCTATGTAAAAAGAAGAGGAAGAAATAACTCTTTAACCATACCCAGGACGGAGAAGATCTGGATCACAGTACCAGCTTACAGTTCTGTGAACACAAGTGAGACCTAAATATTGGATCTGGGAACTTCAAGGAGAAGATTATAGAAATCTAATTTATAGCATGTGATAGGCACACATGTGATAGGCCCTGTATTTCAGATGAGAATAGGCACACTTTCAAAAATATACCAGCAAAGTCATCTGGAAGATAGCTACACCAGTTCTCAGTGCAGAAGGCCTGCTGTGTACATGAATACCCTGACCACAGAGATCACAGGAAAATTAAAATACATCAGTTGTTCAGAGTGGACAGTTACTTAAAGCCAATTCAGCTACTGCTAATGCTCTCACTCATAGCAGCTACAGAGCAGCCATATTTCCATATGACTCCTAATTTCTCTCCTTGATGAGTATGTCAATAATGCTAATGTCTGCCTCTGATGCCAGGATATTATTGTGGATATTATCAAACCATACTGCATTAAATACATGCTTGTCATGGTTTGGGGCAAAGCATGTGGCAGCAGTGAACATTCACATCTAATAAACAAGACTGTAACAATAACTTTAAAGTAAATAAATCTGGAGAGAGAAACTATTTTATACATAATCCAGGAGAAATGCATAAAGAAGGGATTATACTAAATTCTCCAGAGTCTCATGCTGCATTATTTTGGGAACCCGAGAGTTATTTTAAATTCTAAAGAGTTTGGTATTCGTCATTTCTAAGGAGAACTATACTTAGAAAGCAGAGAAATAAAATAGGTTAGGAAAGACATTGCTTAGAAAAAGAAACATTTAGATTAAATGCGGGCTTAAAAGGGAACAAGGAATAATAATAAATTATCTATGTTTATCTAAAGAGACAAGAACATTCTACTAAAATAGAACCCATGTGGGCAGAAGACCAAAAACTGAGAACTGGGAACTGTGCAAATACAAACAAGTCAAAATGCATGACCAAGGAAGCATAAGACTAGCAACCATATGGACAAAGAACACATTTTTTCATATATTAATGCTGAGTCACTGAGAAAAAAAAGCTGGTAAAAGCTAATTAAATAACTTGATGTCTGTAAGCTCGTAGGGCTGGGAGAAATAATGTGCTGGTAAGAAACTACAACTGCTGAGCAGGAAGAGACAAGGCAAGAGAAACAGGCAGATGCTGAGGTGAGAGATCCATTAAGTTTGTCCTTATATTCATATATGGAAAGTCTTGTAAATAAAATGGTCTGTACTAAAAAGAACTGTTCCGTTCTTATTTATATTCTTAAAAATAAGAACAGAACCAGTGAAAGATGCTGCTCAAGGATGGAGGTAATAAAATTAAAATTACTTTTAGTAGATGACAAATATCTTTATTACTTGAGGTGGGATTAGAAGAAATAATTTTTTACTAAAGTTGGCACTTTTTCTCTGAAGCAGTTACCAAGCATTTAAGAGTAGAAGTCACTAGAGAATTTGTCCATTGTAATTGACAGGTACTGGTTTAGGAGGTGAATTTAGGTGGTTGCTAAATAACTCAAGGGATAATGTTAATATTCCTTTAGGACAAATATAATGTGAAGAAGTAGTCATAGAGAGGGCAGCTTGTTCCAGTGCTCTGTCACTCATGAAGTAAAGAAGATTTTTTCATGTTCAGATGGAAGTGCCCGTGCTCCATTTTGTGCCATTGCCCCTTGTCCTGGCTCCATCCACTTAATGCCCATTCACTAGATATATATAAGCATTGGTAAGATCTCCATTCAATCTCCTCTTCTCCAAGAGGAACAGCCCCAGGTCTCTCAGCCTTTCCTCACAAAGGAGATGCTCCAGGCCCCTGTTCATCTCTGTGGTCCTCCGCTGGACTCTCTCCAGTAGTTCCCTGTCTGTCTTGAATATGGACATTCAAACATGTGGCAATAACAAGATACAGGATAGCAGAGGTTACAGTAGATTCGAGATTTTCAGTGCAAAATAACACAAACTTGTTTTTACCCTATTATCAAAATGTCCATGCAACAGCACCTAAAGATTGTTTCTCCTCGTATGTGAGGCATCACAGGAAACATTAGTTTCAGATACAACTTCACTGAAGACAACGGAAGTCACCCACAAAGAATTTGGTCCTCACTTTCTATATCTGGTTAGTCCAAGTTCTGTTTTCATGTTCCACACTTTACCTTTGCGATAAAGATGCCAGCATCCATAATGGCTTTGATATGCTTCAGCCAGCCAGAATTTTCAAGGCCCCACAGGAAGTCACTCATTGAAGGTGATTTCATTTCACAAACTGTAAAATAAGCTTAATCTTAAATGCACAGTCAATATAGTCCCTTATGCTTTCAAAACTTTACCATTACTTTCTCATGCATTTGAGAAAGAGGGCTGTCTCCAATTTCCCCAGGTACATACAAGTCAGTTTAAAAGCTGTTGGGAAGCCTATTGCAGTCAGTTTACCAAATACATCCTTCTGAGCAACACATGTTTCCCAGTTGTGTTACGAGTGTAGTTTTCAAACTCTTTAGAGAGAGGGACTTCTATTTAATACTGAAGGCATAGAATCAGAAAATACACACATTCCTGCCACTGGACAGGCAGACAATCACTGAATCATGCCCCAGTCTCCTATCCTACCCACATTTGCTGGTAAAGCTGAATTAAGAAAGTGCTCGAAGAACAGCACCACTATTCCAGCCTTTGGCTTCACCACATATAGTGGTGCTTTAGATAAAGCAGTTCACTCAATGGCTCCTTGTCTGTCAATGAAACCTTATTAAAGTTTGTCATGCAGTCAGGAAACACCACCTAAAGGTGAGGAAAAGTCATAACTCGACAAGGAAAACATTTCGCTGAAAACTTTTCTAGCTCTACACCATGATTAAAGAAAAAAAAAATCTCTCTCAGCTTTCACAACATTAAATTTCTATCCTACAATACTCAACTGTCTATTTTTTAATATTACAGAGTTTGTTACATCACAAGAAATAAAAAAAGGCAATCCAAATCTAAGTTAGATATTTGATTCCAGCAACAAACACCCAGCAATACTTGGTGTGATCTGTTCTCAGGTATGAGATACTATTCACCACATAAATAGATTACACATTTATTCTGATCCATGTACACTTATACTGTCGCAAAGTAAAAGACATTAACTGATGAAACTTATTTATGGAGTATAGTGAAATAATGTCTTTTTTTAATTGAGTTGATGTATTACTTGTGAATTAATAATGTCTTACTATGTCTCCAAGCATCTTCTAAAATGCTCAGTTAATTTTCATCTGTGGCAAAAATTCCATTTCTTTCTACATGACCAAAATTTCATTTTACAGGACAAATTCAGAGTTTATATCACATCTGAGTGCATCCAGCTGTCCTCACTCCTTTTAATTCAGAAGCAAAGTAGCCTAATGCGTCCATATGAAATCTTGCAATCCTTGTACATAGGGTCTCTTCCAGATGGTGATTTTAAAAGTCATTTCTGAAGGGTATTTATAAAAATGCATGGATAGCAACACTGAGAGCAAACAGCTTTTCACATGATTAATGCTTCTGTGCAGATGGAAGCATGACCTATTAGTAGCTCAATTCTGACTGAAGCTGCTGTCTCTGTTTACAAAAGTCCAAGGTAAAGCTAAATAGTGCTTTGCTCGTTCCCACTACCAAACTGGAATCAATATTTACCTACCACTTCACTGAACAAAGTTCAGATTGTCCTAAACTAAAGGCACACTCCTATATTTCACATGATTTTGGCTACTGATCCGGACCTTAGTACTGAGTCCAGATATGAATTCCTAAGGGGAAAAAAAGGAATTTCTGTCTCAATAGGAAAAAAAAAAAAAAAGATTGGTACCAGCACAAAGAAAAAAAAAAAAAAAAAGACTTGGTACCCTTTTTCCAGCAGAACAACAAACCCACCTGATAGCAGAACCTAGGAGAAATAAGACCTCCTGCACCTATGCCATGGGAAAGCGCATAGGCTGAGCACAGGAAAATCAAGAGCCCATGGATAGAGGTCATCACAAATACCAGACAACTGGTCAGCACTTCAGTCTTTCCAGTGAGAAGTTCTTGTACCACTTTTCCTACTAATACTAAGAATTATGCCCAGGAAGTTGTGCACGGGATCAAAATTAACACATGTGCCATCACTTACACCTCTATTTAAAGAATAAAATTCTATATTATACAAAGCAGTACGAGGCAGCAGAGACAACAGAAAACAATTGTTTTCTGGAAGGAAATTTCAGCAGCTTGAAAAGGATTTCTCCTCCATGTTAAAGTGAAATCCCAACTTTTTTGTATATTCTAAAAAATGATTCATTATCCTACCAATTTAATATTACATTTAATAATTTATATTATAATCTACTACAAATTTTTGTTAAAATTAACATATTGTACGGGAACAAAGTCATGTTAAAGCTAATAGAAATAAGATTATTAGAGTTAAAGTTAAAATCACAAATGGAAAAAAAGAGAAGAACTGTCTGGGACCTTACATGAGAGAAGCCCTACTTATGCACTGAAAGTCGTAAGATTCAGCAAAAGTCTCAAGTATTGCAGTCGTCACTTCTTTAATTTCTGATCTTGTAGTCAGGTCTCTAAATATGAGACTTCAACACAACAAATACAAATCCAATAGAAAACAAAGCAAAACAAAGATGTTTGCAACAGATGCTAGGAAGTTCTGCCCCAGGCAACACTGTTTCATTTCATTTATTGGGAATTAAGTTGTTACCTCTCGGTTTGGGCCAGGAGCCCAGCTCTTGAACTTCTGGCTCTAAAATAATACATAGCACTATCATGTGCAGCCAGGACAGTTGTTTACTGCTTCAACCTTGCTGATCTCAAGCTGAGCAAACAACGGGATGGGTTTGTTCATCTGACCTCTGTTCTAGCCAAACAAGGCTTTGCAGTTTGCTAAAAAACCTTCTACTTTCCATCCCGAGACCTCACACTTCAAGTAACTAAGCAAGAATACACCATGATGTACTAAACATATGTTAACCTAAAATCTTCTGTAGGTCTGAGTACAGTCATATCTGTAATGCACAGAGCAATGTGCCAAAAACCTTCCTCCTTCATCTGAACAGCATGGTTACAGACCAGGGACCACAGAAGTCCACTCAGACTGACTTAGAAACATTTGTGATCAAAGAGGCCAGGACAAAGTAAATTTCTGTGCCTGCCTTCTTTGTTAGTCCCACGGGAGGGTAAAACTTGGCAGAGACACTACATATATCAAAAAGCAGTAATCCTATCAGCACTTCTCTGGGGAGTGGGCAGTTCCTCTTGGGATGGCCCATCTCTACAGGAAATGAGAAGCAACAAGAGACTGCTCACATGCATCACACTTTGCTTCTGGTTTTCAAAAACTGCTCTTATTTGGAAACACAATCTCCCTATGGCCTTCTTAGATTTAGGATTCACGTTTGCACATGGATGATGGGATACATAGAATAAAGGGGTATGGGTAGAGCACCGAGCCAAGGATAGCTAGATCATGCTGATTGAGGAGGTGAACATTCAGAAATCTTCTGTTGACGATGTACATGAAGTAAATACTGAGACTACGTGGGCTGGAGCGATCACTTATTATTTGCCTGTTAAAAATCAACAAATTAACTGAGGGTCAAGGATGGCTTATTTATCCTTATCCTTTTCCAAGAAGGCCTCTTAGCAGTAATGTAATTCAAATAATAAATGGTAGTACAGTTGTGCTGCTTTATGCACTAGTTATTTATAAAGCCATTATTATTAACTTATGTGGGATTATGAAGGTGCTGAATGTCAATGTGAATACAGATTGACTATTTCATAAATAGCCCTAATATGACATGCTCTATACAGAAAATGAATAAATCTCTGTTAAAATTTAAACTGCAAAGACCAAAGAAAAAAGCCTCAAGCCATTATGCTTTGAGGTTGTTTTTTTAAAGTCTTATTTAAAGGCTTTTTAAAAGTCTTTTATGTTTTCCACCACCATCGTAGCCAGATATAAGCAATTTTTTCATTGAACCATCAAACTGTAAACCACAAAGAAGCAGTAGCAGTAAGGTACTAAAGTCAAATTACATTTGTCATTAGCGTATGTTTTATCTAGATTTTACTCATGAAACAAGGAATTTTTGCAATTAGGAAAATGCTTCTAAATGTAATGATGATCAATGTCACAAATCCATGAGCTAGCAGGTAAAGTTTTCTCTATTACTGATTTCAGAAAAGTTCTAGTTTGTGTCTAATCTTTTCCTTAGTATTCAAATAAAGAGCAGTAATACCTTCAAGCATTTTCTGCAGGCTGTTTCTCATGACATGGATGTTCTCAATGCCTATGAATTGAAACTTGATGTTGGAGTAGTTGTCTTCATTTTCATATCCCTTCCCTGCTGCTCGGTTTGCCATTGCATTGAGCTGAAAAAATTAGAGAAACTGAATGAAAACAAGTAAAGAAAATATTCTTTTTAAAACAAAGCTCATGGTTTACTGCAATAAATCGGTTATTTAAATCAGGTGTAAATAGGAAGCATTTATCACAGTGTCAACACAACTACGCTGGCACTGGGAATCTGTTTACAGTATATTGCAGTATGCTGGGTCACTAAGGCTCTGATCTCTATTTCAAACACACTGAGTGCTAACTCAAACACAAACAGAAAAACACAGCTTACAGAAGGCTCTTCTACAAGAGTGTAGAGTTTTTAATTTGTTCTTAAAAGGCTATTTTGATTTGAGATCAGCATTAAGTTTACTAGCAGAATATACCCAGTAGGTGGCAGCGTCTTAACTGTCATGCTACTATTCCATAGCACGCACTGCGATGTTTCCCAGAACAGACCAGAACACCCATAAATTGATACAGCCTCCTTTTCTGAAGCCTAGAATAATATAGAAAGAGTGCGAGTAGTTTTCCCAGGATTATAGTGTCTTGGCTCCAGCTGCAGAAGACCACAAAAGATCTGAATTTACAAAATTACTACAAACATCTTCATCTGCAATGCAGCACTATCAAATATTTCGCTATGCTTCAGCCAAAAAAAAAAAAAAAAAAGCAACAAAAAACAACACATTGAAATGGGAGCTGGATTTTTAAAGACTACTGTAGAGCCTTTGAACTTCACGATAAATATCAAGGTACCAGGAGTAACAAAGTTGTCAGCATTACAAGGCCGCCATGTCTCTAAGGACAAGTAACAGATTCTGTTCAGGAAAGATCTCATATTTAAATAACAATGGACACCGCAAACCCACACTGAATGGCACCAACAACGTTTTTGTTGTTTTGTTGTACCTGGGGAGGTATCACTTGGACAAAAATAAAATGACTGGCCAATGTTCATGAAAAATCAAAAGGAAGAGTCTTGTGTATACACTACAGATAAGTGAATAGGCAGATGACTCTTTTTCCAGTCTGTTTCCTAATATAGAGGGAAGCGCTATCGATTTGCTAATTCTGTGGTTGTTTTTGAAGTTCACAATCAAATATTTCAGTACTTGGCTAAATTCTAATGTAAAATGTGAAATCAAGTCTTCTTTCATTTCTCTCATCTTACTATTTTCTAAGACATCCATTTCCTTGAGTAGAACAGTAGAACTTAGCAATAGGAATAGTTACCTTTGTGGAGGAACATTAGGAATTGAAACACTGAATGAACATCAACGTAACACAGAAGAAACTAAAGATAGGAAACTAGTAAAAACAAATAAACAAAAAAACATTTTCCCTTTACTTAACTCCTGTGTAAAACTTCTTTTAGCTTGTAGCTTCCAATAAAGGTAAAAGAGGAGGAAAAAAAAAAACACCATAGAATTCTAGTCTATCAGCTGGTGGTTTGCTGATCTTTTTTGATTGTCAACTAACAATGAAAAAAAAACAAAAAAACACTGCCTGTGAACAGCATGCCATTTAAGGACAGAGTCCTCAGTGTGACTTGCTAGAAAGATTACAATTTTCTGTTGGCTCCTAATCTTCCTCTTCTGAAGCAGGCACCAATGCTGTAATATAAGCAGCATGAAGATCTCTCTCCCGACAGAAGCATATAACCTCAGGAGGAAAGATCTGTAAGCACGAATAAGACACCATGAAATCCAGAAGCTATAAATGAAATACACCTAGCACTTAACTGACCTAATCCTCAGCAATGCACATGCTATAAACTGTCTCTCCTCCAGCAGAGTAACTGTATAAGTCTTTCATTAAAAAAAAATCTGAAATTGACTTTTGAAAAGTAAATAAATATAAGGTCAAGTTTGCAAGGATTTCTGACATTCATTTCAAATATTGTCAGTTGCCAAACTTTCCACTGCCACAATATTTACTAACAGTAAATATCCCATCACCTATCCAAATTCCATCTGTTGCTCCTAAAGCAGTTGTTATTCTCTAAGTTGTGCCTGTCTGTCAACGGTGTCAAAACCACGACACTGCCCCCTCTTAATTTCTGTGAATATGAAAATACAACCTCTAAAGGGAATAGACGTCACTTGTCAGATTTCCTGGCATCTTCTTTAGTGTGGAGGGTAACAAAATTCTTACTTTTTAAGAAGATTAATAGAACTAATTTGTTACACTCATGAGTTTAAATTATCTTCTTCTGTAAACATATAGTAGAAGAAGAAAACGAGGATGGTATCCAAAGTAAAACCTTTGTGCTTGTCATCCTGGTCTAGTTAAAGGAAGTGGAAACAAAGATTTCTTCCACAGCCAAATCTTTTGTTCCAAAGATCAGCAAGCACAACAAGGGGGGGGGCAGCACACAAAATGCACTTAGGAATGCTGGATTCAAGGGTCTGTCAATACTCATAATCTTCACAAGAAATCAGTCTCAGTGAGAAAAAAAGGAAGGTAGCTTTCCTAGAGCAATGGACCAGACTTGCTAACTTACCTTTGCATTTATTCCCCAGAGAGTGGTAGGGGCAGCTAGCACAGAGACCTACCATTGCATACATGCTCCAGGGCTAAAAATGCCACAGGAGCTGCATAATTTTAACAAGACTGCATTTGGCACCTGGGAATCACAGGAGTTTCAGAAAAACAGCTGGTCCTTCTAGACGGAGAAAAGTAGGAAACTATGTATCCAGATTTCTTCACATCAAAACTTTTTCCAGAACAATTCAATGAAAACCAAACTAACTCCATCTGCTGTCTAGCTCTTGAAGAAGCTAGTGTTGCTGGAAATAATGCTGGGAATCATGACTGACGAAGCCAATTTTACTTCCTCCTCTTAAAGTAGAAGCTTTTTTCATTGCTCACAGGAGGTGTCTCAGCAAAGTAACTTACTAGAAGAAGTTTACAGGATTGGAGCTTCCTGTTATTACCTTGCAAAATATCATTAATAGCCAAGTAACAAAGTACTTCTTAATAAATCCCATCAATGAGTGGCCTACTTAATGAGAGAAGAGTACCAAAGCCAGAGAATCATAGAATGGCTTGGGTTGGAAGGGACCTCAAGGATTATCAAGCTCCAACCCCCTTGCCACAGGCAAGGCTGCCAACCTCCACATTTAATACTAGACCAGGCTGCCCAGGGCTCCATCCAACCTGGCTTTGAACACCTCCAGGGATGGGGCATTCACAGCCTCTCTGGGCAGCCTGTTCCAGCACCTCACCACTCACTCTGTAAAAAACTTCCCCCTGATATCCAACCTAAACCTTCCCTTCCTCAACTTAAAACCATTTCCTCTTGTCCTGCTTTTATTTACCCTTTCAAAGAGTTGACTGTCCTCCTGTTTGTAGGCTCCCTTTAGGTACTGGAAGGCTGGAATAAGGTCACCCCACAGCCTTCTATTCTCCAGGCTGAACAAGCCCAGCTTCCTCAGCCTGTCTTCACAGGGGAGGTGCTCCAGCCCTCTGATCGTCTTTGGGGCTCTCCTTTGGACCCTTTCCAACAGCTCCCTCGTCCTTCATGCACTGGGGGCCCCAGACCTGGATGCAGTACTCCAGATGGGGCCTCACAAGGGCAGAGTTGAAAGGGACAATCACCTCCCCCCCCTTGCTGGCCATCCCTCTTCTGATGGAGCCCAGGATACCATTTGCTTTCTGAGTTGCAAGAGCACACTGCTGGCTCATGTTCAGTTTTTCATCCACCAGGACCCCCAGGTCCTTCTCTGCAGGGTGACTCTCAAGGATTGCTCCTCCCAGTCTGCACATATGCCTGGGATTCCTCCCAGAAATCAGTATTATGTTGTAACTACTACAGCATGTAGAACAACTGTTAACCAAGCATTATTTAGGTATCCAGGCCTGCATTTCCTATACAAACCTGCTCTGAACACAGCAGTACCAATCCTTCCCTAGTGCTCACCACAACTGTAATTTCTGAAGAACTATCAGTAAGAAGGTATCACTTTCATCTTCCCAATAAAAAAAAGAAGTAATTGCAGGTCAAAATGTCCACCAAATTACAAAGTGAAATGAGACACCCCTGACTTTGTTTCCTTCTTCCACCTATAGTTTATCCTGTATCTACTAGGGCTTAGATAGAGACGTGTCTTCCTTCACATGCTTTGTTAGCTTTAGCAGGGAAGAGTATGTACCCCTGCTCCCACCTCCAGGCACTGAATCCTTCCTAGTCCTCATCACCTTGAGCAGTTTGCCAAAGTTGGATACAAGTTCTATTACCTTCCAACCTCTTCTAGATCATTATTGTGTTTCCATGTTTCTGCACAGCATAATTCCTCTAAAACTTTAGTCATAGACAAATATTTTAGTCAGTTACAGAGGTATGGCATCTGAGATAATTCTATACCATATTTCAGATTATTTCTCTAAAATGCAGAATTGCTAGAGGTATTCAAAGAAGTCTCCTCAATTCTTGCAACCTGAGTAAGTGCAATTTCCTTAGCCTCAAGCATGCACTGAAATTTTCCCAGCTGTATGAGATCTTGCATGGAAAATTTTAGTCTAAGTAGGTAGAGGTTCACAACATTATGAGTTACTGTAAACACAATATTCTAACAGGAATTATTTTTCACTAGCCTCATCATTAACACTGTTAACTCCTGTGTGTGTGGAAAACAGCCTTTTATCAAATAATCTTAGCAGTTACTGCTCCAAGTTATTTCTTTTTCTGTATCTTAACATTTTGATAAGAACAAAAAAAAAAAAGAGAGAGAGAAAGATGCAGTGTAAACGCTAAAATTCTGAGAGAAAAACAGGAGCAAGATTTCTACTTAAAACATGCCTGATATATCCTGATTTCACCTGTGGAGTTACACAGGTGCAACTGTGTCAGCCATATGGGCTATGAATCTTCCCAAACACATCCCGCTCAGATTCAGTCTTGCTATGGGCAAGAAAGGTAATACACTTACTTTGGGCCGAGTGTCAACAACATATATGAAATCACTTCCTGGGTTTGCTTTTCTGATGGCCTGAAGCATCTGTTCATCTTCAAGGCATCTAGCACTAAAGCCGGATAAAGGCTGGCTGCTCCTACATATTGAGGCCTGCAGAAAAACAAACAAGTCAGTAAAGTTATTAAGCAGAAATCAATTAGCAACCCGAAGCATTTATTAAAGACGCTCATTAGATGTTTACCATAGAATTATGGTTATGTGGGAATGGTAAAAAAGAATTACATTCTTTTTAGAAAGACAAGAAAATATTAAGGCAATAAAATCCCACTGCCTAGGTCTTGCATCAAAGTTCTAGAGCTATTTCAAATGTAGTATTTCCCTCCTGTGGATTATCTCCTGAAGACAATCGCTAGAGAATAATGAGCATAGCAGCGCAATCACAAGAACACTGACATCACAACGTAAGGAGTGGATCCTTCTGCATTGTCACTCACACTTCAGTTATGATATTAATTACACCCAGCTTACACCAATATACTCTTTATTGAGTGGTTTGAGATACGAGTCCAGGAAACAAAAATGTGTACATACTGTGCAGCCAGATCACTGTGCTGTATTTTTAGCAGTGCCTCTGGAGAAAAACCTCACTACACAGGAAGTGAGTCAGGCAGCCTGAGTGTTGGAGCAAATTTATTAATCAGTGCAATTGAAAAAGTCAAGAGAGGTTCTCCCCAGACACATCAGAATCAGATCTCCAGGTGAAACTTGGAAAGAAGGAACTGAACGTGGAACAAGGAGATCATATATCCCAGTTTCTGCTTGGCTGAGTCCAGCTGGAGCCATAGGGGCACAGGGCTGATGTAGGCACTTTCTATGCACTGAACATTAGCATGAAGAGAATCTGCCTGCTGAAGGTCATAACCCATGCAGGCTGCCCAACAGATTATTTATTACTAAGAGAGAACACGCTCATTTTCAGCCAAGTTTTTGAACTATCAGTACTTAGTAAATAGGAACTTTAATGTACAAAACTGTGTGGGAGCTTGCTCAGATATCAGTAATAGATTCTGCCAACAAATTATTAGTTATCTACTTTTGCCTGCTGATCAGTGCATATCACAGTGATTTAATACATGCTAATACTTCTGTAAACTGAGTTTACAGAATTCAGTAAATTTCAGTAATCTGAAAACTGTACATATGGATAAATTCACAAGCTATCATTTCAATATAAAGACGACATTTGTCGCTCAATCGTGGCATATCATACCTGAGGTAGATACATACCTCAAGATTAAGACTAAAATTAGAGTTGCAGACTAAGGTTAAGGTTCAGGAAAGTAGGGGCTAGAACTCATTACGTTACAGCACTGCCTGTGCTCCACAAACTAAGATATGTGTTGGCACCAGAAGGAGAGAACGTCTTGTCTGTCAGGTTAAGATCACATATAGCCCAAGCTCATGAAACAGCTGCACTTTCAGTAGTGCAGAACTGGGAAGATAAATTGGCCTAATCATCCATTAGATATCTCAATCAGAAATCATTACAAGTGATCTCCATGAAGGACTTAATCCAGGCAAATTGCTTATGAAGAGCACGTACATCTAAAAAATTTCTTGGGGTGTGTTTGAGAGTAGGGCATAAGATCAGGTTGCTTTCAAGTGCCCTGGCTGAAAAGATACTTCAAGACTTTGATCTCAGCATAGCTACAAAGACCCTGTGAGACACAGAGTGGTGCCACAACATCATTTGAATCTGTGAATAACCAAATTACAATGTGACCGTTCCAGGTATGAAAGACTGAATGAGTGGTACCCACCTCTCTGTAGACCTCTTCCCAACATGCTGTTCCTGGAGTTATTCACTGTCTACCATCACAAAACTTACCCTTCTCTTGCCCATTGCTCTATTATCTGGCAACTCATGCCAACTCCGAACTCACACGGAGGTACTCCAACACTCCTTACCTTTCAAGATCAAGGAGTGAACACAATACTTCAGACCCCTAGTGACCTGAACATGAATCCTAACCTTAACCTGAACTCCAGCCACAAACGGAAAAACCATCTAGGCTGAAACTGTAGAACTTACCCAAGCCAGACCACTATATGCCAGAACTTAGTTGATCCTTTAGACTTCTTCTTTCACTAATATTTGGAAACGTCCAAGTGTTTTGCATGCTGAGTATCTGTATTTGGACCTAGCTGATTATGCAAAGTGATTAATTTTGAAAATTTTGTCCTTAATTAAATATAAAAGACAATATATCATTTATGTGTAGACTATTAATTATTTAAATCTTCATATCCTCCCATTTGGTAAACAAATTCTTAGATCTTTGATGAAGCAGAATTCTGCAGAAATAAGTGGTAAAGAAGGAGTCAAAAATATGTCTCATCCCACCTTTCTGAAGCTTAAACCTAGGACAGGTATCACTATAAAGGAAAGACTATCCTAACCACCTTTTAAACTTTTTTAAAGCAAACACTGATTTCTCCTCACAGAAGCTTACTAGAAGAATTACAAAAGCAAGGTCAAAATTTGCATATTGGAAGCTCCAAACTCACACTTACATTGTTATCCTTGCAGTAGTAGGAAAGAGCTGGGAAACGTCTTCGGCTCCGAAATTTAGAGCTCCCCACTATGATGTGTGCAGTAGCAGACTTTGGTACATACACTTCTGTAGGATAGGAGTCACAGACCTGTGAAAGGAAGCTCCAATTACTTAGTCCACTAAATACAAGTAATGTTAGCCAGCTGTACTCTACTGCAAAGAAAAAAAAAATACTGACGAATTCTAATCTCAGAGAATATTTCATAGTACAACCACTCGCCTGCGTTTCTCACAGGCTTTTAAAGTCAGAAAGTGTTGATTATATTTTGTAAACAACAAAACTGAAGCAGAAAGGTGTTGAAGTGCTGTATTTCCAGGTGTTAATTCATGTCTTACAGAGAATTTATGTTCAGATCAGAAAGAATTTTCATTATGTACAGCATGGTTGTATTTACAACTACTGTTTCTTCCAGAGCAGAATTCGGATACAAGAGAAGAAATGGGTGAAGTTCTCAAACATGAGAGGGGACTACAGAGCCAAAAGTTCCAATGGATATGGAGCACGTAACATTAAAAAAAAAATAGGGATTTTGAGAAATGGAACTCATCTCTATGAAACTAATATACTTAAAAGGCAAGCAGCCCAGCTAATTCCTACCTTCTGAAAGGAACCCAATGACCAGGCAAAAAAAAGAAAAAAGAAAAAGGAAAAAAAAAAAACTTGCAGGGACTGGGAGGAGATGCAAAAGGAGAGGCTTATGGTTAAAGATGCTGCTGCAGTAAATTGGTTTCTATTCGTGATGTCACTTTTCCTACACTTTATCTTAGGAGAGGTCAAATACTTTTTCTGCTTATACTAAAAAAAGGAAATCCTGACAGCGCATTCAACATTCTTGAGAGCTTCACAGGCCACCCTTAACGTAAACACACTAAAAGCAATAGAGTAAATGGAGGGTATGGGGCAACCTCCTTCAAAACATATTTTGGTTATTATTTCTCTCAATTAATTAACATTCTGTGGACTTCAATTGTACAATACTGAACTAGACAGGACAGACTGAACTAAGAAGAGATAAAGTCTGTCAGATTACCGTGGAAAACACTTAACAGTTAACCATAGAGGCTTCAAACGATTGTGAGGATAGCCACTGACAAAGCATGGTTAAATTCACTATTTCAAGTTGCTTTTTTTTTTCTTTCTTTTAATGTCCGTGCAGTAATCTTACTTAACCCTACATATCAGGAAAATGTTCATTTAGAAACTTAACTTTAGGCATGAAACACTAATAATATAATACTAATAGCCAAATACTAACATTTAAAACTTACTGTGAACAAGTTTCACATATATTAAATGAAGACACATCCTTCTTACTGCTATTTGTGTGCATTTTAATGTGAAAAAGGGGAAGAGCTGCACCTTACTACACAGGTATACAGCACTGAGTACACAAGAGTTCTGCATCTGAGCACTAAGAAGCACACAGCCAGACTGCTGATCCACTCTAAGGGTTCCACAACATTAAAAAATCACAACTCACTCCATATTCTCTGTTTACATCACTAATCTGCCAGTAGCTGTTTGGAATACCCATCCGATTATATTCTTCACTGAGGTTCACAAGCTTCCAGCCTTTCTCTCGTTCTTCTTTATCTAATTTTGGATTGAATGAGAAGCAATACAGCTCTTCATATTTCACTGAAACAAACAAACAAACAAAAAAACAACAAAACAGTAAGATACATCAGATTTCTGATCAAGAAGACACATTCAAAAACAAAATCTGGCACTGTCCCTGATGTGGTTTCTCTTAAAACTAGCATGAATTGCTTCTTGAAATCCAACATTCTGTCTTGTAGCTATTGTCAAGCATACTTTGAAAGCACTGTGCTTTTTTATTGTTGTTATTTGAATAAATATAAATATATGTGCTGTATTAATACAGCTACTCAAAGTATTCTGTTTTACTGGACAACTTAACTACCTATGCAGCACAATCTTCCAAAACTAACAAACCCAAAAGTCTTTGCGCTGAAATAGAAAAGTTTCCAACAGGTTTGATGAAATTTTAATCTTATGGACTGCAAAATTCTGCTCTTCACTTATTAGCAAAGGCATCTGAGATACAGCTGTTGTAATAAACATAAAAATAGCATGTGTTACATCAATCATTTCATCATGACCATAAAACCATTCACGTAGCTATGCCATCTGTCACCCTCAGTCCAGAATTATATGGTAAAATTTGCTTGTACTGAAGCTTTTAACTTCTTTTCATTTTCAGGGTACTTGTATTTACACTAATGAGTGACTTAATTGTGGTGCAAATGGGAGCCAGATATCATTGCCATTACATGCCGCTTGTCACTGATACAAATAACTAAGCACACAGATTGAAAGGAAAGTTCTTATTGCTGCTGAAGATACTGTTATGTTATAAGGGCATGTTTCACTCTGCTGCTTTAAGTTCCTTAAAACTAGGACAATTTGCCTCATTGTTTCTGAGTTTTTCCAATTATTTAATCTTGCCTAGCATACCAAATTACATCAGCTGCAGTTGCATATTACTACTACTGCTATTACTACTACTACTCTAATTATAGATGTCACTTTATAAGTTCAGTCGCAGTGCTGGCTGATTGCAATTTTTCCCACTCTACACAGTAGATAAAACTGGTGTTCTGCCAGCAAGACAAAAATTAAAGCCAGTTCTTTCAGTTTCATACAGACTATGGCAAATGCTTCTGCAGCTACCACTTAAAACAGGCAGGCCTTCTCAGTTGGTTCCTAGAAGAGCCACAATGACACAGAGGACCAAATGTTGGATTTCACTGCAACTTTTGGATTTCACTGAAAAGAGGAAAGGTTTCAAAAGGCCCCTGATCAGATTTAAGAAATTCAAACAGAACTGAAGGGCAAAATCAGGTCCCTGTAGTACGGAAAGAAGGGCCTCATAGCAAGAAAAGAGAAAGCAGCTTCACAAGGTAGACATAAGGGGCAAATAGAGATAGTTTATGTAGAGAGTATTAGAAAACAAGGGATTCCAAGCACTTTCACAGGCGCTAGGTCCAGAATAACAAGGAGAGTGAAGGCCATAAAGATAAGGACCGGAGAACAGCTCGAAAACATTTGGCAGAGAGGTGATTAGATGTCTGAAGTGCAAGCTGAAACCGGTTCGGGGGATGCCCCCCCCTTCGGGGTCAGAAGTTTGCAGCAAGGAAGACTACGAGCCTTCACGAGGAAGACTACGAGCCTTCATCATCACGAC
Source organism: Gallus gallus (assembly GCF_016699485.2). Classification (NCBI taxonomy): domain Eukaryota; kingdom Metazoa; phylum Chordata; class Aves; order Galliformes; family Phasianidae; genus Gallus; species Gallus gallus. Next base: position 62,622,433 of record NC_052535.1, on the reverse strand, counting down.
CTACCACACACATGCAGGGGGGGGAGGGACTATATGCTAATGGGTTCTCGGGAATGTAGTGAATATGTATCCGAATTCCTGTCAACTATTGATTATGTATTAGTTTCACCTATATCTATAGCACGATTTCTTCGGACGGTGTGTAAGTTTGGTGGAGCGATCCCCCTTGCACCAGGGTGTACGCGCGACACCAATAAACACATACCTGCTCTATATCCTTACTGGCTATAGGGTCTGATTTCCGCACGTCAGTTTTGGCACCCCAGATGGGACCCTCTCTGTTCAGCTGCAGGACTGGCTGAGAGGGGGGACGCCTTTGGCGCGTCCTGAGATTTCTCGGAAGGACTCCCTTTCCTCACCCAATCACTGCGAGAGCAGACAAGGACCATCGATCGGCGGACCAGGTATGTGAAAGGGAAAAGGGTTCCTGTAAGTCGTATGCGAGGAAAAGAGCAAGTGCTCTCCCTTTGGTGGTTGGTAGCAGGATCGGTCAGGGATGATCTTTCCTGCAGGTGCAGGATATAGTGGGTATCCTGACACATGGTATTTTGGGTGCTCCTAACTGTACTAGCAGGGGTTATTGGCTGTTTAATTCTTTTCCATCTGTTGCAAGTATTCGGTACCACATATTTGAGCTGTAACATACCTAACGCCGGCGTCATGTTTCATATTCCTACTCTTAGTGCCAGCATGAATGTGGTGTGAGTGAGTCCGGACGAAGCAAAAGTTGTCCTCTGTGTTGTTTGTTTGCATATGTTCCGTAAATTGGGGAAAAAAAACAGCACTATACTTTGTTTTAGTGTGTAAAAATTAGATCGGGACTGGTAGTCTGAGTTGCAGTTGTGAGGGGTGGGCAGAACATCACGGGTTGGTGCGGGGAGATTTAAGGTGGTAAAGGTAATTTGTGAAAAAGCAGTAAAATCATGGGGGGAGCTCAGGGGAAGGAAATCCCCAGACGCACTCCTTTGGGATGCATATTAGCACACTGGAGAGACATTGCAGGAGAACCAGGAGAAACTTTGAATAAGAAAACTTTGGTGAAGTACTGTAATCAGTGGTGGTCACTGTATAAGTTAGAGGACGGAGAAAAGTGGCCCCTGAATGGAACTATGAATTATAACACCACCCTACAGCTTATGTTATTTTTAAGAAGGGAGGGTAAATGGGATGAAGTTATATATGCAGACATGTTTTTCACTCTCCGAGATCATCCCGAGTGGCGAAAAGATTGTGGGATGGGTGTGCCGCATGACCCATTTGTATTAACTTTAGAGAAGGAGCGGCGTGAAAAGGGGGAGAATAAGGTTAAACGCTGCTGCTCATCCTGCAGCATTGGGCAACAATGCATGAAATTAGGTAACATCAGAAGAATTATTAGAACATTATCAGCCTCCTGTAGAAACACCACCCCGACAGGACGGGGCACAGGAAGGGGCGCAAGCGCCTCCCGGGGCACAGGATGGGGAGCAGGTGCCTCCAGGGGCACAAGCACCCTCCGAGGTGCAAGCACCCTCAGGGGCGCAGGAGCCTCCCAACTCCCCAATAGCTTCACGGACCCGGAGTCAACAACCTCTAATAATAGCCCCACTAAGGGAGGAACCAGTGCTAATCATCGTTTTCATCGTTTGATTTGGAAACCTGGAAATTGGTAGCCAAAGGTTATCGGAATGACCCACTGGGAGTAACGAGACACTTCCAGTTCTTAATAAGACAACACGAACCAGACTGGAGTGATATTCAGCTGCTAGTAGATCAGTTGACCGAGACAGAAAAGCAGTTAATTTTAAAGACAGCACAGACTCTGGTTGAAGACAGCATACGGGGCAGGGGTGAAGATGTTAAGGATCATTTTCCATTACAGAACCCTTATTGGGATCCAAACACAAGAGCAGGAAGGGAACGTCTAGGAATGTGTAGGGAATGGGTAGTGAAGGGGATGGAGAGGGCTATCCCCAAGACAATCAATTGGTCTAACCTATTTGCAGTCAGACAGGGTCCAAAAGAGTCACCATCTGAGTTTTTGGATAAGTTAAGGGACGCCATGAGAAAGCATACTCCCCTAGACCCTGGATCAGAGGATGGTATACAACAATTGGTATCACTATTTATAGGGCAGTCTGCAGGTGACATCAGAAGGAAGCTGCAGAAACTAAAAGCACCAGCTGCCCAAAATTTGGAGAGTTTGTTAGAGGAGGCATGGAGAGTGTTTAGTAACCGGGAAGAGGTAGAGAAGAGAAGGGAGAAAAGAATGCTAATAGCAGTCCTACAGGAAGCAAAGAGAGGTGAACAAAACAAAGTGCGAAAGCCTCTAGAAAAAGATCAGTGTGCTCACTGCAGGAAAAAGGGGCACTGGAAGAATGAATGCCCTCTAAAAAGGCAGGAGAGAAAAAGGGGGGCCTGGGCTAAGGTCCAAGCTCCTGTAGAGGAAGACTTGACGGGAACCGGGGAAATCTACCCTAGCAGATTCACTGGTTAAAATAAAGCTAGGGAGTAAACAGCATACCTGCTCTATATCCTTACTGGCTATAGGGTCTGATTTCCGCACGTGAGAACACATTCAAAATCTAGATAAGAGTAGTTCAAAACACAGGCAGTCCAGTAGAATAGATCAACTACTTGCTGCAATACATTTCATTGATTTTAACAAGCTTATGCACAGCACAGAAAGGGAAAATTCAGATCTTGATGTGGCCACTAAAGATATCATAAGACTTTTGTCACAATAGGAATATGAAATTTCACTAGATTTAGAGAGTTGTTAGCATTTTCCTAAATTCACACTTACACAAGGCAGCAGCTACTAATAAAATAGCATTATGATATATTTTACGGTCGGTGATCCCCTAGACTATCATTTTAAATAAAAGTTTGTGTCAAACATTATGGAATAAACCATTTATTATAGTGTGCATTCTTCATTGCTCCAGAAGTGATTATTTTATAATGCCTCTGTGCTCAGAGACCCCTCCTTTATCATAATGCATCTCTAATGAAGTCCTTTCTCTTAAACTGAAAAGAAGAGAGATGCACAGCTACACTTCACCTATTACATTCTCCCCATTCAAGAGGAGGATTCACTTTTGTGCTATGTTTCTTCCCCATACCTGGCCGTGCCAGACGTATTAGAGAGATGTAGACATCGTGGCAGTCTCGCTCCTGAGGGATGACCAGTTGGATGACCTGGAAGTTCTTGCAGCGGATCAGCAGTGGGCAACCTGTGGCAGTTGTGGCCTGTTTCTCAATGGAGGATATTTGGCTGTGGAGAACCTGCACGGGAATTGAAAATGATTCAAGTCTTCAAAAAGAAAAACAGTTGCTTGTAAAGATCTGCCAGGACACAGCAGCTTCCACTGCTGTTTCAGAAAATCCTCACACACGTCTTCTTGCATTTTTGTTCCAATCTCCAGCATCAGGCTCCAGAAGTGCCAGGTACATGACCTACAGACAAAGAAGCACTTCTGGAAACTTTCAGCTGCTCAGACATTAGCCTAGTCATGCTGTCCAAAGCCTTCTGTTTGATTGTTTGTTTGTTTTTAAATGTATGCTAACAGTCATCAGAAAAAGAGCTCTTTTGTCTACCTGTATAGTGAAAAGATGAACCAGCATCAGTTATATAAAACTAACTGAAGTCTCTTGGCTAAAATGTTGGTCCTGCTAACTGACAGAATGGAAGCACAGGGAGAGAGAGACAAGAGCTGACTGAGCCCAAGCAGTAATTCACTCTCTAAACAGCTGAACTTGACAGCAGTGGTTCCTTGGATAATCACAGCCAGTATTTATACAGTGAATACCCTTGCAGTACCCTGTGTTACCCTGTGTTGCAATAGCCAGAACCCACAGAAATTTTTTAAAAAAATTATCAAGCTGCAAAGGTTTTCAATTGGAATTTGACACACTACCCAGTGATAGAACCATCTGTATAAACTCATTTACTGTATTTAATGTACCTTGCAAGTTATTTTCAAATTACCATCAGTAAATTGCCATGCCTTTACAGCTAACCGAAAAAATTAAAATCATACCCAGGTTTCTTTACGAGTTTCAGAACCATTTTCCACAAATATGACATGAGTAGCTGTTAAGTACAGGGTTCCCACTGCAGCTTTTCTTGAAGACAAGCGATCAAGTAACCGTACATTTTCCACCTAAATAAAGAGAGGACAGATGAAAAAAAAGAGAAAAAAAATAGGCTATGGCATAGTATATTGTAGTGGCACATCAACATTCATATTTTGTCCATTACAAACACTGTGTTGTCATGCTAAGATAGATGTTTACCACCTAAACAGTACACAAATATATGGGAGATTGATCTACTTTCACAAGCAATAGAACTTAGGATTCACAGGACAGTTCAGGTTGGAACTCAGGAGGTCTTGAGTCCAGTTTCCTGGTCCAAGTGTGTCTGGTCTCTGAGGTTAGATCAGGTTGCCCAGGGCTTTACCCAGTTAGGTCTTGAAAATCTTCAAGGATGGAGCCTGTCCAACCTGTCTGGGTGACCTACTTCATTGCCAAACTGTTCTTACAGTGAAATTAATAGAGAAGTATGCCACAAGACAGAGTAGTACCAGAAGAACCACTGAATCCACTTAGTAAGGGCCACTAAGATGATCAGAGGGCTGGAGCACCTCTCCTATGAGAAAAGGTTGAGGGAACTGGGCTTGTTTAGCTTGGAGAAGAGAAGGCTCTGGGGAGACCTCATTGTGGCCTTCCAGTACTTGAAGGGAGCATATCAACAGGAGGGGGAACAGCTGTTTACCAGAGTGGATAGTGATAGGACAAGGGGGAATGGTTTTAGACTGAGACAGGGGAGGTTTAGATTGGATATTAGGAGGAAGTTTTTCCACCCAGAGGGTGGTGACGCACTGGAACAGGTTGCCCAAGGAGGTTGTGGATGCCCCATTCCTGGAGGCCAGGCTGGATGTGGCTCTGGGCAGCCTGGTTGTGGTTGTGTTGGTGTGGTTGGTGAGCCTGCACATAGCAGGGGGGTTGAAACTAGATGATCATTGTGGTCCTTTTCAACCCAGGCCATTCTATGATTCTTTAGTGCTATGTGTAGTAGTTATATTTTTAGCACTGGGGTCATGCCTACAAGCTTTTCTGAGGAAATTATTTTTACATTATTCTTTAAAAATGGCAAAGGTTGTTCAGACACATACCCTCCCCTTGAGCCCATCCTTCGTGATCCTTCCCACTAATATCAGCTGGAGGGTCAAAAATAAATCAAACACAGGAGTATCTCAAAATCAACAGTCAAGCTTGAACCAAATAATGTTGGAAGCTGCCTCACTATTGAAACAAAAAAATAAACATACTATCTCACACATAATATGAGAAAGTATAGCTAAAAGCATCTGAATCAGAAATGGTGTGTGTGTGAGAGAACGAAAAGATGCTTTTCCCATAAGATCTTCCCAGGGCCATATGAAAGGACAATCAGAAAAGTATTTATGTATGAGAAAATTTGATTATATTAAATGATTTAACTCCAGATCTAACTTAACATTCATTTTTCTTCCTCTTGTGGTACCTCTCTATCCAAACAGATGTTAGTAAAAGAGTTCAAAGAACTTCCCACTTTGTAAACCTTACCACAGCCCTATAATAGCATGGTAGAACCTGGCGTCCAGTCAAGCCTTTCCATAATCATCAGTGACACAAAGAAAGCTAAATTTAAAAAAATAATAATAGATTGAAGAAGAAGAGGGAAAAGTAGGAGGTGGAAGTGGTTGAGTGTATTTCTTCAATGGGCCTCACTTAGGCTTGCAGACAAGTATCCAGTGAGAGTTCATAAAATGTTTCAGAGTTTGTCCCTGTGGGCCTACTAGTGCTGACAGCAATGGACACATCTGGAAATGTTTGTCTTCAATCACTTTCCAACTGGAATCAAAGACTTAACACCCACAGTTTTGCCTCCTTGGACAAAAATGGATGTTCTCCCTTTGCAGCACTGCTGACAACAGGTACCTATGGCTTTTACACTGTTAATATATGGTACATGCCACTTTTTATAGGCATTTGATCTGAAGCAACCTAGTGTTCCTGACTGATAAGCTAGAAAGATAGATAAACAAGGTAGACAACGAATGGATTAAGAACTGTCTGTAACAATCAATAATTTGTTAACAGCAGCCTTAGTAGGTTTCCTACTGCAACCATTTTAAAACCAAAATTAGCAGCTTTTACTAAAAAAAAAAAAATGCCCTAGTTCAAACACATTAAACCAAAGAATGCTGATCATCAAGATCATACAATGTGCAGTAAATTACCAAAATGGTTTTATAATGCTGAAATCACACTGGAACACGTGATTTTCACCCACTGCTGCAAGAGAGCTTCAATACACTGCTCATCTCTTCTATATCCTCTCTTTGACTCTCCACTCAAGACTTGCAAGTTCTTATATATAGCCAGTTATTTTCAGGACCTGGAGCCAATAACTGCTGAAAAGATATGACTCCATTAAAATCAGAAGGGTTCTATTCTTGTGTTTGAAGTACAAAAGCTGACTGTGAGTGCTGTTCCAAGAAAATGGAGGAGGGCAAAAGAAAGTTAAAGACCACTCTTGGATTGAAATAAAGGCAACTTTGCATCAATTTTCTTAAAAACAGAGTGGGGTGCAACAAAAACAGAAAGAAGAAAGAGATCTGCAAAGTCATTTTCATTTTTAATAACACAGACTCCAGATTACGTTCACAGAAGCTTCCCACAAGACTCAGAAATGGGATGTAGTACTTCACGACAATTTTTCTCTCAGGTTTTAAGTAATTCCACCAAAATCACACAGTGAGCAGAGAGATGCCATCACCTAAGAACTGAACATTTGCAACATATTATCTAAACACATTGCGTTATTTTAAAAATAGGAACACTGTGGTTCTTAAAACAAACAAATGAAAAAAAACAGTTTGGTAGCAAAATGCTTAAAAATTAAACAATTAGCAAAACCAAGTTTCCCTCAAGGCCAGCTATAATCTGCTTTAAACAAAAATAAAACAGATAGAAAGCATGAATAAAGTCTTTTCCCAGGACCATCCACTTCAGAGGTCACGTATTGGGATAAGGAAGAATAGAAGGAACACAGCATTAACCCAAAACATTCAGTAATAAGACAAAAGGAAGATATAAAAAAGCACGCATCATAGAAACCAAAGATTTAGGCAGTGCCCCAAGTCTAAGAGGAACCCTCCAATAACAGTAAAAATAAGATTCACCTGGACAAAATCATGTCCCTGCTGTAAGTCCAGCCAAGGAGGGCACTGCTCTACAGGTCCTGGTCTTGCACAAGGAAGTGGTCACCCCAGATACCACCTACAAACTGAGGTACTTCAGGTTGTGACATAAGAAAAGCAGACACTCACAAAGCAGGGCAGAAGCTTGGGGCTGAATTTTCAGGTATCCAAATTATATCTTCTCCCTCCTCATCAATCAGAGTTGCATAACTGATTTTTCAAATCCAGATGAGGGGGAATTCCTTCACCTTTTCCAGGAGGCCAGCCTGCTGATAAAGACTGAGACTGACTCTCTCCTCCAGTTTTATCTATGGTTTGTTTGATTTATTATTCTTAATTATTCTGTATTATCTCACATTGCTTTTAATAAATCAGTTTTCTCCTATCTCAGTCAGGTTTCTTCCTCTTCCTTCCCCTTCTCCTGAGGGGAGAGAAGGGTCTTGTGTGATTAACACTTCAAACCACGACAAAAGACAATAGTTTCTGATAACCCTAATTGCATTTTAATTGCATGAATTTTGTCATACAACACTGACACTTGAAGCACCTGGTGAGAGTGATCCTCACATTTTGCTAGGTATTGTATGAACAAATATCCCTTCCTCTTGCTTATTTTGATTCAGCTGCACGATAGCATTTTGTGACCGAGATGGCAAACAACAAACATCGTTACTGCCGAAAAGGTAAATGAGAATTTTTTTGGTTTTAGAACTATCAATCCTAACTCCAAGTAATCTTGAGCTTTCTTGAAGGAAGCCCTCCAGGCCATCAACACTTCCCCCTACACATTGTTATTAACTTACTTTTATCAACAATTTTGTTATCAACATCATGAGACACTGCTGTATGCTCCTACAGCAAACTTTCATTTTTCCTATGCTGCGTAATCTAAATACTATCATCGGTATTTGCCTCCTCTGACACCTCCTCCCTTCTCAGTATCTTTCAAAACAGTTGTCAGTAAAACACTGCAGGCTGTTATGTATTTTCTTGGGTCTCTAGTGAGGAACATCCCTCACTGAAAAAATTGACTTTATTATTTGTTTCTTATTTTTTAACTAGTTATCACTGAGAGGTCCTTATGTCTTCATCCACGATGATTAAACTTCTCCAGGAGACTTTGATGAAGATCTGCATTCTGTCACATGGATTCATCCTAGTCCAGAGAAATTTAAAAGATTCTGGGTTTCTCTTTTTAATCATATATTCCCATGAATCTAAAGATTTAGAATGGCAGAGCAGCTCTTGCCAGTTTTCTTAGATTAGGTGTCTTTCTTTTTTTTTCTTGACTGGGATGCTTTTAAGCAACACACCGTGGTTACTGGCTTGACAGTTTTTTATTTGACCATGGTAATTTTTCACCATTTATTGTTTACAGTTTCTTATGAAATCTCTTCTAATAACGTGTTTATTGGTGACAAATCTTTCAACATATTCTTGATAGAATAGATATGGGCCTAAATACCTTTCCCCTTACTAGCCCTACTGATGTTCTGTCAAGATTTTGCCTTCTAAAAGACAGCTTGAAAAAGGCTTTACTACTAGATTTTTGCTGAGTTGTTCTTCAAAATCTCTTTTGGCTTGCTTTTTTTGTTTGTTTGTTTGTGTATTTATGTTCTATTTTCTTCATTTAGGCACAACTTCAAATTGAAAGAAGCCCTTTTATTTCTAAGAAAATAAGTTATTAAAATAAGAGACATCCTCTTACTCCCTTCCCCTGCTGGTTAGCTATGCAAATCTTATTTTCAACCTTTAAAGCCTTTTTCTGGAAGTTGGCTTGCAGTGAGTTTCCATATTTAAACAATCTTCACAACTCCCATAAACATTTAAACTTTTGGCTCTCATTCTCTCTAAAAAGTTTTCACAATTTTATGTACTTTCCTCTTTGAAGTTAAATATTTCCATGTTTAACATTTCCATGGGATATTCTCCCACTTCCTTTGCTATTTCAGGAATACTCAACCAAGCAGATTCATTGCTGTCACACAGAGGTTCCAGCTGTATTTTGAACCAGGTCTTTCTGTCACTGCTTAAGATCAGGTCCCAGATTTATTTAGAATTACACAGAATTACTTCCCCCCCCCCCCCAATAGCCTCTGCAAAAGCAATCATTCTAGATAAAATTGTAGGTGTTGTAAATCATATCTCCAGCAGTTATCCAACACCAATTTGGCAATGTTTTCCATTGCTACAGCATTTCCTGCCTCTGTGCCCTGTTAGATTTTGTCTAGGCCATCACAGGTGATGTGACAGCAAAGTTCCTTGCCTTTCCCATGTAACTTGCCACTGTGAGTAGCCTGTCACATTTATTATTTTTTTAATCAGTTTTCTAATGTGTTTATTACATCACCATTCTCACTTGTAACCAGTAAAACATTGGTTTCCACAAGTTTTTCCAGACTTAATATCTGTACAGAAACACAGACATTTGGACCAGTTGTCTATGATTCTTTTTTCTTCCTGTGTTTAAGTATAACCTCTTGGTAACTTCTGTTTATTTCAGAATATAGATTTTTTTTTCCTATGAACAGAAATTTTATGACACATTTCAGCATCCAAAGTATCAGATGTTTTCTGCATTCTAACAAGAGCCTCTCAGTTTTTCTTCAGTACTTACAAGTGCAATTCCTAATTAGCACTCCTACCAGGTTTGATAAAGGGCTGTTTGTTAGACAATGCAGCTGGCTGAGTTTTTAGCAGGCATTTATTCCCAATGACTTCAATGAGCACAGTAAGTACAATGAAATCCTCAAAATTTGGCTTGATAAAAAGTAGCATGATTCATTAATCTTGTATAATTCACCTGCAAGACATGCCAATCTGTGATGGCAGTATGAGAAAAATAAAGCACGTTTATTACTATCTTGCCTCTTGAAACACTTCATCATATTTAGCATCATTTCCAACAGGCAAGTCTACCTGGATTCAAAGTCTACCTGGATTCATCTACCCAACATTCTGATTCACTGTATGCAAGCAACACAAAGAGCCTTCAGGAGCAGCAAGGGTCCCTAAGCTCACAGGAGCTCATTCTAAAATGCTTGCTCCTCAGCTGGCATACATGGATTTCATCTGAGCTCCATCTGTGTTTCTCTGCCTAGTTTCCAGTCACTCAAACTTTCTGGAAAAGTAGTATCCAGAAAGAAAAAGAAAAGGAAGAAAAAAGTAAACTAACACCATCTTCAATTGTAGATTTCATTCGGCTTATCAAAGGATTCAGATAATGAGCCGTCTTCTCCGTCCTCCTAATCAGGAAAAGTAAGCCAAGTCAAACAACATCTTAAGTGGTCTACAGGGAACAGGAATGTGTTCATTTTTGCAAGAAGGGAACACAAATTGCAACGTTGCTGAATTTTCTATCCGAAAAGTAACAGCACAGTGAGAAATTGGTATTAATAATAGTTGAAAATAAACTAATTCAGTATTAGAGAAAGGCACCACACTAATTAAGCTCCAACTTTTTCTCCAAAACATGCTCCATGTTTTAATCTAAACTGAGGCAGACTTTATAGGAGAACATGTAAAATTATGTATGTACTGAAACACATCAGGAAAAAACGTGCTCACCACACACGTGGGCTTTGTCCAAAGTAAACACCTGGCAAGAAAGATCAGTACAGGGAATGACAAGTAAAGAATGGGGGGAAAGAAAAAAAAAAAAAAGCAAGAAGTAAACTGGGAGAGCTCAAGGAGAAAAACACAAGCACTAACCAAACCAGTCTGAGGAGTGGCATCTAAGTAAAAACATAAACAAATTATTTGGAGTCATTGCCTCCATCTTTCACTTTTGACTAATAACTGTGGTTCTCTGGACTTAAAGAAAAGACTGCCAAGAGATTTACTTCAATGATTACAACCCCTCACATGGAGACCAAACCCTCTTTTTTAATGTGCTACACAGATGACAGAAAAAAAGGAAGAAAAAAAAAAATAGAAGTTAAGGGGGACTCAAATTAAAAACAGATGGAAGGCATTTCTTACTCAGAGAATAAACATGACAAATGGCTTGCCAAGAGGTCATTCAAGAAAGAGATGTATTATTAGAGAAAAGCATGGCTCAAAGCTTTATTCAGGCACAACTTGTACCAGTTTCAATGGGACTCCCACCTAAGGAAGAACAACAAAGATATGGTCCTGAAATTGATCAGAAAAATTGCTATGCCAAAACATTATTTCTAAAATGACCCACGTACTCTAATTTGTTTTCATCTGTAGCACATATTACTTCTTGGAAAAGCTCTGGCTACATAGCTTATTTTTAAAAGCTTCTTGAACATGGTACCTTCATTCTTACTCCAACTTATTTAGGCAACTCTAGACATAGGACAACATCATAAAATTGCAGAAGTTACTGTTCCTTTTTCATGCTCCATGTGAGAAAGCTCTTCTTCCAGATAAATGAAGGATCTGTTTTTAGGGGGGGACACAGACTTGAGTCGGGGAAAAACAGAAGTAGCGTGACAAGTAAAACTGTCATGGAGTTTTACTTCCAGCACAGATGCTCTCTGTCTGTGGGTTTCCTTCCCACATAAGAGCTAAGCCTGCCATTGCTGAGTTATCTATTGCAATTTCAACTGCACATCTGGAAGGAGAATACAGGTGGAAAACCTATCCAGCATCTAAGAACCAAATTGCTCTACTCCTGCCCATCACCAAGCGGGGTCCGTTATTAATTCTTCCATTTCCCACCCACCAAAAAGGAGGAAGGCTGTGCAAACCCTCACAGTGAGGAGGATGTTACTAATTAAAGATAAGCAGGGAATCTCCTAGCTCAGAAAATCCTCTGGAGTTTCCTTCTTGTTCAATCAGATGAAATGTACTGCTTTGCAACAAGAGTCTAAGGAAGTGTCAGATAAAACCTGATCAAACACACTGACATATGAGAGTACAAAAGTGTGGAGGCATTTTTGATAGTTCAAGGGTATAGCAAGCACAATGATGCAATGACTTCAGTCACTGATTCTCTGAACATGAGTGAGTTTCCAAGGCTGTGAATGGTGCCTACCACCAAAAGATTTGATTGTGGGTTTGTTTTGGTCTGGAAAGTAAGGAAAGAGGGAACTGAAGTCTGGAAGCTCACAGTACACATCAGGCAGGGCCATGGGAACACTAGAGCATTACAGCAAATGCACAGGATCTGCAAGACAGATCAAGTTTCCAGCATGGTCTTGCAGGCTCTCCGTGTGCCAGCTCAACAGCCGCTATTTCATAACACTACTGCTGAAAAGCTTGCTCCAATGCCAAGGGATGGGGCTGGCTTAGGGTAGCACAGAGCCCTAGAAAGGCTTCTTCTTGTCCAGCCATGACTTCGCCTTTCCTCAGGCTCCTAGCCCGGGGGCTGCAGCTGTTTTCCCCACTCACCTTGCAATGTTACACACACAAGGAGAAATCAAATCTTGAGAACTAGCGACACAGCACTGACTGACTTCAGCACTGCAGGCACGCAAAAGCTAAAGGAAGAGCTTGTGCAAGCCAAAAGCCTGAGCCTAATGAGAAAAAAGGAGCACAGCTGGTATGGTTTGAGGCCAAGTGGAATATTTGAGCTTTCTTCACCCTGGATGACCTCAGCTATCCGTGTGTTTAGCATAATTCCCAAGAGTGGAAAAAATATAACATGCAAAAGACCAAATGCTACAACTATAAAGATGTTTTTTATCCACACAGGGAAAGTATAATGTTGTACTCACTAAACAAAATATATAATGAAATATCTTTTTTATAGTCCTGGAATGAGAAAAAGGAAAACAGAGCTGTCAACGAATTTTACTATTTAACGTGGTTTCTATTCTATTTCAATAAGAATGATAAAAACTGTAGTTGATCCATGTAACTTTTCTTTATTTTCATCATTGAAGAGATTTCTCAATCTGTAGCACAGAATCAGAAGGCCATATATGTCAAAAGAATAATCAAAAGCCAAAAATATGAAAATAACTAAATTTGAATAGACACCTTAAGGTCCTCAGGGCAAACCTGACAGGAGGGGGGAAAATATTCAAGAAAAATTTAAGCAAGCCTAATTCATTAAAGGATGAAGTAAAGCTGAAATTATGGAAAGAAGCTGAAAATGTTTTAAGGAATTGCTCACACATTAGCAAGAGCAAATTACCTAACAAATAGTTTGATTAAAAATATCTCATTGTCTGTTGCGATTTATAAAACATGGGAACTCAACACCATATTATCATATACATATAAGTAGCATTTGTATAATGGATGCAGTGAACTGTAGCCTATTATAAGAGTATAGAGCACTGCAATATGGTGCCTACACCACAGTACAAAGACAAAAATTACTGAGAAAAGAAGTGAGCAACTGATGAATTTCTTAAGTCAGCAAATCTTACTACATTTTCCAAAATTGTTTAGATTTACCTCTGAAAAAAATATAAAGAAGATTCTTGAATAAAGCAGTAATGTATAGCAGGGAGGAACAACTGTGCACAGAGCCAAAGAGCAACAAAGAAAAAAATGCAAACCAAAGAATTTCTTGCATACACATTGTTCTGCATATTGGGAATAGGCACATATATAAAACTCATGTTTCAAAAGTGGAAAAAAAACATCCAGAATCAAAAGGTTCTAATTCCAGAGGTAATGTAAAATAAAGAAAGCCAAGTGAAAAATAGAACTGCATGAACAAGAGCCAAAGAGCTGAATCCTGAGCCTCTTAAAACCAGAGTAACACCTTAATTGCCTTAAACAACCTTTGGATCGCTGGCTCCATCAGTGTTCTTGCATCAGCTCATAAATTTGGCAGCATTTTCCCATATGGATCATTCTTCTCTTCACTCTCTTCTGAACTGCTTTTCGGTTAGCATTCTGAATCAGATGTTTTGGTATTAGAAGCACTGTTCTCCTGATCTAGCACAACAGCTCCTTTGCTCACTTGAATAAGTCACTCACTTCACAAGGGTCAGTGTGCTCCTGAATTCACTCAATTAGATGTAATCAGTCAACATTAATTAGTTATTATTTAAATGGTCAGCTGTCCTACAGGCTCTTACTACTACACAGGCACAGAGATTTAAGATAATAAATACATGACATGTTTTAACCTATTTCACATAGAACTTCCAATAGGATGACCAAAGATTAAGAACAGACGAACAGATAAAGAGAGCCAAAATTAATGTTCTGTTTCTTTAGGAGAATGTATATTAATTAATTAATTAATATATCACTGTGAGATATATGAATCAGATTACAGAAACAAGGAAACAGTTGTAAGAGTAGAGACCAGATGAAGTTGATTATTTTAATAGAAAATGAAGAAAGTATTAATGCCAAAGTTTCTGCACCTTATTCACATAACTATCATAGAAGCACATACATATGAACAATAAAGGGTAACTAGAGAATATGAATCTTCTCTAATGAGATTCCAGAGATTCCTTTGGCTACGTGTACAGACCTTCTGCTCTTAAATCATATATCTAAAGCTAAGCATTAAAAATCTCATTCCATAAGTAGCAATGCCCCAAAGTAACCATAACTGAATAAATAAACTTCCACATAAGCAGAATAGTGAAATTTCAACTGAAACTGTTCTCAAAAGTTTTATTTGTAGTCCTCTGTAACAATCATGTTACTTGAAAACAGGATGAAGGGTATTGTCTACTGTCTCTCCAGAATAACTCTGTTTGGGCCAAATACATCTGCATTACAAATACATCCTGCTTAGCTGGGAAAATTCAGGAAAGAGAATGGCACAGAGGACTTTTGTGACTGAGGTGTGCTCTTCTGGGCCAAATCTGCTAAAACAAAAGGAAATACCACCCTACATAGTGCTAGAAATTAGTTTGGGAAAGTAAAATACTTGGTAGGATTCTTCATCATCATGAGAAATAGCAGTGTATCTTACAGTTTTCCTGAGAGTCATTGAAAAGAAATACCTCACTGCAACATCACAATAACAAAAGCACTTGAGCAACTCAAATCATCCCAAGTGTTGTGTTAACAAGAGATACTCAACCAAATGAATTCCTGAGTTAATTCCACTGAACACAGCTGCTACACCAGGGATAAAGATGATGTATTCTTTATTTTAAGAAGCCCATTCAATAATCCTGCTGCCAGTATACGAAGACAAATGATATGGAACAGTTGTAAATAAAATAAAGTGATTAGCAACAGTGCCTGAAGTCCCCCTATGAAATAAACATGTCTCTAGAGCCCTTATCTGTCTACCTGTTCATGGTTAAACATATCTCTACAGATGTTAACAAGATATGCTTCTTGTCTGTGTGGAAGTATTGTTTATTATTTTTTTTTTTATCACTGTTATAAGCAGTTCAACAAGTTTTGGGTTTTGGCAGTTATCCTAGACAAATCTTGCCGCTAAACCCATACTAATGGCTGACAGTGGCTTTACTCATTTTTAAAAGATTATTGGAATTATACATAACTTTATTTAGCTATGCGTGACAGTTAGCAACTTTTAAATACACTCAAATTACAGCCTTCATAAATAGGATGACATTTACATTGTGACATTTACATCACTGCTGCCTCTGTGTATTTGTACATGCACTCTCCACCTATAACATCATGGTAGAACAATGGCATTTAGTACATAAAAGACTGTATTAGACACTCAGCTATATACTGTCCAGAAGGGCTAAGGATACTGTTTAAAAAATAATGAAGAAAAGCTGTTTTGTCAAGTGGTTTCTATTTCTGCTATCGACTTGCTATTTTTGCTTACTAAGGAGAGAAGACAGTTAAACTCTTCAGAACTTGAATTTAAGGTATTATTGCCTTTTGGTGAAGGACTAGGCAATGTACCATTAGCAAAATTGTGTCAATAGCACATTGGAAGAACAGAACCACTGAGCAGGTGAATACACACATTTTGATGAGACTCAGAATCCTGCTGGAGCCCCGTGATGCTGCTGCATCAGTAAGGCTGACCCAGAGGACAAGATATATTTACAGTTCAGAAAAAGCTTTTGACAATCAAAGATTTTTAGAGAAATTAAGTTACCATGGCACTGGAGGAGAGACCCATTTACAGACTGAAAGCTGCTTAAAGTATAGGAAGCAGAGTAGGGCTTAATGGCATTTCTTTCAGGTTGGAGGCAAGTCAGCAGTGAAGTCCTACAACTTCTGAGAATGGTTTCACTCAACTTTATCAGTGCCCTGGAGAAAAGAGTAAGCAGTAAAATTCTCAAGTCTGTGGATGATAATAAGCTTTCTTGGACAGCTAAATGCTGTATTTGCAGCACAAGAACTCCAGAAGAGCCATGTGCAGGCAAAAGAGATGCAAACAAATATATATATGGTTTAGCTATGGCAAAAAAAAAACCCTACACCATGTCAACACAACCACTGATGGACTCAGAAACTATAGTTCCCACACAGGGAAGAGGTGCAGGGGTCATCGCTGACACTCCTCTGAAATTATCAGGAACATGTGATCAAGATTTATGATGAAGGCTTGGAGAAGGTGAAAATGAACTGTTATTCTCCAAATCCAGAAGCAAAGCCAGAAGCAAGGAGCACTGAATTAAACTTCTACTGCTGTGATCTTCTGCAACTTGATCCCACACAGGAAGAGGGTGTTAGCATGTCCAGAAAGGGCTTTGGCAAACACATGCTCAAGAGGTCCATAAAGGGACATGAATCAAACAAGGAAGGGATGGACGTGACCACAACAACTACAGACGCTGCAAGAGTGAAGAACGTAGCCAGGACCTCCTTCCACCACTGGAAGACACAGAGCAGTTACCTTAATGACCTATTCGTCCAGGTGACATGGAACTCCTCTCTGCTTCTGTTCGTTTCTTTTACTTAAATGACAGCTATGCTATATCAGATTTATTTTAAATATATGCAAACTATCATTCACTACTGTTTTATTTGAACTAAAATAAAAAACAATTGCTAATTATTTTGGCAACAATTGACATTACGTTTTTTATTGCCTTTTGAAAGACAAGCTTTTACTTGAGACAAGAACTTTGTTTTAATGTTGTATTAGCAAGTTCTGTAGTTTTCTAAGTATGGGATTTATCTTAATTTCCAGAATAGCTGGGAATCCTGGACAGTCACATTATTCTGAAATACAGGCTAAGGCAGTTGCTTATCAAGCTTTTCACTGGACAAAATCGAACAGAGTTGGGAAATGGGACACCAGAGACTAACACTCAACTCAGTGAGAATATATCTGTTCTTACCATTGCTGAGGTTGGAAAACATTTAACGTTGAATTTCAAATTATCAGTGAAAAAAATCACTAAAAACAAACAACTAAAAATAAACAGCACTGTTTTGGTGACTGATTTTCTCTTTTTTTTGAACAAGCAAAACAAAGATACCATTTCTGCTAGGTAAATGTAGATACACTGAGGCATCACTGTATTTGGGAGTAACTTGAGGGATTTATTTCAATACCTACTCATATTTAATGTCTTGGCTTTTCTGCATTTGTAGAAAGATTTCTTAAAGGGTTTAAAGGCACCTTTACATCCTGCCTTCTAAATTGCCTCATTCCAGAGACATAACTTCCAGCATAGTTACAAATATAAGGAGATGCCTGGAATAAAGGCTGCACAATCAGCTCCCACTGAGTATAATTTCCAGAGCAAGTTTTGAAACATCAGTGCCATGCTTTCACACAGCTGTCTTGATACTATGCATGTGCAAAACCTATTTCTGCAACATTTTAAGGCACGTTTGCAGAAAAAACTAACAGAAAAGCTTCCATTGTCCATAGTAGGTTTGCATTAAAAATAAGCATGAAGATTTATTTTTAGATTTTTTTTTGGCCTTATTAATCTGCTTTCATTATTTTTCACATTCAAGCTTTCAACATTTGGCTCGTGGCCGGAAGAACCACTTCAGTCAACTTCCACCGACCATCTCCTACCTGTGGTAGGACGATTCTTACTGTTCCGACATTCTGACATAAGAATGTGATGATTCTTAGTGTTCTGACATTCTTCCTTCCAAAAAAAAGCCAACGATAAACCATGAAATAAGAAGGAACAGATGCTATAAATACATATGTTCCTAATATATTTATTTTAGCACCTAAAGACACAAAAATCAAAGTCGAGTAAGGAGTCTCATCTGAAATTGAAATCAATGTGCTAGATACTGACAAAAAAACAAAACAAAACAAACAAACAAATAGGCACAAATCAAACACAAATAACTTTTTAACAGCTTTGGGGGGGCAGAGTGGAAGGAAATTAAAAAAAAAAGATAAGAATATATCCTATGCCCACTTCAAATTAGTATATTGTGGGAGTTCATTTTTAGTCGTTATTTCTATGTGTGTGCCAAAATTGTATCTCATTTTATAGAGCAAGATGGAAATTCTCTTAACAAACACAGGCTTCGCCTGCAGGAAAAAAATGGACTAAGAGAAGGACTACAGCATCAGTCTACAGAAACTAAACAAATTCATTACCAGATCTGACACTGGGATGAACACACCTTCATTCCGATTACCTACAAGCCACGGTCGGGGTCTGCAATTCGTTAAGGCAACTCAAACCCCCAGCCCGGCCCGCAGCACCCCCACCCCGGGGCAGCCGGGCGGGCCGCAGCACAGAATGGCCCTACAGCCGCAGCCCTGCCCGCCGCGGGGCTGCTCCCGCCCGAACCCACCTTGGGCATCCGGATGTGCTCCATGGCGGCAGCGGCGGCCGGGCGGCCCGGCTCCTCACGTCAGGCGGGCAGCCATGCGCACCTGGGCCCGTGCCGGCCTTTTATATTTATTTATTTATTGATTTATATTTTTATATCGATATAATATATTAATTTCTCCCCGCGCTTTCTGGCGAAGGTAGGATTAAAGAAAAAGAAAAAGAAAAAGAAAAAAAAAAAGAGAGGAAGATCTGTTCAGAGCAGAGGATGCGGCTGTTCTAGTGCCGGCAGGTCAGCGGCTGGCTCCACCTCCCGCAGCCGCCATGCTGGCCGGCGGAGGGGATGCTTGGCGCGACCCGGCGCGGCCCAGCCTGGCCGCATCCTGCCGGGGCACGGCGTGCAGTGGCTCTTGGCAGCTCGGTGTCTGGAACTGCCCCGCTCGATGCTTCCCGTGAGAAGGACCAGAAAGAGTGAGGGGAGTTCTGCTAGAGGTGGTCTCCCCCTGCCTTTTCTCATTCTCTGGTTCAGCGTGTGCAGTATCTCCAAGGCAAAAGCTGCGCTACGTGAAACTGAGGCACAGAACTGCGTTAATCTCAAGTTCTGCATGTCTGTCTTTCAGTAATTCACATGTACACAAGAGGAGATTTTTTGTGACGTGATTTTCAGTCTTATGCAATAAATTTCTTGTGCCATTGCACGCCTTGCCTGGACCATGAGATGTGGTACCTCCTGAGGCAAAAATAGATGTTTTAGGGGCTGCTTTCCTCAGGTTACCTGGGCAGACATAGAGAACGTCTTTATCCAGCTTTGAATCACTGTCATACTGTGCAAACTGAGAAACTCTTCAGGGTTTATGTCAATGTGCAAACGATGAGAGGTGCTACTGATCTCAGACAAACTTGGCTTGACTTTTTAACATTCCCTTCAAGAATTACTCAAAGCCTTTGAGGCTTGTAAAATGCCCTAATATTCTCTACTGATCAACCAGCAGCTCTTGACAAATAGGCAGTTCCAATTTGGCTAGCCACCCCAGGGGGCAGGAATAAATGTGAAAATGCACTGAACCACACAAAACTAGCAGCAAGAGTGCTCTGCTTCAGAGCAGCAGAAGCTCCCCACATATTCTTATCTTGCCAGCAGAGATCAGAGCAAGCTTCAGCTTTTCTTTTTTTTTTCTTTTTTTTTTCTTTTTTTTTTTTTTTTTTTTGTGAAAGCTAAAAGGTGGGTTGAAAATGACTTGAGGTCACCAAAAATTTTTGCTGTCAGGGAAAGGGAACAGTGGTTATAATGTTACTTGCACTGTTCCTGCCAAGGTTTCTCTAGTCCTGTCACCTTTTTGCTAGATTGTCCAACATCACGAGTTTTTTGTGCCAGCTCTTTGGTTAGAGGAGACAGAAGCTGTGCTGCCACGAGTGGAACAAAAGTCATGTCTGGATTTGACCTTTCTGTTTCCTTCTGCCTCTTTTCACCACTTCTGCCTTTTTTTTTTTTCCTCCTATAATTCAGCTGTTGTTATTGTGTGGGAGTGGATGATTTGCCCATAATCTGAGACACCATCAACTGGATGAAGTCTATTCTCTACTGAGAGTTTTTATCTTTCCATTTCCCTTTGGTCACCCTGATCTAATACAAGAGTTGAAGGTATTTTCTATTTGAAAATTCACTGGATGGCATCCATAAAAGTGCAGGAATTATCTACAGTCATGCATTCACAAGAATCTGAATTGGTGGCGTATTTTGCTCCCTATTTTAGGCCTGAGCTGTAAAAATCAATTATGAATTAACCAACCATGGAATATGTTTCCTTTGTAGCTATAACTAAACATGATTCATGGCATACATTACCAAATTTTGGCATTTGCTACTGCCAGTAAGTGAAGTTGGAAGAAAGCATGGTCAACCTTTCAGTCCCTGGAGATACTTGCTTTTCCTTTGGTGCATCTTGTGGTTTATTACTGCCAAGTTTAAGTCCTGCTGTTGATGGTTTTTTATCTCTGCTTCAACATCTGCAAAACTAAGGCATTGCTCAGAGGGTATTGAGATCCTGTATGTAACAATAAGTTGCTCTACATCTTGCAAGAGTTTTTTAACTGTCTTGGACAGATAACATTATTCTTGGGAAGTATGGCTATAAACAGAACCTGGGTTAAGACGAAAGTTCAGCCTACTGCATTTGTCACAGAAAGATGCAGTAATCACAGGCTTTTAACAATTCTCTTACATAAATAATTATCTTTCCATTATGGACGCTGTTGTCTTAACAATCCTGAAAGTGAAATACTTTCTCCACAGAAGTACAGTGGAGTACTTCAAACAAAACACAGTACTCCATAGTCTACCGCTCTGACTCAACTAAGATGTAGGGACAGGAAAATTAAATTGTCATTACTAAACAGTTTTTGACCTATCTGCTGCAACTACCAGTAAAGTTCCTGATCAATGCCTGCTGAAGAAGACCAGGCCCTGAATGACACCACTGTATTTGTTCTCCATGTCCATAAGCAGGAGGGACAGGTTTCAGCCCAATCTAGTAAACCTGAAAGCACACATTTAGCTTACAATGCACTAAAATCTCTTCTGTAATCATTGCAGTCACCTGAATGCTCAAACATTTTCTGTTAGTTAAGATGTGGATTTGAATCATCATGCTAAATCTGGAAGGCTTTGTAGATTTATTTGTGTTTTGCAATTATACTTTACTAGATTACTGTTGGCTGCCTTTTAATATAATCTGCAAACTCAAAGAATAAATGTATGTACTTAGAGTAATGCTTATTATCAAGGGTAATCTACAGATGGCTTTATGGACGTATAGACATATCTTAAAAACCAGCACATTGAGAAGAAATAAACATGAAACTGATGGTAAAGCAGCTTTGTTTTTGGACAACTACAGCCAATGTGACAGAATCATCCCCCTTACAGCTTGGTATGCAGGATGAAAACGTGGAGGCTGGTATCACACCATGTTACTGTGGGCTAAAGGAAAACAGTGCTAGCTTGAGTGCAGCTTTTGGATTGTGGATAAGGAATGGAGCAAAAAGAATCCACACAGTTTCCTAAGGCATGTCACCAAAGAAGCACGTCTGCGCTTAGAGCAAGAAGTTGTTTGCTGGCATCAAAGCTCTTTCCTCCAGTGCAGCACACAGTTTGCCAGGCTGGAGATGGCAATCTGGGATGCTTTCA
Organism: Gallus gallus; assembly: GCF_016699485.2. Taxonomy (NCBI): domain Eukaryota; kingdom Metazoa; phylum Chordata; class Aves; order Galliformes; family Phasianidae; genus Gallus; species Gallus gallus. Next base: position 62,600,420 of record NC_052535.1, on the reverse strand, counting down.
CTCATGTGACAGCAGTCAGACACTGCAGCATCAAAACTTCTGTTTGCCTTTCACCTTTTGCCTGATGATGGCAGCCAAAGGTGCAAATGCATGCATGCGATTTGTAGGTGTCTACAGTATTTACACCGTGGATAATCAGTACCGTGGATTCAGAAACAGTGTGTCTCTTTCTGTGTTTCATAACTTTTGAACTTTTAGAGGGAACATCCCAGGTTTCTCATGGCCAATGCACTTAGACACACAAACTTCTCACCCAGTTAATCTAGCAGGAGCTGCATGTGACAAGGTAAAAGCAAGTTGCTCTGACTTTATTGTTTAACTCAGCTAACTGTTACTTGGCTTGACCTTTTAACATTTCCTTCAAGAATTACTCAAAACAATTTTTAATTTTGCCATGTTATAAAACATTGTTGCATGGTTATAAAAACAAAATTCACACAGGAAAAAATACTGGCAGTCCCCTGGAGACCCATTCAATCCTGTTCTACAGATAGGCCAACTGATATGCTTCTGGCCTGACATGCAGAACAGAGAAATAGAGCAAATAAAACTCTGACAGGACTCAAATAGAAGATTGCTAACATGAGGATCTCATCAATAGAGGAAACAATTCTGGTTTTGACAAAGCACTAACTTTATTTTAAATGAGAGCATTTCAACAAGATCAGAACAGTTAATCCAACTACTCTTAAATGCTATGTTTTTCATAACAAAGCATGTCAGGACAGCTGACAGCACAGTGCTGGGAGGTCAGCTATGATATACTTGAGCTGATGTAAGTCAGACCAGAGAGGGTAGAGCAGCTAAAGGAGGAGGCCAGTTAGTACAATGAGTATTATAGGGTGAAAATGAAGAAAAGTACTTCTCAAGAGAGCCAGTAGGAAAAAAAAATACTTCCACAAGATGATTAAGAGTTCCTAAACTCCTGAAGAAGTGTAATACTGCTTAGAGATTTACCCCATTCTGCAAATCTGCATTCATCAATACTTCTACCTACACTGTTTTGTCAATCAGCTCAGAGAAAAGCAACTGCTTCATCTTGCCTTTTACTGCTCCTATGCAGGACATTTCTGTAAGGAAGAGCTATACTTAGAACCTTTAAGAGAGTACCCTTCTTTCCATATATTAGCTGTGCCCGGGTATATCTGAGCAAGTTTACTCTCAAGTTAGATCCTCAGCTACAGAGAGGAACTTGGTGGAAAAGCTGATTTTATTTATTTATTAATACCTTAATTTTAATTAGAATCTAATATAATCTGCTACATGTGTTTCCTCCACTCAGAAAAGGAGATTCCATATTTAGCAAGTGGCTTTACTGCAGTCAGGTATCAGCCGCAAGTAACTGAGTGATTGACTTCTCTTTGAGCAGAAGAAGTATTGGGAGCTATCCCAACTTACAGAGTCACTAAAGGATTTTCCAAATTGTGGTACGTGTAGTACTCTGACTACCTTTACAGTATCTCATGCAGAATTGTAGACAGGAAATATTTACTAAACCTATTAAAACAAACAAGCAAACAACCTAGTTTCTCAGATCCTTTCTGTTGAAGCATTCAGTGACAAGCTCAGCAACAGGTTAGAAGAAGAAAGTAAGACAGTAGAGCTCAAAGCAGGTCACAACTGTGTGTTTGCCAAAGCAGTATTGTTAAATGAAAAATAAACTTGTGTTGTTATAACAGTTTTCAAAATGTTCATTAAAGAAAATTCTATTGACTTGTGGGACTGTATTAATGGTCTGCCTAAAACATTTTTCCCAACATGAAGAATAAGAAATGGAAATAGTATATTTGGGTCTAGAGGAAATAACAAAGAAACAGAGAAATAAAAATTGGATAACAAGGGAAAAGAATCCCATCATCTTATAATTACCTAAAGCTATGTGTGGAACTAAGAGCTGGACCCAATGACCCTAGTGAGTCCCTTCTAACTTGGGATATTCTGTGATTCTTTGAACATCAATGCAGAACTGAAACTGAAGTAATTCCTATCATCTTATTGGTAGTCATCATGGGAAGTGATCAGAATTTGTTTTAGCTGAATTCTGCCACTTGAAATCCTTCAGAATGAGCAAGTGATCTCCTCGCTCTCATATATACTATATTGCTAATGAGAGAAGCTGAGACTGAGAAGTGGTCAGTGAAGTCTTTCTTATTGACATTCTGTGCAAAGAAAGTTCAGATCACACAATCCTTTTTCAGCTACTGACAAGCAGTTTACATTTTGAGAGAAAGCAGACTAAGCAAGGGTCATAAAAACCCATGTTCAGACTGAAAGGGTGTTAAGATTGAATTCCGATGTGCTCTTCCAGAACTTGTCCAGTTTATTATTTGAATTCACTTTGTTTTGTTTTCACCAGGTAAGTGTTTTGCAGGGTCTATTGCTACTTACTGAGTTTTGAGGAAAAAAATAAATAAACGTTGGAGTGGGTTCTGAAGAAAACTGTGCTGAACTGTTTCTGGCATTCCCTGTCTGAAAGCTCTGTAACCTGAGCTCTTGTCTAACTCCTGGCAGTTTCCAACCCTGTGTAGTATTAGACTTATGTTCTTGATTGCTGTCAATTATTTTCATGGATTATGTATGCATGAGAAGACAGTGCTTGTTGTAATTTGTTCCCGGAGCAGAATGTCCAGAGTTTTGTTCCAAGGTACTTCTGCCAGCTGGTCACAGTCAGGATGTATGAGCTATCATGACTGAAAGGTCTTCACCTATAACAAAAGTATGTAATGTTCAGAAAAAATGTGTGAGGTGGAATGAATCATTAACTACAGATAGCTACAGATATGATTATACATAACTGCTCGCTCTGAGGCTTGTGGTTAACTAACTGAGTGATTACAGACATTGCATAAAGCATATGACTATGCTATATTTTGCTGCATATCACCTCATCAGCCACTGAACTGAGTAAGCTTTTACTTCCCAGCTTGCATCTGTAATGCTTACCTATATTTACATAAGTTTACATAAGAAAAATCCCAAACATTTGCCTCTCACTGTCTCAGTAGTTTTTCCTTGTTCTTGGTGCCCACACAGGGCAGATGTCTCAGTGGCCAGGCTCACCAGCCATCTGCTTCATTCACATTTTACATCACCAAGTTACTTAAGAGTAATGCTCCAGATTCTCCTACTTTTTATTCCTTCCTTCTACTTTAGATATGCTTGCTGCTTGCTGCTGCTGTTTTGCAAACCAGGCTGTGGCACCTGTCACAACACTGTTGTCCCATGCTAGAGGGGACACCTGTGTATATACAGGGGTGGATAGCGATAGGACAAGGGGGAATGGTTTTAAACTGAGACAGGGGAGGTTTAGATTGGATATTAGGAGGAAGTTTTTCACACAGAGGGTGGTGACGCACTGGAAGAGGTTGCCCAAGGAGGTTGTGGATGCCCCATCCCTGGAGGCATTCAAGGCCAGGCTGGATGTGGCTCTGGGCAGCCTGGTCTGGTGGTTGGCAACCCTGTACATCGCAGGAGGGTTGAAACTAGATGATCATTGTGGTCCTTTTCAACCCAGGCCATTCTATGATTCTTTGATTCTATGATATATCCAGATCTGATCATCATGCAATGACTGCTGCTGGTGCAGCTGGAAGCATCTGCTTGAGGAATTACTCCTAAAAGATCAAAAGGCAAGTCCTGGCATCTTGAAAATATCTTTCCTTCATGAAACTACTGGTGGAACTGCATCGTTTTAACCCAAGCTGACTGGCAGTGTCACAGATAAGGAGGCTCATGCCTGCAAGACTCTATTGCTAGGCAGCGACTGCCCTTCAGCACCAGTATAATCCCTTCCAAGCATTTAGCTCTCTGGAAGAAAGTGAATGTCTGTCTGTAAAACTGGCCACCCAGTTTCCCCACTAGCATGGCAGTCTTCCATGTGACCATCATAGAGAAGCTGGCTGCCTGTGGTTTGTATGGGCATATGCTCTTCTGGATAAAACACTGACTGGATGGCCAGGACCAAAGAGTTGTGGTCAATGGAGCTAAATCCAGTTGATGGCCAGTCACAAGTGGTGTCTCCCAGGGCTAGGTACTCCTATTCAACATCTTTATTGATGATCTTGATGAGGGGATTGAGTGCACCTTCAGTAAACTTGCAGACAACACTAAATTGAGAGGGAATGTTGATCTGCTGGAGGGTAGAAAGGCACTACAGAGGGGCCTGGATAGACTGGATCAATGGGCCAAAGTTAATTGTATGAGTTTCAATGGGGCCAAGCGTCAGGTCCTGCATTTTGTTCACAGCAACTCCAGGCAACCCTACAGGCTTGGGGAGGAGTGGCTGGAAAGCTGTCTGATGGAAAGGGACCTTGGTGTACTGATAGGTAGTTGGCTGAATATGAGCCAGCAGTGTGCCCAGGTGGCAGGAAGGCCAACGGCATCCTGGCTTGGATCAGGAATGGTGTGGTGAGCAGCACTAGGGAAGTAATCCTGCCCCTGTACTTGGCACTTGGTGAGGCCTCACCTCAAGTGTTCAGTTTTGAGCACCTCAGTACAGAAAGGACAATGAGGTGCTGCAGCAGGTCCAAAGAAGGGCTTGTGAAGGGCTTGGAGAATATTCCCTGTGAGGAGCGACTGAAGGAACCGGGGCTCTTTAGTCTGGGGAAAAGGAGACTGAGGGGAGACTCTTGAAACACAACATCAATACACTGGAAGTGTGTCCTCCCCCTAAGAAAATCCCACTGTGTTGAAGAGGCTCAGGATTCCACCTGAGAAGCTGATCTTACAACACTGAATGAAATCCAGGCTTCTACTTACAGTTTTTCCAAGAGAATTCAATGCTAGATATCTGTTAGATATCTGTATATATATATAATAATAATAATAAATAATAAATAATAATAATAATTATTATTATTATTTTGTCTATGAGAATTTATAGTTATAATGTCATCTGAAGGATGGAGAACAGTATAGTCAGAAGTGGTTAGTATATAAAAATAATAACTGAAATACATTTTGACGAACCTTTTCATAAAATCTAGTACTTTGAGTGCTATGAGGGCTCTCTTGAAATTTGCTTTTAATGAGGCAGTTAGAGGCACAGGAGTTTTTGTGTGTTTGTTCTTACTGGCAGTTGCATGCCAAGGAGCTATTTTAATATATGTGAATTTTGTGATCTGTATAACTTTAAGCACTGTAAACTTTTAAAGGGAGGGCTGGGGGGGGGGGGGGGGGGGGGCAGGGAGGAAGAGAAGGAAACAAAGGAAGAGCTGTATTTCTGATATTTTCTGACACGCTTTATTCTCTTGAGTTCTGTCACAGAAATAAATGGGCAAGACTGAGAACTCTTCTTAAAAAATGGTTTGCTAAATTTAGCCTTATTTGGAAAGGACGCAAATGAGAATTAGGATGAAAGCTGCTATGCAGCAGGAGTCCTAACAAATGTATCAGAGTGTTGCTGGGAAGGAGTGTACCGAAGCGTCTTCCAAGCTGTATTTTAAAAATAAATAAGTAAATAAAAATGTTTCTGTTATTGTTGCTGAATGATACATTATGTAAGGCAGCTGCAAGTCTTCATTTCTCTGAACAATCCCACACGCCCTTCTTCACCCTAAACTGCTTTTCCACTTTCCGTGGAGATATTATTTCTTGACTAAGGATCTAATTCTGCAATACACTGCATTCACCCAGACTAAAGGGACTTTAAGTAGGAGGTTAAAAGTGGTCAGCATTTACAGAGGGTGTGCAGCACCTCACAGGACTGAGTCCTGAGTAAAAGGCACTCTTTCTTTTCTGTGAATAATTTTGCAGTTAGTACATGGCAGAAAACTTCTGAATTGGTAGCACCACTTTAATGATACATACAGCTTTTGATAACTGTACCTTATTGCTTCTTCTGATAATGAGCTAAGCAAGACGTGGTGTCAAATTCAGTGAGAAGCAGGCTGGAGTGACAGTGACAGTCCAAGCTGCTTTTGGATGACCTTCACCACTTTGAATGTAGTTGGCTCCCACATTGCACTGCTGGATCCACTCCCACCCCATATGTGAGCTAGGGTCCCTGTGGACCTACAACTGACACAGCCTGGAGAGGCAAACTATTAATTTTCAGCAACACTTCTGGCTTCTATGCCGGGCATGGGAAAGTCCACACTGGACAGGCTGATGTGTTGGAAGCGTGCCTAGCAATACAGAAAGCCTTAATTTTTTGTTAACTTTTTAATTCTATTCTATTTTTTAACATTCTTGACTTTTTGGCAAATTTCTATGTACTACAGTGGTAGATTTTTCCCACAAAACGGGAGAGAGTTAAAAAGAGCAGTGCAAAACTATGCCTGCTCTGATTTTCAAAGACAGTCTTATCTTTTCGCTTCCATGTGAAGGCAGTGACTGTGGTTCAGTAACAGTCTTCTTCTTGTTTTTTTTTTTTTAAAGGTGCTAACCTGATTGCATTTCAAATAATCTGGCTTCCTGTGGTAATGAGATTGGTGGTGTGTGCGGGAGTGCATGTGTGTGTGCATGTTATGGAGAGGTGGAGTTCTGAGAATTTAGTTCCCAGAAGTTTTGGCTGCTGAGCAGAGGAAGCGAGAGATTCACCTGAACAAGCAGCAATGTGAGCACAGCTTCTATTAGAGACCAGGGAATCTGAATGTGGGAGATGCTGTCTTTCAATGCAGGAAAAGCTGCACATGGTATTCAGCAGAAACTTCATACAGAAATACTAGGAGTCACTCAACTACTGTGAGCTTAAACACTTACTCTCTGCAGATTTGCACCCAGAGAACTGGCTGCTGGCTAGGTAATACCAGCAAAGAAAACTCTGGCCTAGTAATGTAAATGAAGAGCTGGCATTTGGCAGGGAAAATCTGCTAAATTCTCAGATTAAAGTTTTGGGTTCTTTCCTTTCCTTTCCTTTCCTTTCCTTTCCTTTCCTTTCCTTTCCTTTCCTTTCCTTTCCTTTCCTTTCCTTTCCTTTCCTTTCCTTTCCTTTCCTTTCCTTTCCTTTCCTTTCCTTTCCTTTCCTTTCCTTTCCTTTCCTTTCCTTTCCTTTCCTTTCCTTTCCTTTCCTTCCCTTTCCTTCCCTTCCCTTCCCTTCCCTTCCCTTCCCTTCCCTTCCCTTCCCTTCCCTTCCCTTCCCTTCCCTTCCCTTCCCTTCCCTTCCCTTCCCTTCCCTTCCCTTCCCTTCCCTTCCCTTCCCTTCCCTTCCCTTCCCTTCCCTTCCCTTCCCTTCCCTTCCCTTCCCTTCCCTTCCCTTCCCTTCCCTTCCCTTCCCTTCCCTTCCCTTCCCTTCCCTTCCCTTCCCTTCCCTTCCCTTCCCTTCCCTTCCCTTCCCTTCCCTTCCCTTCCCTTCCCTTCCCTTCCCTTCCCTTCCCTTCCCTTCCCTTCCCTTCCCTTTTCCTTCCCTTTTCCTTCCCTTTTCCTTCCCTTTTCCTTCCCTTTTCCTTCCCTTTTCCTTCCCTTTTCCTTTCTTTCTTTCTTTTTTTCCACCCGGTATAATTCCTTCCACTGACAGAGGATAGTGAAATCCAAATATACATTTTTGTATTTGAAGATACAAGTGTCATAGAATGGCTTAGATTGAAGGGGACCTTAAAAATCAACCAGTTCCAAACCCCTGCCATGGACAGGGTTGCCAACCACTAGATCAAGTAGTTTAGTATGGACTAGTTGTTGACTACCAGTTGGAGTGTTTGTAGTTTGCCCATTCAGTATGCTCTTGAACCTGGGATTGTTCAGAATCTAGGTTCATGTTGTTTGGCAAGAAGCTACTTAAAGGATGACCACAAAAATATGTCCTCTGCCGCTGTACCTGATAAATGCAGAAGATTCACACTGATAGGGCCAAGGTTGGTTATAAAATAGAATTTTCTGTTTGCAGCAGAACTAGTCTTTGTCCTTTCAGGCACAAAGAAGTCATTGTTTATAGTTTTTTGTTGTTGTTGTTGTTGTTCTGTTTTGTTTTCATGGCTATCAGTGCTACTCTGCTGTAAAATAGCCCATTTGGTAACATTTCTATAAAGGTTAATAACCTTTTTAAGCATCCTGGCTTGTTTCTTAGAGTGTCACACACAGGAGCCCTGAGGGCACATGCTAACCATGTTTCTGCATTTAAGTCCCATTTGCATTTAGAGATTCCGCTGGCAAAGTCAGACGCTCTCCCCACACTCTCACACATTTCTGACTGTAGGCTCTTTTTGTTATAATCCATTTATGAGTACCAGTCCCTGCAGGACAAGTGACTTCTCAGATTCCCTGGGACCTGAGGTACACCTTTTTCCAAGAGCTTTCACTTTATAGATTCCGAAATTAATCACCCCATTACTTCATAGGTAGCATCAGGACTCTGCAGATACAGTGTGTGTTACTGTAGATTTCCTGCTTCTCCTTCCAATCTGAAGCTGAGCATTTTTTTCAACTCTAAAACTTTCCTTGGAACAATCATATTTGTAGCCAGTATCCAACAGATGCTTGCAAGGGTGCTAAATTCTTAAACAGCTTTTCAAGCTGAGCTGCTAATCCAAATAGTTATATTGTTGTTACAACTAGTTAAGGTCAGTTCTGTGTTGTGTGCCTTCTTGGTTAAGTACTAACACAGTCCTCTTTTTCTGCATTCCTTCTACTGGGATATAAATCCAATCCATGTGTGCTAATTCTTATATAAATCACGTATTAAAAAAAAATAATACAAATTACTTCTAAATCCTCATACTCAGGCCTAATGTTTCCCAGGCAATGTTACAAACATAGTGCTTTCCAAAACTACTTTAGTAATTAAAAATATATTTACTCTTTTCAAAAGACACAGAATTGCAGAGGATCTTCTGGACCATCATGTTTAGTCCCCATTATATGATCTTCTTCACAAATTCAGCTAGCTCCATTTTGAAAGCAGTTACTTTATATTCCCCCTCCACACCTCTCTTACGAAGTATTATATGACTCATATGTCTCAGCCAAGAAGTACGGGTTTGGTTGTGCCAGCATGTTCCTTTGCCAATCTAAACAGTTCTTTTCTCTCCCTTTGAAATATATACTGCAAACATATCTCCCATCAGCCTTCAATTTGCCAAGATAAAAACTCTGTTTTGGAAGTATTTATGTTACAGATTGCAGTATGGTGTATATACATCACAAGACAGCTTTTGATGAGGGCAATCTTCCTGTGAAAGCCAACAGCTCTGTGCAGTCTTTTTGAGCGGATTTCTCTTTGCAGTTTCCATGTATTTGGTATGCTTACTGTATCATGTTTCTTGTGCTATCTTTTTAACAGGTGTAAATATCAACCAAAGAATAAGAAATTATAATGTAAATTTAGATACACATCTATAATGCAAATATACATAATTTTTTATATTTGTAAAGTCCACTAACCAATTAAAATGGCTACAATATTGATTTGATTATTATGTGAAAGGTCTATATAAAGTATTGCAAAGCAATTTGTATACTAGGGCAAGCAAACTTAATTTGGAAGATTAGGAAATGTATGTTGAGAAAGTTAAGAACATCTTTCCCCTGAGTTCTCCACAGGTTCCTACAAGTGTGAGAACACCTACTCTACCAAGTGAACACGGTCAAATGCAAAATCCAGTGGCAGTTATAGGATGTTGTCTGTTTCTCTGAGGAAACAACTTCAAACGAGCAAATGTTTTAAAATATGAAGAGAAATTATGTGCAATATCCAAAACATGTTACATTCTTCCTTTCCACTTAGACATCTAGTTTTGTCTCATTAGCAACTATCTGCAAAGATGTTCTTTTCTTCAGCTTCGGGGCATGTATGTGTACATATATGCATAATGTATATAAAGTGTACACATACAAACACGTATGAACAAAGACATCACAAAGTACCTAGTTGTACAATCTGTGGCATCTCTGTAGTCAATTACAAACCTCAGTTGTAAACATTTGTTTCCGTGGGGAATATTTCAGTAATTACTGAATGCTGCTGTGCAAAGATAGAGCAGCGTGCTGACATGGTTTCCCCAGTGGTACAAGAGGGACTGAATGATTCAGACAGCTTTCTTCCCACCACACTAGGCAGAACTGGAGTTAAAAATGTGTCAGTATATATTTATACTCTTTCTTCTCCAAGGGCAGAAGAGCTGTTTAAGTCTTCCACATCTGGCCGCTCTCTCTCACCCATTTCCTGTGGGAAGTTCTCTCACATCTTTGGCCACAGAGAAGGGGAAGACTAGCTGTGTGGGGAGACTACACAGCAACCCGAAGGTCAGTGGAATCTTCCTGGGAAAACTGATTAAAAGTATTGCTTTACTCTGAAAAGTGATTTTGTAAAGATTTCAGTCAGTGCTATGACAGCTGAATCACAGGAATAAATTTAGGAAGGCTGGAGTTCTAGTAGGTAGGATCTCTAGGATACTGTATGACACTGTGCAGAACTGAGACTAATACATTTGCTGAAAGTCAGTGTAAGAATCTACTAATTGATGAAGACCAATGCCATTGGAACTAAAACAAATTATCTGGCTAAAATGTGTGGAGAAACTCATGTTTCTCACAATGTGACTATACCACACAATTGGCACATAGTGCAAAACAGTCTGACCAGACTTTCAAAGATCAAGTTTGCAGAGTTTGCATGTCAGGAAAAAGACTAACAAGAGTGACATAAAAATCCACATGAATATTTACAAGAACCCAGAATCAAAAACTTGTTAGTTAAAAGATAACCTGAGAATCTTTACAGAAAGCTTCATTCTCAAGTGTGAACCTTTTGTTCAGGCATCTCGGAAGCTCAGTGAGATAGCAGCTGTATCTGGTCATTGTAAATCAAAGGCCAGGTATTTTCTCCCACTCCACACTGAAAATTTGGACTCTTTGAGAGAGTTCAGTATCTGAGGTCATAAGACATACTGTCTGTGGGCTCTCTTGATGCTGGGAAAGAATGGTTTATGGTTCAGAAGCTGAACCGTAGCATCAGAATTGATACTGGCAGTGCACATCATGGCATCATTTTTGCTGTGCCATATTTAAAAAGGAATTCCATTTTAAGCCTTAGGATTTTACTTCTGCTGGAACATGTTATTATTCTCTTTTTGCTGATCTCCATACCTGACAAACCTCCATTGGCTGATGCTCCTTTTGTGCAGAGCTCTGCTGGACAATGCATATAATACATACTTACCTAAGCAATCTAAGAAATATCTAAGTATCTGAGTAATGCAATGATTTCTGAACTCAACAAGCCCTTCAACACAAACTGAAGAACTTGCATTTATTTCATGTCTTAAAATGTCTCAAAAACAAAATCACAACCCCATCCTAATTTAAGAAATTACCTCCTCTACTTCTTGCAGACAAATTAAAGTGTCACTTTGATACACAGCTCATGTGGAAAAGTAGAAGAGATGAAAAGAATCCGACCATCACAATCTCATAAGGCAGATTTCATTCTTTAAGTGTGCCAAAACTCATGCTGCCTGGCTCAGCTTCAGCAAATTATCTAATATATCTTAGTGAGGCAACTCATGTGATCCATTATAGCTAATCAAACCTTAAGTACTTAGGCAAATTCCAGCACCAGAAGAGAATGAGTTGAGCCTGTGAACAGTAATTGTGTACAGCACACTAAAGCAGTGGTTAATATGTAAGCAAACTGCCGATAACTATAACTAAAAGTATATTTTCTTTGCTGATGAGGCTGGGCAAGTTTCTTGGCATGTGCACCTTCTACCTTTAGAAGTTTAGTTGACACGGCCCCAGTTGCTCAATTTGCCATAGGTTGCTGGAGATACTTGTCGGTTACCTCAACAGTGTTCAGGGAAAAACAGAAGATGATTGCAGCTTTCCTGCCACTCCCCCTACACTCCCCTTGGTACACCCCCTTGAAGTCTCAAATGCCAAAACTGCTTTACACAGCTGAAAATCAAGTACTGCCAGAAATTTTTCCTACTGTTATGGAAAAGCAATAATTCATCTCTGACTCTGCATAGCCAACTAAAGAAAATAACCCCCCTAAACTGATGGAAAGAATAAAAATGGCCACCCAATGCTCATGTAAATACACAGTTAAATCTTATACCTTTTTTTCCTGCAAATGAGTAATCAATTATTTACAGATATGCACAACTTTTCTGTGATTTATTTAAATGTCCCTTTGTTGTTGTTCAAACATAATGGTTTTTATTTATTAACACAAATTAAAAATACTTCTTGGGTTGTGTTTTTTTCTCCTTTGCAACCTTTTTTTCCTCCCTGTTTGTATTTGAGAAGGTTAAAGGACGATCTGTCCTGCATAATAAAAGTTCTTATTTATCTAGTGACCAAATGTATTTCAGTCAGCTAAACTGTGAAGCTTCTGCTCTGCCAAGTAATTCTGTCATGACCTGATGGGTATTAACCTGCTTGAAAGGGAATATGCCTTCATTTCATCTGAAGGAAGGTACTTAACAGAGCATTTAATGTCACTGGGAACTGTGCTGGCTGGTAACTCCTCTATCTAGCTCATGGCAATGTTATTCAGAGGCAGTGATCCTGTGAGGATCACCAGTTAGTTACAATCTGTGAGGATCACAGAATCATTGCCTCTGGATTTAACTCAACTTGCAACTCTCTGGACCTGGTCATCCAGCCAGCTTTTACCCAGCAAAGACCACATTTATCTAAACCACGAGCTGCTAGCTTCTCCAGGAGAATGCTGTCGGAGACAGTATCAAAAGCTCTACTAATGTATACATCCACCACCTTTCTTTTATCCAATAGGTGGGTTACTTTGTCATAGAAGGAGGTCAGGTTGGTTAAGCAGAACCTGACTTTCAAGAGCCCATGCTGGCTAGGCCCGATCCCCTGGTTGTTCCTTCTGACCCTTCCTGTACATAGGTGTCAGTCACATCGGCAAGTCTCCAGCCATTTGAGACCTCCCTGGTTTACTAGAACTGCAGATAAATGATGGAAAGTGGCTTGGCGAGCACTTCCACCATCTCCCTCAGTACCCTCAGGTGGCTCCATGGACTTGTGACTGTTCAGGTGGAGTAACAGGTTGCTAACTGTTTCCTCATTAATTATGGAAGATTTATTCTGCTCTCCATCCCTGTCTTTCAGCCCAGGGGCCTGAGTACTCTGAGGATGACTGGTCTGACTATTAGAGACAGAAGCAAAGGAAATATTGAGTATTTCAGCCTTTTCCTCATCCTTGGTAGTAACATTCCCCACCAGATCCAGTAAAGGATGCTATAGTATGCTACTGATTAGGCAGAATTAAATTACTTATTTAGTGGTTCAGACCAATGTTACTCAATAACATTGCAAAGATTTATGCATAATGTATACAATTTATTGAAAAGGATAAGAATGCATAATCAAAATTGCTGTCCTGCTAGACTTGGCAAGGGCATGAGCAAGTATTTTTCTTGTTGCAAATGTTTTAGTTGAATTTGTTTCCCACTAATAACACAATTTCTCTGAATAACTGATGTGTACCTTAAAAAAAAATATCTTTGTTGTACTGCTCATGTTAATGATGGCAGGCTGATGACATTCCACACCATACCTAAAATGTCCAGAAAAATGAAGAGAAATTCCACTGAGAATAAAAGTGAAACTAGTCCACAACATGATTTTAACAGAATGATCCATAAGTCTCCAGTCACTCTCTGGATATGTTTCTGTTCTTTTTATTTTATCAGACCATCTTTATGGCCGTGTGAAATAACAGCCACAGTATAAATGCAGTATTAGAATTACAGGTGCCTGTCTTCACTTAGATATACAAGTCTGAAAGAGTTCTCCTGTAGAAAGAGAAAGTAAAAACCTAGACAGGATTAAGACAGAATTTGATCTACTTTTGCAAGGAGTTATATAATATCCTAGTCCCAACAAGGATAGCGAAGATAGTTACATGTATTTCCATACTGCAGTCCAAACAGGACCTGACAGCGCAGTGATGGCAGCAGCAGTCTCATTGACCTGGACTGATTCTTGTCTGTTTACCTGCAATCATGGAGGTACGGAGCTCATTGCTGACTCCAAACATGCCTGGGAAGCTTTAGTAAATGAATAAAAATTCCCAGGTACGTTGGTAGTCAGCACTAATCTCCATGACTGTGCAAGTTTCTGATCTAGCCTGTATAAAGCTAGGCTACACATATATTTGGGAGCAGCAGTTTTGACTATAGGATACACACATTCCCAGTGAGGCTGTGAAAGCAGCAAACCAGAATAAGTGCTATTTGCTTTAATTGCAGGATACCTTAGTACACACTAAACATTTGAATCAGAATTGGTACAGGGGATAGCCAGGGATACACTGAAGGCTGACAATCTGAGTTTGAGCCCCTCAAAAGGGGAGCTGTTCCAAAAGCAGGCAATTTACCTCAGCTGCACAGTTGCTGGGAAAGAACTTTCCACCGAGGAAAAAGAAAGCTGTGGCTGTGGAGGACTACCAGACCTCCCAGAAACATTCATGCTGAGTTTTGTGACACTGCCTTTTTATAAAAGCAGTTACAAATCTGTCAACATTTCAAAGCCATTGCAGAGAATGAGAGAGCGGGCAAATCCACCACATTTGTTAATGGAGCAATGCAGTATAAGTGAGGATTGAGAGACTATCTGACTCCTTCTCCTATTTTAAATCATGGCATTTTAAAACCCCACTTACGCTGGATTTAAATATTTCAATTCAGCCTTTAAAGACAATTTTGACAGAGGAAAATGCACTCATACATGACAGTTTCAGGTGGGATCTTCATAGAAGAAAAGTCCTTTGATCTAATAGCTAGAACCTATGCTACTCATTACTTAACTGCAAGAAATATGGTTAGTCATCATGAAAAGAACTGTATTTAAAATTCCTTGCCAGAAGGGCAAATGACATTTAGACCTAAGCAAGAAACAAACTGGAACGTATCCAATCTGCAAATCCATGAAAGGAACAAAAAAAAAAAAAAAAAAAAAAAAGGAAGAAGGAAAGGAAGAAAGGAAGTAAAAATGGAAGAAAGAAAGGAAGAAAGAAATAAAGGAAGGAAAGTAGAAAGAGAGAAAGAGAAAGAAAGAAAGGGAAAGAAGGAAAGAGAAAGAAAGAAAGGGAAAGAAGGAAAGAGAAAGAAATAAAGAGAGAAACCTGTCCAGGCCTCCATGGTCTTTTCCTATGTCCTTGATAGAATGTGGAATTAGCCTCTTCAGGGCATAATACGGATTCAGAGTGGGTAGAAGTACAGTAGGGCTGGTATAAAATCTTTATGGAGTAGGCTGGCTTAGCCGTTTTGTGAAATGTAAGCAACATAACTAGCTTGGACTGAGGGTAGTTGACAATGAAGTACAATCACCGTTTTGTGGTTTTTTTCATATACTTTCTGAAGCAAATCTTAAGAACTATTTGTAGAAATTTACAGAAGACTTTGGCCCAGCAGTGAAATAGAGAATGTGTGAACTGCTGATTACATCACATGCAATACAAACGATACAAAATTTCTTGGAATGTTGGATCTAAGCAAAAAACATAGGTTTAAAGATGACACATAACAACACAAGGATAATGGAGACTTTTATTCACAAGTCAACTGTATCACTGAGCTCTGGTGTTCGCAGAACAACTGTTTTCTTAAAGACTACAGAAGGGATGAGTATGTGTGTACATATATATATATGCACATACATACACACCATATAGAATGACAGAACATTATGGAAGAGAGATAAGCAGATCCACAGCCAAACTTTTTAAAGGTATTCCCAACAATCTGATGTATGCAGACCATAGTAAGGAAAGGTCTTTTGTAAGTAGAATATATGCAGGGAGGAAGAAATGACGATTGTAGGATTTATTACAGCTATTCTTAATGCTTGCTATTCTTAGCAATAACTCTCCTTAGTCAAAGACTGTTCTTAGGCTTAAAACAAGTTTTTTTTAGAATATCTGGCCCAGGGGAACAATCTGAATTATTTAGGCTGAAGGAGGGGGAAGCACAAAACCTTCCCAACCTATGGAAACACAGAGCTACCAAGTCTCAGGCACCTCTAACAAAAATGACAAAACTCATAGGAAGAAGCAGAGATTTATGGAGCTGATGGACAATGCCAGGATGAAAAGAACCAGAACTGTATGTGTGTCAGGCCTCATACTGTGGCACTTTTTGCAGCTCTGAGACAAGTTTGGCCTATGATGTGTCTAATAAGTAACATCCAAAGCATGACATGTTCAGAGAGCTGCAATAGCTCTTTCCCCTGTTCCCAGTGCTCCCTGGAGCTTAGCCACAAAATCCCACATGGAGCTGTACATGATGCACTTTCCTACCAAGCGTACCTCAGAGCTGCCCTGTGAAATATATCCAGTAAAAGTTCCTTGGCTCTTCAGCAGTTTGAAGAGCCTGCCTCTGGTGCAGGCCTGGCCTTCCTCCCATCAGCCAAGCTGATGCCCTTAATCAAACAAAGGGAAAAGTACGGGTTCTCCAATGTTTGCCTTATAATGGTTATTTTGTATGTGCAAATTGCATTATTTCAGTAATGTATAGTTGTCCAGGATATAGAAGACTTATATTCTAGATACAGGAACTAGGTGGTCTCAAATCGGGGAACTGTTTTGTGACAAGGTCTTAGGTAACAGAAAGTAGATTGACTGCAGAAGGTTCCTGCCACAACAAGGCTGCTCATGATCGAATACTAGGATCACCAAGGTTGTAAAAGACTCCCAAGATCATCTAGTCAATCTGTCCCACCTACCACCAATATTTCCAATGAGAACAAGTGTTTGGTGCTGCTCTCAGCAAAGCATCCCACAAAAGAAACTTGAGAAAGACCAGAGTGTCCAACTAAAGGACATACCAAACAAGAACTGTGGGTTCCAAGACCCCCACCACAAAAAGACTGAGCATGTGCAAGGAAGCTGAACCCTATGTTAATGATTTTAGGGGAAAAATATTGAATATGTACGCACTTTCCAGGAAAATCTTTACATACGTAACACAAATAATGTATATAAGCTGAAGATCTCTTACACCAGCTGCACACGTTAGGCAGAACAATCCCCTATGCACTGCGTGCTGCGATAGACTGCCTGCTGCTCAATACCACATTGGCCCGGTGGAGTGGGGACACACTGGAGTGGGCCCGGTGTCAGGGGACACACCCTGACACGCTCAACTATTTAAACCTGTGTGGAAAACATTGTTTCTGGAGGCATTAACCCCCGCAGCCAAGCT
The DNA here is from genome assembly GCF_016699485.2 of Gallus gallus. Classification (NCBI taxonomy): domain Eukaryota; kingdom Metazoa; phylum Chordata; class Aves; order Galliformes; family Phasianidae; genus Gallus; species Gallus gallus. The sequence continues at coordinate 62,583,318 of NC_052535.1, read as the reverse complement.
TCTAAGAGGCAGAAGTGCAAAGCATTCAGGGAGAAATTAGGTCGGAAAACACTGATAAATTATAGCAAGAACTAGAAAAGCGTTGGCGCTAAGCGTTTGAGGTGTAGGCACCCACTGGAAGGAGGGCGGCGAGGGGCGCTTAAAAAGCCCAGAAGGTCGCGGTGGGAAAGCCACTCAGGGAGAGCCCCGCTCCTCGCGCCATCATTTTGCCGCTCGACAGTGCGCGAAGACGGGGGGGGGACGGCCTCCTGAGGGGGAGAGGAGGAGAGAAGGGCGGGAAGTGGGGCGGCCTCGCACGTGTAGGAAGGCCAGGCATGGGGTCTTTCCGCTTTCGGCCCTGAAAGCGTCCCGCTGCTAAGCCCGTATCTCCAGCGTAGCCGTCCCCGCCGCCGCGAGGAGCCGTGCCCCGGCCTCGTAAGTGACGCCCTTCCTCCGCCTTTCCCTCCTCGGGAGCGAGCGGGAGGGCGGGCAGCACGGAGGCGCGCTGGTGGTGGTCTCGTAGCGAACGGGGTTGGGGGAGCGTCTCTGCCGGGGACCTCTCGCCTGGCGGAGACGGAGCAATCTTCGTCTCCGCCAGGCGAGAGGCTCCCTTATGTGTGCGGAGGCGACGTGGCGGGAAAGGGAGACGGAGGGCTTGCTTTCAGCTGCCTTTAAAGTCCACTGTGTCTATGTGGGTGGGTGAGTGGGTGGGGGGTGTATTTTTGTGCGTTCCTCCTACCCCGTGTCACCTTCCCCCTACTTGGCTGCTTATGGATGGGGGTGTGGGCTGTGAGACCTCGTCGCTACCTGAGCTGGAAAAGGTGGGGAAATCCCACTTCAAGGGAGAGCATGGTGGGGGTGTGGGTTTCTGCCAGTTGTAAAGCAGTTGTGAAATATAAGGTTCTTCTGCTGGCTTTGCATGTTTAAATATAGTAATGTGATTTAAGTGTATGTAACCCAATGGGTGATACTCCTGGTAGTTGGAGAAAGCTTGTCTAGTGAAACAGTATTTAAAATTTAATATGTCTGAAGCAGCCGATCAAAATCCTTGATTTTGAAATACTGGTTATTGCTTTTGGTTTGTGATGCTGTTGGATTGGTTGAGTGCTGTGGATCTGTCTTGCCTCAGAGGGAACTCCATTAAATCAGGGGAACAAAATCAGTGTGTGCTGGGGATACCACATGGCTTGGTTCTGACAGGGGGTGTAGTGTCTACTGATTGCTATGCCCATGTTTAATGCTTCATTCCTTTAAAAGTAACTCAGCTGTGAAGGTGTTCCTAAGGTTTGTCTGAGGGCTGTATCCTGTCAGGACTGAAGGGCTCAGGCTAACTGCACCACTCTCTGTTTCAAGTACATTAATGCCCAACCAGTATTTATTTTAAAAGCTTTCAAGCCCATTTCTCTTTGTATTCTTCCTTAATAAAACCAAAACAAAATACATTAGGAGACATTCAGATGTTTCAGAAATGGGGAATGTAAGACAAGGGATCATGGTATATAGAACGTGTTTATATTGAAAGAAGCTGATGATAGTTTGTTTACCCTAGAAAGACAAAATAAAACAAATTCTGTGAAAAGTTCGTGTAGACATTGTGCAGATTCAGTATGAAGTGGATCTTGGATCTGAATTTGGATTACACAGTGTGGAAAATGTTTTGAGTTCTGGCTTGTGTTACCTACCCGCTTCTGTAAGGAGATGTCCATTGCTGTGGTTGGCTACACTTGATACTAACCCTGTCCACACAGTTCTGAACCCAACTGGGCTATAGTATAGACAGACAAAGGAATAAAGACACCCCATAGATATGTCGCTATGACAGTATATTTTGAAAGGTGCTGCGTTTTTTTAATTACTCATTTTTAGCCTGTTAGTATCCATTCTGCTGAGGGCTATCTGTGCATGGAATAGTCTTTTGTCTAACTGATGTTATTAAAAAATTACTTGGAATTCTTCGTATTTGGATGAAGACTAGTCACTTTGTGAAGTTCAAATGCAATGAAGTTTTCATCCTGAAACTCATTAAATTGGCTAGAGTAAAAATGACCTCAGTAAAAGATGTATGGAAATGCATGGAAAGGTAATAAGGAAGAACTAAATCTTCATATGTGCCTTGGCTGTTTTTGTTTGTTTGTTTTTCATTTTGCAGTGAACAGTGTTTAAAACAGAAGGGAATTAAGGAGAAAGAGCAAATAATTTAAAACAAAACAAAAACAAAAAAAACAAAAAACACTGAGATACATCTTATTCCATAAGTCGTCATAGAGGTTTTAAGATGGTAAAGTTCTCTAAGCTTTGCTTTGCTGTATAGCTTTTGATCATTTTCACCCAAGCTGGTCTGTAAGATTGATTTTGACATCTGCCCATTATAAGACAGGTAATGTTCTGACAAAAAAAAAAAAAAAAAGCACACTGTACTTTCTTTTGTTGCTGTTCTGTTTTTAATAGAGTTCTCTCTTGCTCATAGGAGGACTTAATTCAGGGTAGAAGCCTTCAGAGGATCTTTTATGTGGGTAATAGTAAGTTGCACATTAATTTAAAATGTAGTCTGTATTGTTCTAGCAGGCTTCTAATTCTGTCTTTGACTTCATTTTGATACTGACGTTATCAATTTTCTTCCACTTCTTCTTTTCCCTTCCATCAGATTTTTCATCAGTGACATGTTTGGAAAATATTCTATCAACTATAAACTTTTGCAAAGAGAAGCCAGTGGAAATAAAACATCAGGACAAGCCTGGGAGAGGGGGGCAGGAGAAACTGAGGAGAAGAGAAGCCAAGCAACAACAATCACTGCTGCTGGCCTAGCAACTTTGAATTCATTAAAGTAGCGGGTCTTTCATTTTCCCTTTTCCCGTGGGAATAGTAGATGTTAGTCAGTTTGTGATCAAACTCAGTGAATGGTATATGTACATCAATGAGAAACATTTGCGTAGGTGAAGTGAATCAGGAAGAGGGAAGAGATTGTTCAATGTTGCAGCCTCTTGCCTTAAATTTCTTTCCTTTCTTTCAAAACTTTAAACATTTTGAGATCTTAATTCTGGTATGTCCCAGACAGGTAAAGATCTATTAATGCCGTAATGCCAAAAATGTAGAAAACTTTGCACTGCCACTTGCATGCATGTTTTTGACTGTAAATCAGAACATCATTCACATTATTCACATCAGTTTTCTATGTAGTAGAAAATTATCTTATATGCTACTGAAATTATTAGAAAACGTAAAAAAAAAAAAAAAAAGTGGTGTCATGTTTCTGTATCTGAAAGTTTTCCTGTATCTGAGAGCGTCCACCTTCATAACACCTTTTCCATTTATCACACTGCCTTTGTGCTCCTTCACTGGCATCATACAGTTCTGATCCTTAGTCTTGTCAATTCTTCAACCTTCTATGCATTGTCCAGTTGGGGTAAGAATTTTGTAGAACTAGTTAGTATTTAGGTAGGTCCAGTGGCAAGGCTGCTGGAAGCAAGTGGTTGAACTTTCAGAAAATGACAAATGTGTATTCTGCTGGGAAATGCATTCGTGTGAGTGATCTGCCACTACAACTCCAGTGAGATTTATAAAAGTTACTAGTAAAAATGGGATCTTCTGGGATTTTTAAGTTTAATCATTGAGAACAGTCATCCAAGAGCCATGGTATTACCTTGCCTGATTTCAATGGCATAATTTAACCTAGTGGATGTACTTTGAAGGAAACGCACTGAATATTGTCATTGTCTCCGCAAGTTCTTGCACAGGATTGCATAGAGGTAGAATGAGGGATTTCAGAATGTATCTAGGATATGGATAGAGAAATATATTGCATGTGCTACACCATAGAATGAGCAGTTAGCTCAAGGCATCTTGTAATATGCAGCTGGAGAAGAAAAGCATGATTGCCTTGAATAGAACATTCTACTTGCAAAATGATTGTTGCTGCAGATCACATTTTGACATTAAGAGTCTGCAACTTTGTGTACAGGTGTCCTTTAGTTCCATCAGTCTCGCTTAAGCTTGAACCCCAGTAGAAATAAGGGTGTGCAGTTTGGGGATGTCTTAAAAGTGGAGAGTCTAATGACTGGTGTTGGGTCCAAGTATTGGGTGCAAATAGGGGAGAGATGCTACTGGAACAGCATACATAAAAACTGTCATATGTGCATTTTACTTACTGTGGCCGTTAAGATTCTGTCCTAGACTGTGTAGGCTCTCACATATGTGTTGCTTCACAGAATTGCAGGGGTTGGAAGGGACCTCAAGAGATCATTGAGTCCAAATCCCCTGCTAAAGCAGGTACCCAGCAATAGGGTGTGTGTGTGTGTGTGTATGTTCATATATACATATCCACTGTATGTTTCAATGAATTAAGCATCAAACTAGAGTAGAATTTTAGTGTGATTAAATTTAAGGATGGAGACCTTATATTTTATCTTACTTCTTCACCAAAACTTGGTATGAAGTGCCAGGATCCTTTACTAGTGCCTGAATATGGCTGCATGCATCTGACAAGTAGAAGTGAATCAGTCACACTGGAGGGGGGGGGGGAGGGGGGAAGGAAACAGTAGTATATAAGCCATCACATTGTTGTTCTAGAGTCCACAGAGTCCTTCCATTTGACTTTTTCAACTACCTTTTCCTATCAGAACTTGTAGTTAATATAGCTGATCCATAAAAACCTCCATGCAGTCGCTAGAGAAAGGTAATGTCTGGTGCTTTGGTTCCCCAGGACAACTTGTCAGAAATGCAGCAAAGTGCACACAACAGCTGCTGTTTCTGATAAGTAATCAGAATGGGCAGTCAGGGTTGGTGAGCCACAGTCCCCTGTGCCAGTAATGACAAGGTCTTTTTTGCCTCTGTGATGTATTGCTGGTTTCACTAAATTAGCTCATTGCTGAAAATTCTTTTGTCATATGTACATAATACCAGAAAGAGATGGTCCCTGCAGATGTTCAAGAAATGTGTAGGCATGGTACTTGAGAACATGATTTAGTTGGCAATGTTGGTGGTAGGTGGGCTGTTGGGCTAGTTGATCTTAGAGGTGTTTTCTAACCTTAATGATTCATTCAGTTGTGTTGGTTGCTAGAATTATGGTGAGCTGTAGAAAGGTCTGTATCTGCTGTGGAAGGGTGTTGCACTGGCAAAATCCAAGTAAATAAGTTTTCCTGCCAGATCTTCTACGAGGAATTTAATTGGAAATAGTTTCAGTTTTGACATTAAACTGGATCAGAAAACAAACTGCACCATCATACTTCACTATTGTCTTCTATATATAATACACATCTCTTCATCTGTGCTTTTTGATTTTTCAAAATAAAGTGTTATTTTCTGAGAAATATATGGAATAAATATATTTTTGCTGCAAAGAACGTTCTTCTTTATGTGACTTTGTTTGGGGATGGGAAGTTAGGTTCAGTACAGTCTGATCTTTACTTTCATTACTCTGAAAACAATGAGCTGGTGGATAACCTGTCTTGTAGTTGTGTGAATTCAGGTAGCTAATCCCTGGTCCTAGCCCATTCTGTTTGAAGTTAGTTACTTCTGTGTTTGAAATTTGATTGCAAGCTGTTTGACAAGATGAGAAAGTGATTGTGTTGATTTTGTTTGTGCAGTGCCATGTGCATTGTGGTTATGGAATAAATAGTAATTTAAAAGGGATTTAAAAGGAAGGGATTATTTATTATCCCTTCTTTGGTTTCATTAGATCCAGACACATCTCCATACAGGTTAAAGAAAATGTAATATTTGGATATCATGAAGATATCTGATTACTCCCATGAGGACTCAAATGAATTCCTTTCAATTTGGTGTTTGTGCATGATTTATTATAATACAGCTTTTATTCTGCCATTGTATATTTTTGGACCATCATGCAGTCGAGAGAAAACAATAGGATGTGACTTGTCATGAAGCACTTCCAGCACTGTGAGTTAGGTGAAAAAGCTTGTGGAAATGTAGGATTAGGATGAATGTGTGGTTCTTTTCAAAGGTACACTATTTTGGTGGGCTTTTTAAGAGAAGGAGTTTAGATGACTAAGCTCTATTTTTGATCCTTATTAAGTTAGTCTGAATTATTTAATGGTTTCAAGTGAGTATCTGGGTGTTGTTGGTAGCAGCATTTAATTGCTCCCTGCTACAAGGATGTAAAGAGGGGGAAGAACTTTCAAGGGTGGTGCTGAAGAATTGCATGTCATGAAATGGCAGAATTATTGTGTGGAAATTGTAGGCTAGAAAAAATCCTTAAAGCTTTTGCAGTACTTGTTACAGGGTATTAAATTGTATGTTCTGCGGTTGTTTTTTGTCCACAACAATGTTTTTTAGAAACTCTTATTTCCAGAGTTACATTATACCTAACCATTGCTTTCGAAACTGTATCTGTTTCTTTATGTAGACTCAGCAAGAGGCTCTGAGAGGTTAGGGGCAAGGAGGTGGATCAAGGCTTCTGCAGGTGGAGTAAGGCTTTCTCCTGTTCCGTAAGGAAGTGTTGGGTTTGGAGTTTCCTTCTGGCCTATTTGTGGAAATTACTTTCATGGCCTTTTCCTTTACATCAACCCGTGCCTGCAGAGACTCCTTTATATTTTTAAGATGAGGAGTTTTCAGGAATTAAAATATACATGTTTGTACATAATTTGGAAAAGAAAAGCAGCAATCTTTCTCCTTATTTGTCCCATGAAATCGCAGCTTTTGTTATGATGGTAGAGCTTGATCTTGAAAAATACCAGGTGTACCATATAGTAGCAAGTTATTCTTGCTGTGAGGCAGTCTGGTAGAATGACTGTCTTCCAGCAGTGAGGTACTCCCTGTCTGTTGGTTTTTGTTTGTTTGTTTGTTTTCACAGTGGAAATGGAAGAAACTGGTGGTCAGATCAGCCCTGTAACATGCTTTTACTAAATGAAAGAAATCTGTTCTGTTTCAACATTAATTCTTAGTGAGACACTACTCCTGGGTATCCAGTCCAGAATTGTTTGCAGGCTCCCATGCAGTATCCAACTATTAGAAATATTTTATGTGACCATTTTAATTTATTAGATGCATATGCCTAATTCTGAGGTAATGAGTTTCAACATCAGACGTAATAACCCAATTTTATATCTAATTGTCCAGATATAAACTTTTATAAGCCTCCCTGAAAGTCTGTAGTACTCTTTAAAGCCTTCTATGGTGTTTAATTGCCTGTGTACTCCACTTCATTAGTTGTCTAAGTAAATAACTTTGATTTGTATTAAATTTAAGATTTTTTTTTTCTATTTGACTGTTTTTCTGTGTGGTAACAGATGGGTTGCACTTAGTTCAATGAACCAGATGCAAAAAGAGCAGAATTTGCAGTAAAATAATGTTGATGTTGTGTTTTCACCCACACACAATAAATTAAGTCAACTCTCTGATATGTAAGGTGAACGTTTACACAATTTAATCGTTACTAATTAGAACATATCCCCTGTGCTCTGGGAAACAGGTAGCTTTCTCCATCTTGATGTGCTCACAGGTCTACTTTGTGCATTTCTTTCTGAAGCAGTGTCAGCATAAGCAGCTCCTGTGTTCTGCTCCGGGCTGCTATCTTTTGTTCCTGCTTCAATAACCACCCCTCTGTGTCTGCACAGTTGTTTGTGCTACTGTGCAATAAACTGGGTTAGGAAAGGTGGTTTTTTTTTTTTTTTTAATTTTATTTGAACTGATTCTTGAGATACTTCTGATCAAGAATCAGTTCCCTCTTCCATTTTATCACATGACTACATACATGGCTGTGCTCTACCATCCAACTATGGATGCAGAGAAGAGACTAAGCAGTAGAAACTGCTTAGATTGTGCTGCTACTACAAGAAAGTATTGAATATGCTCTACACAGCTGTATGCCATAGAATAATTTATCTTCTCTGGCTTCCTTTTTTCTTTTTCTTTCTTTCTTTTTTTTTAATCTGGAGGAAGCATTAGCTGCAAACCTTTGGTCACAGGAATGTTTTATCCCTCAAATTTCAGAATTAAGTTTGGGTGTTTAGAATCATATTCCTGTGGAATCCAGTTCCATAGTTTCATTCCTTTGGACAGGAGCTAGAAGTAATGCATTTTAATCAAGAAGATGGCACTCACCAAATGCATTTTTGCTGGTACTATCTTCTTTATTTTTGGTGGCTGGAAGGAAACTTGAAATTCTGAGAAAAGAAGATTGCATTTTGTACTTTGACTTCTGCTACGTACAGTGAGACAGGACTCTGAAAATATACAGCAGTATACCATGAAACACTGAATTTCTCTACTTTGCTGAATGCAAACCCTTGGAAAGATCGTCTGAATTGAAAGGGAAAACTTTGCGAGGGCTTCTTCTTTCTATGGAGACAAGCTTGCAAGCCTTTTACACAAATTCTTCATTTGATGGTAAACAAACCTCTTGAAAAGTTCACCAGAAGTCTGAAGAAGACCACAAGCTGCAGTGTATAGCAGCTTTTTCACAGTGCTACTTCCATGAAGTGGTGTTCTTGTAGGCAACTGACATGACTGCTGGCTTGAAAATGAACATTTGCATTTCTCTTTGAAATCCTGCTTGCCAAGATTCTAAGTACAACAAATCTCTCTCCACATAACTCAACTTGTCCAAGTTTGTGAATTGGAAAGCCTATAGAAGTCATCTGCCTGGCTGTAGAATTGGGTCAGCCAAGGAACTTGCATAAGGCTGCATATTTTACCACAGGCTCCTATTCTGGGGGTCCAGGAGATGCCCCATCTGAAATATTGAAGTTCTTGACATTAGCATTTTTTGTGACTGATGGAATCACAAAACTGATGGAGTTCATTTGGCTTCATTCAGTGTTGTGTAGATTACTGGGCAGAAAAGAAAGATATGTTCTTGAGCACATACTCTGAGGTAGGAACCATAACAAGAAACATATCTTCTAGCCTCTGGAGGCCAATTTTGTCATTGTACCAGTCTTCAAGAAATGGAAAAGTGGGACTTAACGGCAGAGCAAAGCTCTGTAGCTGTTGAAATCCTACCCAAGGCTGCAAAATGAGAAGCAGACTGTACCATATGCTCAAACTGGTATTTCAGAATACATCCCCACACCCAGGTGTATAGTGAGCAGCAACTGACTGTCCTAGTCAGAAAAAAAAAAAAAAAATGGAAATCCCAAGAAGTTTTGTCCCATTCTGCATAGATTGTTTTACTGGGTTTTGTTACTGATTTGAACATTTAGAGAGGCTAGCTCTTCTTTTGTACATATCATTGAAGACTGTATCAGGAAAGTAGATCTGAACTCTCTGCCACTTCTGGGATCTTTGTCATTATTTAAGCTAGTATGGCTAGCGTTATATGGTGTTCTAGACTATGAAAATTTAAACAATGCCATGCAGCAGAATTCTACTTAAAAAGATGATAGAAAGAGCCTGTTTTAGTAGTGGTAGAATCATAGAATGGTTTGGGTTGAAAGGGACTCTGTAACAAATTAGCAAGCAAGCCAGGATCCGAAGAACAATCCAAAGAATAACCAGATGGCTGTTGTTGTACAACTATGGGAGTGTGACCTCTTTCTCTGCCTTGAGGCTGGTACAGTGTAACAGTGAGCTTTTGGGTGGTAGGAAGAAGGTGGTGCCTGAATGCCTGCCTCAGCCTATTTGCTGTGCTTGAACAAGCAAATGTTCCAATGTTTTAAAACATGTCAGAGGTGGACAGCAGCAGTATGAAATTTATCTCAAGAAGGAAATGGGAGGTATCTACTTCCAGACTGGTTGGAGGGTGCTAGATAGTGTTGTGGAGCATGTGTTCCAATTTCCTTCCCTCCAGAAGGAGGGTTCAGTATTGTGTCATGGAATGGAACAAAGTGCAGTGACTGACCATGAGTACTGAAAGCATATCTTTGAAAATATGCATCTGATCTGGACGAAAGTGCTAGTGTAAAAATACCAGAGATGTCTTGGCTCTGCCTATACCTGCTGCAGTCAGATCACTTCACTGACTGTGATATAGATGTCGTTTCACTTGAACATGCCTCTGTTGTTCTTTCTGATTCCATTTCAAACCTAATATTGGTTCTTAGTTCTGCATCTAGTCCTGATCCAAGCATGTCTCACTGCTGCTTTCTACGTTCTGGGGCTTATGGACTTACTCTTTGTTGAAGGGAGTGGTAGGAAGTAAAAGTAAGATTCTAGCACTCTTTGATTACCCATCTCTGTTTATCTAGGCAGTAGCCCATCAAAAAATGAGCAAAGTACGGCACTGTAAAGTCTAAGACAATAAAAGCTCTTCTAGTGGATTGCTCTTGATGTGTATGATGCTCTCACAAAATGTAGTACTCAAAGAGGAGAACTTCCTATTCCAGACTGACTGCAGACCTTCAACTGATGGAGCATTGTCAAAAACAAAGCATAAAGTTAATTTTTCTAAGGATTGCATTTGCTGTGCAATGCAAAATGATGGATCTGCATAACTAAAAAGCTCCAAAGAAGGAAACTGTTAATAATTTAGATAGGGAACAATTCTATTGAGTTCTTCTTTGGCAGGAAGTTGCCTGAAAGAGTGTTTCTGCAGCAAGCAGGCAGCCAAACTTGAATTTCAAGGCAAAGAAACCCAGTTCCTGGCCTGAATCAACTGAGTGATGTTTGAAAGGCAAACTTTACAAACTGTTTTCATTCTTGTTTGAATGTGCTCATAACAATGGCTATACTGGAGCTGACAGTCGGGGAAAATGGATGACACATCACTAGGAAGACATGAAGCCACCATCCCACATACTTCACTTGTATTTGGTTATTTTTCCTTTGCCTTTCTCTACTGTTGGTTTTTCTCAGATTAAGCTTTTGGGCTGGCCTTGATTGTGAGCTGAGTGTTACTGCAGGATGAATAATTGCAGTCGTATTTTTAATCTTAGCACAGCTGAAAAGCTTCTTGTTTTACTAAAACGTGTGTTTATGGAAATAATTTTTGCCATGTGGGTGCAATCTGTAGTAAATTCAAGAACTTTTATAACAAAGCTCATAATTTTGAAGGGATTTCAGGCTTTTGATTACATATAACTGAATTTTTGGATCAGGAATAACAAATCAAATACTTTCTTTATTTTTTTTTTAAAAAGCTGACTCTTCCACTCTTCCTTCCTCTCCTGCTCTGGAGCTAAAACAGCTTGGCAGTGGTGTTTGAACATGGTTCCAGTGAAACCAGTTTTGAAATATAGTTTCAGGCCAGAATGGAGTCAGGCCAAAGTACACTAAAACTAAGTTTGAAAACTTAATTTGAAGCTAAAATTGTAGCTGTAGTGAGAGAGACCAACGTTGAACTCAGATGAAACGTTTGTTTCTTCCCTCTCCTCCTTTTTCTCCTCTTTCCAGTTAGGCAAGCTGTGTGATGCTGCTGGAAGCTGCTCTGACTTTTCATGAATCTCGTGACTCTTCTGCCCCAGTCTTGGTGTGGTGTTCAGATACCTCATTCTTTGAGGAGTAGCTGCCTTTAAATTGTGTTATTATTAGCTGAAAAATTCACTTGCCTTAATAATTAACTTGTGTGGAGCCTATAGCACTGCAGATTTTTATTTTTATTTATTTATTTATTTATTTTGCTGTGCTATTTCTGGTAAAGCAGTTAAATCAAAGGCTGTTTCCATCTCCCTTGAAAACTAGTGTTGTACAAACATAGTTGTTTTCAACTTCTTTAGTTTATCTGCTGTTGACTTTAGAAGTGCAATTTGCAGTTTGCAAGGATGACTGAAGGATATTATTTTTCAAGTCTGTGTAAAAGTGATTGTGCATCTTTCTTTCCCACAGTGAAAATGTCTAGACTTTTCTGAACCTTTGTAAAGCTGTTATCCAGACAAATTAGTTCCATGAATTTGAACCACATCAACCTCAAGAATTATCCAAATAACTGGGGTCACCAAGTCATTTTACTTTTAGCTATAAAACAAAACACTGATAGTAATCTGAAGAGCTGACAGATATGAAAAAAAAAATTACTCATCAGCTACAGCCTCCTTTTTTTTTTTTTTTTCCTCTTTTTTTCTTTTAGGAAGGTTTTCAGTTCATCTGAGTGTTGAGGTATTTCCCAGCAGAATGGGTATTCTGTTGCAAAATAATTCAGGCTGTCTTCATGCATCAGTATTAATAAGCATAGGTGCCATGAGGAGTCCTTTGTGGCTGAAGTCTAAAGGCAAGCATAAGAGTAACAGTCATTGTAATCCCCAGTTATGCTTTTTGGGAGATGTTCAGTTAATTTGAGGGACTCTCATGCTTCAAACTGCCAGCAGCTTCTCTTTGATATTTTGTACTCTTTCAGAATTTGTACCAATGCCAAAATTAACTCTTCCATATCCTAGACTTTTCATCTATCTTTTTGTATGCTTCCAAATGGCCTTTTATCTAGCGTGTGCTTGTTTTTATGCTGTCTTTGTATGCTACATACTTAGTCTGATGAACTTTAAAGAAAGAAATCCTCTTAACACTGCTCACGTGCACTTGAAAGACATCTATCTGCTCTCTTTTACCCAGGCTTCAACAATCAAGCCTGTGAACGTTATTTTGTTTGATCTTCTGGTCCTCTTGATCTTCTCCCCTTTCTGGAGAAAGGGGAGAAAATGGAAGTAGCATGAATAAACTGTGATAAGCTATTTCAGAAAGAGTCAGACTCATTGTTTTATCAATTTCCTGAACTGAATGTTAGCTTTCAAGCTTTGAACCTGTTAACAGAACGTAACTGTCATAGTATGAAATGGCTTTCTGGGATGCTTCTTCTGTTTGTTTGTTTTCAGAGCCTACCCTACAGAACTTTAGGAACAGGTAGAATGAAAGGCAATTGGAAATTACTTTAACTCCTGAACGAGTCATGATATTGCCATCACATCACTGATCCCAGTGTGTATTTTACAGTTGAACATCTCTCTCCTTTTTCAGAGGCATTTTCTGAGATCTATGTGTAGGTCGTGACAACATTACAAACAGTACACACTCATACAGCTATCAAAGCAAAGAGCAAAGTTATATTTCAAAATAAAATAATACACAGTGGAGTCCTTATTCTGAAAGACAAGCTGTCTTTGGTCTCTTTGATGTCTGAGCTCATTTTTCTCCCACTTCCATATTTTGGTTTAACAACTATCACCACTTCTATATGAAACAGCGCAGGCCAGTGGTGAGCTAACTGGTGTCTTTCAGAGGGAAAGGAAGTTTTTCAGCTGTGGACAATTCACTCACTTACTCCTGCCTGAACTCCTTTTAAACTTAGTAGTAATATTCCTGGCTATTGTTTGTGACGCAAATGTAGTTTGTGCTGCGTTTTATAATTTCCATCAGAAAACTCATCTTTTTAAGGACAGTTTTGAAGATAATGTAACAGTTCTATTTCTTTGGAGACTGTATTCATTTCTCTTTATGATTGTAAGGAATTTCAGAGGACGTGAAACATGCCTTGTGAAGTTTTAGTTCTCCTCCTTTGAAGATTACAAAGTTAATATTCAGCTATCTTTACTAGAGTAAGAAGTGGACTCAGGAAAAACAAGCAAACAAAAAAAACCAAAAAAACCCCCACAAGCTTATCACAGAATAGTAGGGGTTGGAAGGGACCTCTAGAAATCATTGAGTCCAAATCCCCTGTAAAGCGGGCTCCCTACAGCAGGCTGCACAGGTAGGCATCCAGGTGGGTCTTGATTATCTCCAGAGAAGGAGACTCCACTACCTCCCTGGGCAGCATGCTCCAGTGGTCTGTCACTCTCACTGTGAAGAAGTTCCTTCACATATTGGTGTGGAACTTCCTATGCTCCAGTTTTTTTGCCTGTTTCCCCTTGTCCTGTCCCCACAGACTGCTGAAAAGAGGTTGGCCATGTCCTTTTGACTCCCACACTTATGATATTTATAAACATTAATAAGATCCCCTCTCAGTCTTCTTTTCTCAAGGTTGAACAGACCCAGGTCACCCAGCCTTTCCTCAGAGGGGAGAATGAGAAAATTAATCATCAATTAATGGATGATAAAAAAGATTAAAGAGGTGAACATTTTGTTAAAGAACGAATATGAGATAGTTTTGTAACTAAATATGTTTTATTTTTTCTGTTGCTGATGTTGTACTTGTTAGTCAGAGAAGCATGTTTGAGGGAACTTGTAGTTACCTCTGTGACACCCTTTGGTCAGAAGTTGGGCATGCCTTTTAGATTCATCAGAAGTGGCCAGGGAAGAAAGTGACTAAGGGGAAGAGTCATATTAAAAGTTTATTGAGATGACGTGTGTTCACTGTGGGTAGAATTAAAAGTCATAAACTTATAGGGCTTTCCCAAGGCCTATAAGAAGAAAAAAAAATTGAAAAACTGGATTTTGCCAGTTCTCTATCCGGGACAGAAGGTGGGCTGTCCCTGCAGTTGCAGTTCCAGTTGCTGGGTGAACCAAATTGTCCTGAAAACACAGTTGAGAGTAATTCATTTTAATGAGCGCACCAATGGAAGTATTTCACTGCAAGCAGCAGTTATGTAGTCTGTTCTGTGCCACTTGGTAGACAGATAAGTAGCATCATAGGTATAATAACTGCTATTTAATGTTCGTATGACTTTTAATTTTTACAAGCAGAAAACAGCCTCCTGGAAAATTTGCTGAACTGCTAAGCTGCTAGCCTTTCTAATGCTATCCAGACAATTCATATTGAAAATAAAATTGCAAGTGAAGAACTGTTGTGCTGTCTGGCTTGGGACCATGTATGCACACGTACTCACATAAGTTGGGCGTTGTGTAGGATGTATGTGTTATTCCATGTGCCATTTATTATTGTCAGAATATTCAGCACTTTATTAACCAGTATTTGTGCTGTCTTACGTACTTTTTACACTCTGCTGAAATGACTCTTCTACTGCTAACTTTGTTCTAGCTTTGTACCAGGAGAAGAACTGTTTTTTTTTCAGGCAGACATGCCAGCTTTTCAAGCTCAGTACAGGCTGTCAGAGCCACACAGGTCCGCACAGCAGCAGCCTTCACTGTGGTTATGCAGTTCTTGTGCATAGCTGTGATTTGATTAAGATACAAAGGAATGGAGAACCCTACATCTTAAGAGAAGTTCACAGAGGGTTTCATGTGTATCTTTTGAAGATGCTGAGTATGAGAGAGGCATATGAAAGTGCTTCTGTGATTTTTCTTTTTTTGCTTCAAAGTCAGTGGCTAGGCCCCTTCTCTCAAATCACTAGATTCTGTATAATCGGTTGAGAAAGGTTTGGGGTTTAATTTTATCATAAAAGTCATTATTCATATCTTACTGTTAGCCCAGCAAAGAAATTCCAGGACTGGTCTAGTTTGGCAAGACGTTATTCAATTGTTTGTTTGCTTGTTTTATTTTAAATTTTGGCTGGTTTTGAAGAGAACAAAAACAGATGGGCTATGAAGATGTGGAAGGCTTTAGAAGGCAAGAGTATGAGGAGCAGCTCAGGTCACTCAGTTTGTTGGGCCCAGAGAAGAGGAGAAACCTCATGGCAGCCCACAGCTCCTCATAGGGAGTGGAGAGGCAGCACTGATCTCTGTAGTCTGATGACAGCGACAGGGCCTGAGGGAACAGCATGGAGCTGTGTCAGGGGAGAATCAGATTCGGTGTTAGGAAAAGGTTCTTCACCAGAAGATAGTGGGTATGGAACAAGCTCCCTAGGGCAGAACTGATGGAGTTCAAGGAACATTTGGATACTGAGACAGGGGGTTTGAATTTTGGTTGGTCCTTTGTAGAGCCTGAAGTTGGACTTGATCCCAGAGAGTCCCTTCCAACTTGAGATGTTCTGTGGCTATGATTTTATGATTTCAGCTTTTGCTATTATCTTGCCCAAGAGGCTGTTGTGGAAACTTAGTAACCATGGGATAAGAGGTACAGCCCTGTTAGTGATGAAAAACAGTAAATAAAACAGCAACGTTCTTATCATTTCTGCAGGCATTTTCCAGTATGGGAAATTATTGTTAATGTGATACCTCTGGAAATTTCTAATTGAAAAATCTTAAAATAAAACCTAAATATTCCCCCAACAACAACAACAAAAAAATAACATAAAGTGAGAAAGAGATTATGTATTCTTGAAGATTCTGTATATAAATATGCATACACAACCATAGAAGGACTGGACAATTAATTTTTAGTTGGTTAATTAAGATAATAAGAAAATAATGTGCTTGTTACCTGTTTAAGTTTCCATAACAAACAAATATACATGCTCAGTAATATGTTAGTACACATTTGGCATTTGTTTTGGAGTGATGTCATAAATTGATTTTAAGTTTCTTTGCTTCTGTTTGAGATGGTGTGAGTTCCACGAGCCTCATGAAAAGAATAGAATGGTATTCATAACTAACATGTCAAAAAATGATCAGTGCTTTAATATTTTGGATTCTGGTCAGTCTTGCTCCTGTATGTGCAAGAGAAACATTCTCAGTAAAGTCTTAGAAAAGTCACTGGACGTTTATTAGCAGAAGTTTAATCTACTATGGATAAGATGTGCCTCTAATGGGAGAACACTGCAATAAGTGGGAATCAAGAAAGGCAGGGGCTGGGCATTTAAAACCACTAGAAGAATCTTAGAAGTTTCTGGGAGATTTATCTAGCATGTTTAAAACTTGTGTGAATTAATACTCCAGAAATTTAATGAACTTCCTTAAAGCATCCTGTGGAAAGAGTTGTCCATATAGACATCTGTGACTGAGAGGCTTGAATTCCTACATATGGGATAATCCCAGCAGGTTACGTCAAGACGCTGTCTACTTAATTATTTTGACACAGAAAAGATGCCTTCCAGAACTTCATGAATCCTTTTACGAATACTAATACATCTTCTCAAATCCTGCTGGAGTTGCATAAGCTGTAAAAACTATGTCGTGTTGTTCTCTTCTTGTGAATACCAGAACTTACCTTTGTTACAGTTGGCTCCAAAGTCCCGACTTTCAAGGCGAAGTAGCAGGCTCTATTTGAAATTTCTATTTGAGGGATTGTAATGGTTCACTTAGACCCCAGTCCTGCCAGCACTTTTGTTCATGTTTAACTTCCACACATTATGAGTAGTCATATGGGCAAGCACATGGATATGCTTTTGCAGAACTAATGCCTCCAGTTATGTAAGAAGGCACAGCTTTTTGGCCTGGAGCTGTGAGGCTGTATCTGAGACAAGTCAGAGACAACAGCAGAGCAGTTTTTAACCAGGCATGGTTTGTCATTGGACTCCTACAGTATTTTGATTTAGTCAGTGCAAGAGTTTCTTTTTACAAACGAATGGGGATTATTATTATTTTAATTCCTGAGTATACAGTTCTGCATAAATCTCTGATATTATCTTCATATTGTTTTGACATTAGAAGAGAAAGTCCTAAAAGAGCCTCCTGTTGGAAAATAAAATACTTCTCTCAGTTCATTTCTTCGAATGTGGCCAGCTGTTTCATAGCAAGAAATTTCTAAGCAAATTCTTTATGGCAAGAATCTGCTGCAAAAACCCTAGGGTACACAAGTCAGAGAAATGTTGGATGAGGCACTTTGAATGAATGCAAGAGTGATATATTTGCTAAGGAGCAGAAAATGTCCGGACCAAAGCTCTCCAAAGCCAGAACCAAAGTCATGATGTAATGTTGTTGGTCAGAACACTGTATCTATAGGGTTTGTCTACATTTAGCAGATAAATTAGCTTCTGGTTTGTCCGTAGCCTGTGGTCTTCCAGTGTAAGGGGTGAGGTGGCTGGAATGCAGGTCCATGAGTACTGATGTTGCTGCAGCTTCCATGAACAAGACCTTTTATCTCAATGCATTTTAATGAAGGAGTAGCCTTGGATAATGGAAGAAATGACATCTGGATTCTTGAAATAAGCCACCCCAGTGGAGCACACTCTTTTTGGAGGTGTATCTCTTTGATTGTATGAGAGATAAGGAAAGGTTGTCTTGTCCTTTGCACTTAACCACAGAAAGTAGGAAATTTCATGGGTAAAGAATATGAGCCCTCTGTGCTTATTCAGCAGGGGCAGATTTACACTCAGGGAAGAGTGAAAGCTGAGAGCAAGTCACAGGGGCTGACACAGTACATACATTTTTTTTTCTCTATATTTTCATGGGAAAAACTTAAATGATGAGGAATTTAGAGCTTTTCTCAGCAACACTTGTTATTTCAGTGTTCTCTGAACAAAAAGAGAAATACTGAAACACAGGTGTTTAAAGAGAAACTTTTCAACTACTGTGAATAATATTGACTAGAAATCCTACTGCCTGTTTGGGGTAGGGTTATCTGCCACTGGAAGTAGCAAAAATACTGCTGTAGGTTATCCTTGGAGTATAGTTTATTATGGAAGATAATTTTTGAGAAAGTAGGGTTATTTATTGATTGTGTCACAGGAATATCTGGACTATTCTAATTTCAGCATTCTTACATTTCAAGCCATATAAAGGAAAAGAAGCTATACAGTGTATGTCCTGGTTCAGCAGAACGGTCTCTAACCAGGCTCTGTAAACAGAGACTCTTCTGTCTTGTTTCTAATCACAGTAATATTTTTCAGATTAATTATGCTCTTCTAAAATACACTCAGCAAAAGCTATCATCATGCTACACTGTTGGATTCAGGTCAAAGCATTACAGAATGTTGTTCAAAGTGTTCAACAGACTTCAAAGTCAAATTATTTGTAACAAGAGCAGCAAACGTGAAAGCTGAGCAGACAGCTTTCATGGTGGGGGATGAAGTAACACCCCCCCCATTTTTCTTGTCATTCAGGGTGTTTAAAAAGACTACCCTGGGGATGCATGGGGGGTACCTTCACAACTGTGTGTGCTTTGTATGTAGGGAGATAGGTGTGGTTCAGTGGAGAAAATATTGGTGAAAAAGTGGATATGGTTCATCTGGACAGCAGCGAGAGTTTCTCCCTCCCTGCCTACACTGGGCAAATCACTCACCAGTCCCGGCCTCCAATCACCTGGGGCTGCAGAGCCTCCACCTCCTTCACAGCAGCTCGCACACCACATTTAGTTTGCTTTTTCACATATTTCAGTAAAATCACATATTTAGGACTACAGAAGATCGGGACTGGGCAAGAGAAGCAGAAAACTGTCTAGCAGAAGTTGCTCTCTATAAGGTTTGTAATGCTGAAAGAAGCAATCTGAAAACAGTGTCGCTTATCATATGATACGTTGCCTGTTAACATACGTGCTTTCTGAATAGCAATACTTGTGCTATTTGGTATTAAATTTAGCGTACTTTACATTGTTGTTATGTCTTTGAGTGCAAATCTGTGTCTTAATATATATGATTTATGTCTTCCTTCTCAGTCTGAAATCTGTTTCTACTTTTGGATGATAAATCTTTCATTTTCCATTTATGCATATTCTGTTACAGGTGCTGCTTCCCTGTGTTAGGGCCCGATGAATTATTTAGATACACTACTTTAACTATTCAGAGACAATAGAAATTCTTTTATTGTCTTGGGCACAAAGTCAACTTTTAGGATACCAGAAAGTTGCAGCTGCAGTAGGATCATGAATAGAGTGTCCATGTGTGTACACATACTTTGACTTTTTTTACTTTCATATTTTATTACACTGGATCTAATCAATGCAATACTGCAACTTTGAATAAGGTCTTGCAATAATAAACGTTGCAAACAATTTTTTTTCTGCTAAATTCTACAGATGGAAAACAACTGGTACAACTTACAGATTTTTGCAGGAAACTGAGGCTGAAGAAAGATTCTGAATTGATCTTTGTATTTATTTTTCTGCATTTTGAGTATGTTATAAACATGTTAGGATATTTGCTTCATAATTTGTATGCTGTTTAAAATGTTAAACTACTGCACCTAACACTTACCATATGTTAGAGTATATAATAGGAGGTTAACAATATAAATTAGAAATAAATAATCTTTAAATCACTTTTGCTTAAGGAATCTTTAAATATACATAACAGTATAACAACTTTCAGAGGTATTATATGGTGTTATAATGCTTGCTTGTAGGAGAATGTTTACCTTTTTAATTAGAATTTTTAATGGAAAATTTTGTACAAACTATTGATTTGCAGTTGCAGTGCAGTGCTAATTTAATCAAAAGCTTTTTTTTTCTTTTCCATCTGAAGCTTCAAATCACTTATTTAACATAATTAAAATGTTATTTTTGAATGAAAGCTTGGTACAGTGCACACTGACCTTATACAGCAGTTACTTTTATGCTCTATTGATATTCACCTATTTGTGTTTTGTTTTGGAGTAGAAAGCTGGTAGCCTGTGTAGGTTTTACAGACTGTGAAGTATCCACTGTAGTTTTAAAGACGAATGGAAACTTTCCAAGCGGAGACTTTGCCCCTTGCACTGTGTTTGTAGATAAAACTTTTTTTAGACCAAACTCGTGCAGCTAGAAGAGCCTAGCACTAGATGGCCATTAAATGTTCCTGATCGTCTGGCCATCCAACTGAATGGGAGACCTGGTATGAATTGTAAGACTGATCTCATCTGCTTGGGATGGCCTTCAGATGAGCAGTGATAAGGTAGTAAATTGTCTGCTTTACAGCCAGGAATTCTGCGATCAGGAAAGAAATTAAGAAGCTGGTTCTGTCAGCAGCTACTGTAGAGAGAAACCAACAAGATAATAAAGTGCAAAAGGAATAGGAGAAGAGTCTGTGGTTATTCAGGTACTCCAACAAGTACTGTGTCCATGAGGCATGAAGAAGCTTTTTGCTTTTCCCGTGTTATATCTGTCCAATTCCCCTCCTGTCAAAACAAGGTCCCCCTGTCCTGTTGATCGCTTTGTTGTAATGCAGTTGAAAGGGAAAAACTGTAAGCTATGACACAAACAGCTGTGGACTTCTTTCTAGGAATGTATTTGGGGAAGGGAGAAGCTTGAGTGTGGACTGAGCATTGATTTTCAAATCTCAGGCAGTTGAACTGCGGCCTTCCTTTTTCAGAGGGCTGTTGAAGACATTTTCTGTGTTACAGGGTAATCCGTAGCAAAAGAAAAACTTAATCCAGGAGAGGTTTCAGGAGTGCAATGAGTCAGTGAGCAGAGTCAGAAGCTGCTTCTCAGTTTGCTTCGAACAAAGGCATCTTGCCAAGGTCAGTGACGAGTGGACTTCACAGATGTTTGCTTGTGACAGACGTCTCTGTAAAGTAGACCTGGCACAGATTTGAACAGAAGAAATGGATTGGATCTGCTTCTAGCCTTACTAGATGTCTTACTAGAGATAAATGCCTGTAAGCATCAAGCTGAAGCTGTGAGGAAGCCTCTGAGAAGAACAAGAACTGCTCAGCTGTGTGGGGACAGGCCTGAGGGGCCCAGCTGGAGTTGGTGGCAGCAGGGGTAAAGAAGTTGCAGAGGCCCCAACGTGTTTTGAATGCAGCAGGAGTAAGGCCCTTTCTGAGCGTGGCTGCAGTTGTTGAGAGGTTGTCCGGGACAGTGCTGCCACCAAAAGGCACTCCCTGCCATTGCCTTCTTGCTTCTGTAGGTTAGTGGCTGAGCATGAGGTGTTTTTAGCTGCAGTGCTGTGGTGAGATGTGCTTGTTCAGTAATACATGTCCTTAGGGACCTGTGCCCAGGATATTCTTCCAGAGTGGGTAATGTATATCCTTACAGGTGACACCTTAGATGAATCACTTGCCAGTGATTTCTGAAGGCATTTTGTTACTACCTGTGCCATTCAGGCCTGTGTGGAGACCAAATAACCTCATCAGTTCTTTCTGTCAAGTATGAAGTGATCTGTACTGGACTCTTCCAATGTCTTATCCAAATCTGAACAGGGCCCACGTCTCAGGCTTGGGGCACAGCAACAGAGGTTGTGAAGTAGCAGTCAGACATTCGTTTTGCATACCTAGATAGTTAGGAGCCAGTGTAAGGCATTCAGAATTGCAGTGGTCATCTAGGATACGTGTTTTTCAGGGCTAAGAAAGGATGGATATACCTAAAATATTATGTCTTTTGTGTGTGAGGGTTTTTTTTTTTTTTTTTTTTTTTTTTTTTTTTTTTTGTCTCTATGAAGTCTGTGTCTTCTACCTTTTCTTTGCTTGTGCTACAGTTTCAAAGAAGACTAAAGAAGAAAGTGTGGGTTGGAGTCAGATGAGGTGTTTCACCTTACTGACTTGTGGTCGGCAAGAACCAGCCTCCTGTTCAGAAACAAAGAATCACAGAATTTGGAAGGGACCTCTGGAGATCACCTAGTTCACCCTCCTGTTCTTTCCACAGGGTTCAGAGAAAGTAGAAGCAGAAAAAAAAAACCAACATATTTTATTAAAAAGATTGCTTCTCAGCAGAGAAAAGCATAATAGCACCCAGCTGGCCACTGTGATAGACAACTTTATAATCTTCAGGATTTATTGCGAAGTGCAAAGGAGTGGAGTAATCTGAGATCCATTTGGACAACAAGAGCCTTGGAAATTGTTTAATGTTCAGAGAACAAAGTCTGCCAGAATAGCTTTTCCCGTTAATGAAATATCAACAATCTATTTGAGGGGGAAAAAGATCACTCAAAAAAAACCCCAACCAAAACAGCAAAAAACCTTGCCTGCCTCACCTCCTTGCTCAGTCCTGGGACAGCCATCAACTTTCTAACAAGCACTAAGTGTCTGCCTGGGCTATTCAAGTCTGTTTACTATACTTCCAACTTCCCTTTCCCTGAAAGTTGAATGGAGACTTTTTTAATGAGTCTCTTTGAAGACTGAAGCAGCATGACAGTGTACCTGGGGGAGTTACAGGAAGAGAAGGAAAATGTTTCTGCTCAGATTTCTCTCTCTTTAATATTCAAGGCATTTTTTTACAGGCAGTCATTCAGAATGGCAGTTTTCTTGCCTCTGAATCCTTGTTCCAGGAGCAAATACTGCCATAGTAAGACATCCTTCTTGATGGAAAATCATTGCTGTTAGTGATGAGTAGAAATGCCTGGTACTGATCCAGAAGACTGATATGGATATGGAGGGATATATGAGCAGAATACACTTGTCTAAATGAAAAACAGTCCTTGTGCTTAGGAAGGTTGCTTTGAACAAATCATGAGCACAACGTGGATGTTCATGATATGGATTGCAGCAGTAGATGTCAGTCTGGGGAGATGGCAGATGGCTTCACTTAATTCTTACCAAACTCTTCTTACCTATCTGTTGTTAGAAGCTTACCAGGAAGAGTTTTATACATCTCTTTTAAAGATAATTGGTTCTGGGAAACTTTGTTGATGTGGGAGGGAGTAGAAACACTGCTTTAATTTTTCAAGCAGTTTTTACCAAAGTGAATTCTAGAGGCAAAAGCCATATTATTTGAACCCAGAAGGAAATATCCAAAAGAACAGTGCATTGGCTGTGTCAGAACACTGTATTTTAAAGCTTTTGGTGCTTATAGTCTTGATATTGTAGTGTTACATCTTTAAAATCTGTATTTATGTTCATGTTGATCCTTATCTTGAAAATCCTAATGATGTATGAGCTAATAGATGTCTGTTCTGGTACTGTATTAGTAGTGGTTAATAAGAAGCCAACAACAGATAAAGAGAAGCAGTTTCTTCTTTTTATTACAGCAATATAGTAAACCAAAACTATTTCCCTGGAGAAATAAGTCCTAACTATAACTGAATCCCTCAAGTGATTTGTGGGGGAAAAGCACATGCTTATTCATCATCTTAGACTTATTCATTGTCATGGAGGAGTATACATATATCAATAGGTGTGATTGAAGTTCTTCATGTAAATGCATTTATTTTGCTGTTTTGCACAGTTACAGTGCTACCTGCTGTGTACTGCAATGATTTATTTTGTTTCAGAGCTCTCCATCCACCATGTTGCCCTGTGGACCAGCTTTGACCTTTGTTCGGTGCCTGGTGCGTAAGAAGAATATCAAGGGGGAAGGTCTTGAGGACTCGTTGTGCCGATGCTTATCTACGCTGGACCTTATAGCACTGGGAGTTGGAAGTACCCTTGGTGCTGGTGTCTATGTGCTTGCTGGAGAAGTTGCCAAATCTGATTCTGGACCTAGCATTGTTGTTTCCTTCCTCATTGCTGCCCTGGCATCTGTGATGGCAGGTCTCTGCTATGCTGAGTTTGGTGCTCGCGTTCCCAAGACTGGTTCTGCATATTTGTATACTTACGTAGCTGTTGGTGAACTGTGGGCCTTTATCACTGGTTGGAATCTCATTTTATCCTATGTTATAGGTAAGCCTAAGAGCAAACATGGGACCTGAGGCCTTTTGAGGAAGCAGATATCAGAAAGGGATTTGTTTCTTTCTGCCCCTGTACTTAGCTACTGTTGCTTTTCTGTCCTACTAGGATCAAATGACCAAGGTCATTTGATTAAGTTATTTCCTTCATAAATAGTGTTTTTGCAAGATGTGTCAAACAGTAGAGATGATGTACAAGAATAAACTTGATTTTATTGCTGTATTTGATCAGCAAGAATAAAGTCAGTAGAAAGTACAGCAAAGACGTTTACCTGAGCCCACTCCCATCGCTATAATATCTCCCTTTAAGAAAGTCATGATGTTTAATTCCTAACTTGTTACTATTATCTCATACTAATTAAATGTTCTGTCTTGTGATCTCATAAAACACAAAGTTGACCAGGTCTGAGTAATAACAACGCTTACGTGGGAGATGTTCAAAGAACTGCTTCAGTGCTTTGGCAAGATGACAAATTTGATTTAGATGTGTTTTATACCAAAAGTATATGTTCTACTATATACTGTATAAGTATACTGTATATGTCTACCTAATTACAGGACTGTTGCCCAAGCCACTACAAAATCAATAGACCTGAGTGTTGTTTTGTAGTGCATTCCCGATAGGAAAGTGGTAAGACTAAGGTTATATTTAGCTGTAGTCACGTACATTCTTTACCAGAGGAGAGCATTAGTCTTGAATACTAACTCTAGTGATATATATTTTCCTAGTGTTTTTTTGCTTTACTTCCTGGTGGACAGTCTTTCCTTCATGTTATTTATTAAACCATTGTTTTGTTTTGTTTAACATACACATAGTAATTTGACTTTTGAAATAAGTGTCTTCCAGAAGGACATCAAATATAAATGGTATAGAAATATTTTTTGCAATATTTTGGGAACAAATTAAGTACAGATTTGTATATTTTAGTTGCAGTATAGTATGCTGTCATTTAACTAGGTGGAAATCTACGATGTTAAAATCTTTAAATAAAAGTAGCAGCATGTTTAGTTTTATTTCCATTTCAATAGAGGTAACTGAATCTCATTGCATTCATGCAAAACTCTAAATAGGCATGTATTTTATGAAGGTACCTCGAGTGTAGCAAGAGCCTGGAGTGGCACCTTTGATGAACTTCTTGGAAAACAGATCAGTCACTTCTTCAAAACCTACTTCAAAATGAATTACCCTGGTCTGGCAGAGTATCCTGACTTCTTTGCCGTATTCCTTATATTGCTCTTATCAGGTAAAAGGCAGATATCTCGTTGATGATGGTCATAATGTCAGTGTTTCTTACAGTCAAAAACAAAAACAACAACAAAAAAAACGCCAAGCTGTAATTTGTGTCCTATCAGAAATATGTAATAATATTTGTGATGATGATGAGATAAACATTTGTGCATTGACAAAATGACTCGGGGAATTAAATTTATATGAAAAAAAAAATTATGCATACTCTCCTTGAGGATAAAACATAAAATAATCACTTATTGGTAGGTTTTATAAAACCTATGATACACACTGATACAGGAAAATCTTCTGTCATATTTTTAAATTACAAGGACTGATACCAAGTATATGCTTTCTGAGGCATCAGAAATTTCCAAAATACTGCAACTTTTTTGCACGTTTTCATTTGCTTTCCAAAAGTAAATGTTCTTAAAATTAAGTGAAGGAAATGCTATGTGTGTTTTAAAGTGTATAGTTTGTTTTAAACAACTAGAAGCATTTCAGTGTTCACTGGAGTTTTTACACATCTGAAATATTAGTTGTGTTCAGACTCTCTTTAGATCACATAAAAGCAAGAGCTTTTCTTCTCTAGAAAGTTAAACCGATGTGTATATTAACACTTACCCTCTTGTTCTGTTACGAGTGTTTTTGGACTCACTATTGGGGGAAACATTTCCGTTCAGCTCCTGATGATACGATGAGTGGTCAGTGCATCTTAAGCTTTTAATAGGTCCTTGTACATAAAAGATGAGTAGTAGGATAACATAGGAAGCCTTAATTTGTGGTTGTACTGAATCTTCAGTTCGTTTCTTCCATCTGGTTTTTGGTTTTGTTTGACTTACGAGAAGAAAACAGAAAAAAGAAGAAGAAGAAGAAATTGCTTAAGTCTCTAACTGTAAAGTATTTGAGAACCACGTTATTTAAAAAAAAAAAAAAGATTCCTTTAGATTTAGGATGCATCTACACTGAGTTACATTGCAGTGTAGAGATGATTCAGCACCCATACCTCCAGAAATGGTAGCTAAAATACCGCTTATGCAGAAAACTTGAGGAGCTTGTATGATAGCTTCTGTACTATGATGATATAGAAAGCATCTCATTAGCAGAGTCAGATATTTTTCAGACTTTGTCTTGAGAGGCTTAACATTTTCTGAGTTAATCTCTAAATAATGAGGGAAAGCATGTATGTGATATTAGTGGCAATGCTTACAGTGCAGAGAAGCCAGAGAGACTTCCCCACTCTTTTCAGTTTTTCCTGGTCTGCTTTCTACCTGTTATTCCAATAAAATATTAGTATGCTCACAGTTGTTAGACAATAGGATCCTGATGAAATAACTTTCCTGTCATTTAAATGCACTAGTCTGGAAGTCAAGGCAAGAATATTTTGTATCATACTTTTTTAATAGAATGTCTGTAAATCAGATTCAAATTCATATGAACTGGAGGCGTGCATTTATTCTAAAGGATTTGTTAATTAGCTTGTTCCATCGCATAATATAGAGATATGAACTAGAATCCCAGAAAAGCAGTAACAGTTGCTCAAAATACTTGTAAATACTTCAAGACTACAGTTAATGAAGGTTGTGGTTTTATGGTTTCCAATACACTTGTCTGTGGTCATGCTGTCAATTTACTAAATTTGTGCTTAAAGTATAAAATCTATTTCTGTTTTTATTAGTATTATTTGTTGTACTGACAAATATGTCTTCTTGAAAATAATTTCTTTACTGTACGTGACAGTTTGTGTTTAAAAATTCCTTTTATTTTATAGGTCTGCTATCATTTGGAGTAAAAGAATCTGCATGGGTGAATAAAATTTTCACCGCTATTAACATCTTGGTTCTACTCTTCGTTATGATTTCTGGTTTTGTGAAAGGAGATGTTGACAACTGGAGAATAAGTGAAGAATATCTCATAGACCTTTCTGAAATAGCAGAGTAATTATTCTTAAAAATATTTTAAAATTACTTTTTAAAAATGTCTTTGTCCTATTTTAAGCAATTTTATGTCATACATGCTTTTGCACTATTGCAGGTATTCTAGTAACAGATAGCTCGGTTGTTGAGAATGATAAACTTTCTGTTTATCTTAGAAAGTGTTTTTATTTTCTTGTTTGTATTTTCCTAAAATAAATTGATAAATAAATAAACTCTTGTCATATTTCATAACTTTTATTTGTGGCTGTTTGAGAAGTTACTGGCTTCTTGTCCTTAAGCCATAAATTAATTACAGTGAGTGAGTATGACAACAGCACGTTCTTACACCATTAAAATTTTAATATCCTGCCACAAACAGCAAAGGGGGTAAGATGATAGTTACTAGATTCAAGTGTTATTCCATTTGCTGTTATTTCTGTCCTACAAGTTGTCAACGGTTTAAGGGCTGGCCCGGCCCGGTTCCGCGACTAGCGGAAGTTTTCACATGAATGTCTTCTCATGCTGTTATGTAAAGTGTGGGGAGGAAAGATGTATATGTTTGACCTACCAGTAATAAAAAATAGTGTGTTTTTCTGCTGTATTTTTATTATTTACAGGAATTTTTCATCCTACGATTATGTGACAAGTATATATGGGAGTGGTGGCTTTATGCCATATGGTTTCACGGGAACATTGGCTGGTGCTGCAACCTGTTTTTATGCCTTTGTAGGATTTGACTGCATTGCAACAACTGGTATAGTATTTATATGTGTGTGTATGATAGCTTTTGAGGGGGGGGGGGATGACAAAGTGACATAATCTGTCTTTTCTAGAATTTTTTTAGCCCGAATCATGTTAATTGACTACCAATTTTTAAGAGTTCTCTGAGATATCACTTCTAAATTATATATGGATGGTTTGGATTGAGTACTTAGAACTTAGAAATTATAGGAAAATAACTAGAAATGATGGGTTTTGACAATTCTAAATATAGAATGTATTTTATGTCCATTAATTATACCTGTTTTTGTTTTTGTTTTTAATGCCATTTCTGGCAACAAAATAACTGATCTTAATTTGTGCAGATTTTAAAATTCATTCTGTAGATATGATTCTGAGGTTTTAGGCTTACAAACACATTTCTTTGTCTGTGATGATATCTTGTAAAGATGAATGTAATAGTAACAGTTTTTGGTGTATGGTTTTTTGTTTGTTTGTTTTGTTTTTTTCTTTCTTTTATTTTCAGGAGAAGAGGTCAGGAATCCTCAGAAAGCCATACCCATAGGAATTGTGGTGTCCTTGCTTGTCTGCTTCATGGCCTATTTTGGAGTCTCAGCTGCACTGACTCTTATGATGCCATATTATCTGCTAGATGAGAAAAGTCCTCTGCCAGTAGCATTTGCATATGTTGGATGGGGTCCTGCAAAATATGTTGTAGCAGTGGGATCCCTCTGTGCTTTGTCTACAAGGTAAAGACTTTGATATGCTTTGCAAAAGCTGATGGGTGATACAAAACATTTAAAAATAAATTAATGTGTTTATTTTGAAGGCTCACTTCATGCAGAGGATTAGCATTAGTATTAGAAGCATGTTTTAGTCTTAAGCAGATTTTCTTCACAATATTTTCATTAGTTTATGTTTCTGTTTAAGCTTTACTGTTACTGAACTGTGCCTCTTTTACTTTTTATCCAAAAATTATTTATTAAAATAAGTACTTTCAGACACATGACCTGCAAGTTACCTCTATTAACTGATGAAATATACCTCACTGCCTTTGACCTGTCTTACAGGCCATTCTCAATCAAGAAATTTACAAACTCTGCGTATTTGCAGGCAAAATTGAAAAGACAGATACCTAGCTCGCCCTATCATCTTCATTACCTGTTTTTCTCCAATAGCCAGTCTGTCTTCTGATATCATTCCTTCCTGTGATTTTGTAGGATTATTTGAGACGTAGATTATAGCTGTGAGAATAGGGTAATTTATTGCCTGCTGTAAAACTGTGAATGTAACCTGTTATTTTAATTACAAAGATCAGGGAAAACATAGAATATATAAGCATGTGTTCATATATATCACAGCCTAGTAGTAATGTGGCGTAAACACTTACATAGAATAGAATATTGCTTAGTGCTTGAATTTCGGAATAGAAAAATGCTGATTCCAGTCTTCTTCTTGAGGCTTTGTTGATAAGGAGTCATCCAAGTGAGCTTCAATGATAAGAGTACAGGCTGGCATTCCACAAAGAAAAAAAGGCATACCTGCTTAAGCAGGAATACTAACAGTACTCTGAGATAACCCTGGTGAGCATCAGCGTGAAGATGGTCACGCTAAGGCTGGATGATGATTTAAAGGAAGGGAATATTTTGATGTAGAAGGTGGCAGAAAAAGGAAATAGTTTCAGAATGACATAAAAGCTTATGTGGCTGACTGAAGAATATAATTTATGCAGTTCATTCTGAAACTGTAGTTGCTTGTCATAGGGGGTTCTACTCAAATTTTCTTCTATACTGATAAATAGTAAAAGTCATATAAGTGCAAACTAATACTGGAAAACAAAATGAACTGAGATAGTAAAACACCATTTCAGAAATTTGAACTCCTGGTCTGTTTCCAGGGTATTTTGAAGTGTTATATTTCCTCATCTGGAGAGGTTAATCTTTCATTCTGTTGATTTGTGTCAGTTTAGAGCAAATCAAAGGATATTGTATATCATATTCTTCAGTTTAGAGGTATAATTAACAAAAAAAAAAAAATCAGATTATTGCTTTTGACTCGTATGGTTACCTCTAATTATGTTATGTTGTGAACTTGTTTCCTCTGGGTAAAGGTGTTTGTTGGTATTTCCATTATTTATGTGAATCCACTTAAAGAGAAGTATGATAAATACATTGTACAAAGTCAGAACAGCACAAATTTAGTTGTAGATTTTAACAGTATCCTTATTTGAAGAATAAACTGTTGACTTGATGTAGAAAACATTCATTCTTGAAAAGAACATTTATACATCAAAATCAGTTAATATGCAATGCTTGTCTCATGAGATTATCTCATCTGTATCTGACCTTAATGCTTGAGTCTCATGAGCCTTACCAGAGGGACTTAGCATCTGTGGTATGTAAAATCTGAGCCTTTCTAAAGTGGTTTAGTTGACATCCTGAAGTACCTAAGGCAACCATTCAGCTGGTTAAATGCTAGTATGCTGCTGCAGAGGTTGTATTGGCTACAAATTTGCCTTTTGTCCTTTCAAAGGTTTTTTGTTTTCATAATTATGATTATTTAATTTTGAGGGAAGGAAAGTACCTTATGTAAGAAGTCTGTTTAAAAAGAGTTTTGAGTTATTGACAGTTTAAAAGCTTTCTGTGTGCTGCTAATAACAAATCTAAAATAATTACTCCTTCCATGAAGGAAACAATCTCTGCAAAGCTTGGCTTGAGGAGCTTTAATGGAAAGAGACAGTGTGCTCAACTGTAACTGTTGGTGCTTACTTTGAATTCCTGTTAATCAGCAGCCTCACATGGAAATGTGAAGCATATAAGATGCTGCTAATGCTTATTGACTTGCTGCTGCTGACTGACAGACTTTTTTGAGGAATACTAAAGCTTAATTGCAGTTAGTGTGACCTGGAATATGTTCCTGGTCCACTAATACCCAAGAACTACAGTGATGGCAAGAGTTATTTTGCTAACCCAAATTCTCTTTAGTGAAGAAATTCCAATTCCTAAATTAAAAACAATCAATCAATCAAACAAACAAGGCTATCAACTTTATGGGGGAAAAAAAAGACATTTCTATTCCTGTCTGATCTGTAGTATCTTTGGCTGTGGGGCTTTCTGATTTTGTCTTATGATCATAAGATTCTGTACATGACATTAATTAACATTGTTTATCTTTTCCATGATACAGCTCTGCTGTCTTATGATCATAAGTTTATGTACATGCCATTAATTAGCATTGTTTATCTTTTCCATGGTACAGCTCTGCATGAACTGTGTTTGCTATGTTGCATGTGTTTGCTTTTTACTCAGTCTTCTTGGATCCATTTTCCCAATGCCACGTGTAATCTATGCTATGGCGAAGGATGGGTTGCTTTTCAAATGTCTAGCTCAAATCAATTCCAAAACGAAGACCCCACTAGTTGCTACTCTATCGTCTGGTGCAGTAGCAGGTGAGACTGAGAGTTGATCCTTGTAAAGAAAGATACACTGCTAAGCGTGTTGCATATGTGGAAATAGAACACTGTTGCGCAATTTTGATTTGCTTTTCACTGATCAAATATAACTGTCACCAGGTAAAGTAGGTTACTAGTGAAACTTTTCTTTACCACAGATTTTGTATTTGTTTGCTAATCTCAAGAGCTTTCAAAGCCTAGGTTCAAAATAATCAACAAACCTTAGAACAACACTGGTCAATTGAACAGAAAACCAAGAGCAGCAAAACAGAGCCTAAACCAAAACTATAGCAGAACCCATTAACTCTTCCAAGCATTCTTTTCATGTAGTTGGGTTTACCAGTAAAGCACAGTGCTTTTAATAACTTGTATTTGAACTATACATTTTTCTGTTCTAGTCTTCTCGGCTCTATGTTCCCCTTGCCCCGAATTGTGTTTGCCATGGCACGCGATGGTTTACTCTTTAGTTTTCTTGCCAAATTGAGTAAGAGGCAGGCACCACTTTTGGCCACCTTGACAGCAGGGGTCATCTCTGGTAAGCTCTCAAAGCCCATATTTCTTAAAACTGAGATTTGAACGCTGTATGCACGTGCATGGTAATTCATTTTTTTGAAAAAGGGCTGCTTGTTAACTTCCCTTGCATGTAAGATGGGAATAAAATCAAAGGGTGTATGAACTCTAAATCATACCAATCCTGATGGTGGTAGTGTCGTTAATGTCACAGAATTCAAAGTGATTTTATTTATTTATTTATTCTTACATATTAACTTCTTTTACTGTGAATAAGCTTCTTACTTGATCTGAGTCCCTTAGGCTGATATTCTCCTCATAGGGCTTACTTGTCTAATGAATGTAGATATATGTACCACATCTGTAATAGGGAAAGCACTTGTCAAGTTTTTATTAAGAGACATGAGAAAAAAAATCTGTATTTGCAGTGGGATCAGCTTTTGTGTAAAATACATACACAGGTTTTCTTTTCACTTTCTTCTAAAGAAAAACAGTTCTATTTTGGTACAAGCTTACCAAGTTGAGGGATACGTGTTTGTGTGTGTGTTGGGGAACTTATATATATATATATATATGTATGTATATATTTGTGTGTGTATACATATACATATATAAGTGTGTATATATATATATATATACACGCCCACATATATTTTAGCAAAAGAGCATTTTGGGAGCTGCTGCCAACTGCTGTGTTTCACAAAGAGAAATTTTTGACACACAGTTGTTTCATTTTTGTCCATACTTCCTGAAATGGCACTGCCCAAGTTCCACTGGGTTAATTCAGAGGGATGTCTAATTGTTTAAGAAAATGGAAGCACTGGATATACTTAACTTCAAGGCAAATAAATGCCTTAAAACTAAAATATGAAAGACATGCCTTATAACATTTTGCAACCTGGTTAACATTGGTTTAAAGTGAGTTCAGAACTAAGACAACATTCTATTTTGACTTTTAATTTATGTTGCTGACTTTTTCCTCTGTAATAATTTGGTAGTGCAATTATGTGGGATGAAGTTAACGCCTTTCGCTGAAATCATGGTGATGAAGAGGAGAAAGAAAGCCATGTTACCTAAAGGGCAAACTACTTGATGTAGCTGTACAGCCCTTACTGTAGCTGTGCAACAGCAGTCACGTGGACTTGCTTTTAGACATTGTGGGAAATTTGGTGTATGAATAATTTATCTGGAGACAGCTTAATCTGTTTTTTTTTTTTTTTTTTAAATGCATGTTTGGTAACTTGTGGTCATAAATAGTTTTGCCAGGGTAGTTAAAAATAAGTGCAACAGCTCATATTATCTGATTTTCCTATTAAATCCTAGTATGGATTGTTTTATAGCTTCAAGAAATGTTAACCTTTATCCTGTTAGCCTGTTAGGTGCTTTGCCTCAATTAAAGTTACCAGGTCATGACTAAAGCTGAGTCAGTTGTCACATGCTGTTACCGTGACTTACTTTTTCACGTATCCTAATCACGATTCTGAACCTCTGAACACGGAGAAATATTTATTTGTCCATTTACAGTTCCTTAACTGTAAATTTGTCTTCCATCATTACGTAGAACTTGAGTAGAATTAAGAGAGGTGAAAAAACATCTTTTTTTTTCTCTTAATCAGAAACTTACAAGAATTTTTCAGTGTGATCTAGTGTGTAAGAAAATGACCTTGGCTACAAAGTAGCCTTTTAAAGCTAGAATTTAAAATTAAACATAGCTACTTTATATTTGGTTATTACAGGCTCTATTCTTTCTCAGCTTTGCTTACCTACACATTTTGAGAATTCAAAGCCATGAGATATTCAGAAATTTGCCATATATAGGAAGTTACGACATCTTACAATTAATGACTTCTTGGATTTATGAACATCCACCCTCTTTAAAGAAAACAGGATGATTTTCCTTCCTTCAATGGAAGAGAAGACTAGCAGATGAAATAGAACTTATATAACACAGCCATTGTGCTTTTTGAAGTCATGTTTTGGTCAGAATCCAAAAAGAGGGGAATGTGTGTTTCTGTGTTTTTGTGCACTGATACACCTGTCTACACATATATTAAAAGTATTTATAAAGTAAATATTATATATAAGCAGTTCTGAATATAGGAAAGTTTGTGTATGCATGCACGTACAATGTATAAAGGCTGCATTTGATTTTTTCTTCTATTATAAGATTAGTGATGATTAAAAAGATAAAATATTTATAGATTATATATCTCAATAGAGTAAAATACAAATACTTTAAGAGTTTTTTGACCATATATCAATTAATACCATATATCAATTAATGCTAGGCTCTCTATTTAGTGGCAGTTAATTTCAATTAATTGTGCTAATGTCTCTATGAGTTCTCTGTGTGCAAACAGCATAGACAAAAATGAATCTCCAGAAGAAGGTGACATTAGCTTCTATAGACAAAACATCTGCCATAATTACTCAGAGTACCACGGAAATTTCTATTTTAGTGATCTTAAGAATATCATTGCTTGTGAGATTTTGCTGTCTTGAATGCCACTTGAAGGTTTTAGAAAAATAATTTAAAAAAAAATAAGCAAAGCAGAGACCTGTTTTACTAAAGGAAACTACAAATTTACATGGAGACTATTCTGAAATCGGTGGAATTTTTACATACTTACTGGGTCGCATCATTGTTTCTCTGTTTTGCAGTGGGAGCCATCTCTTAACTTTATGAGATTCTTTCACAGCATCAGAGTCTTTGCTATAAAGATGTATTTTAATGTGGCCCCCATTCAGCAAGCCACGTATGCAAGTACTTCTGTCTAAATAAATCCAATACAAATTGCTTGATTATTCAGTATGACTGTATGGCCCATCAGTGTGCCTATCTATATGAATGAGATTCCCACCTGTAGGAAATTAGGTTCAGGAATGTTGGCTATGACTTCAAATGTGTTTTTAAGGATTACTATGATTTCACTCATATTGCTCTCAGTAGAACAGTTTGAAGTTACACTGGTGACGGACTTTAAAATCCTGACTTAGAATGTAAGCCTCATACAAATTGTGCATTTTCTTTTCTTTTCTAGGTATTATGGCATTTCTGTTTGACCTAAAGGCTTTAGTGGACATAATGTCTATTGGCACACTTCTTGCTTATTCACTTGTGGCAACCTGTGTCCTCATTCTTAGGTGAGTCAAAAACAACTTTTCTGTTTTACTGTGGTTTGTATTGTGTTGTTCACTATCTGAACAGGAGTCACGCTACAATGGATGTTTTTTGCTTTATAACTAAATGTTTGAGAGCTATCTGTATGCATATAAGTAACTGCTGAGAAACATTTTACCTGTCGAAGAAAACACTGATATACTGTTGTATCAGTATAGCAGTTAGTCACATAAAAGTTTCATGTGAAATCTAGACACCTTCTCTTTTCAGGAGATAATTTAATACAGATACAATTCATGCTGTACCTTGGGCCTATCACATTGTGGTGACTGTATGTGAAAGATGGAGATGTTAAAATAATTGCTTTGTGTTGTCCTGCCAGAAGTCAGAAAGGCCAGAAAAACATTTCAAGATCTGGTAGCCTAGAAGAGAGTACAAATATTAGCTCTCAATAATTGAGATCATCACTAATTGTCAGTAAAACTCTGTTATGTCTTCTGTTTGTAAAACAGTTTAATAATATCAATATATTGATAGCCGTAGGCCATTTCTGTATTTATTCTGTTCTTTGTAATTTAAAAAGCCAACCTTTGTTACTTATCACATAAGGCTAAATCGATAGCCTCGGAAACCATGCAGCTTGAATTAATTCAATATTTCAATAATTTCCACTTTAGAGAAGACTATTTTATCCCATACTGACTTATCTAAAGTATGTATTTTTAAAAATACCCTTACATTCTAACAAAAGAGATGTAAAATTTCAGTTTATTCCAGTTAATAGGCCCCTTATATGAAGCAAAAAAGAATGAACTTGCCACTGCAGAAACTTCCTTACCCTTTCCCTGCTACTGACCACCAGATCCCCACTTTTGTGCAAGACTGATAATTTATCTGACCCACTGGTGCGGTCATATAGCTTAAAAAACTACTGACAAACAAACAAACATGGCAAAAAAGTTGCCACAATCTGTTTATGTAAGATAGTGACTAATCAAATGCTCTCACATATTGGGAAATTCTCAATCTCTACTGCAAAGCACTTAGTACTGAAATGTATTCCTAGAGGCGTATTCCTTCAATTCCCAGAGTAAACTTAATTATGTATTACTCCACTTGTTTTTTTTTTTGCACAGGTACCAACCCAGTTTAACCTATGAGCAACCCAAATATTCTCCAGAAAAAGCAACCTTGGCTGCATCAAAAAGAGAATCTGCAGTAAGTGAATCACAGATAAATATGATACAGGAGAGCCACTTCAGTCTTCAGACTCTGATTAATCCATCCAGTTTACCTACAGAACAGACTGCAACTACTGTTAACTGTTTAGTGGGTCTGCTAGGTAAGTAATATGCAACTTTAATGTAAGTAATGGAATTTTATTACAGACAAAATTAAACATTCAATAATAATATACCTTTCTTCAGTCATCATTAATGCATCATTCTGGATAATGCTTTTATATTTCATGATGGAATTAATCTGTAATCCTGTGTATTTTCCATTACTTGACCATTTTCATAGCATTTCATACCGAAGTTCCACTATCATTCTTCTTAAAAGTCGCTTCCTCTTCAATGCTATTTCCATCATTTTGTTTTTCACACAGCTTTCTTGGTTTGTGGCTTGAGTGCTCTCACTACATATGGGACTCATTTCATTGCTAACTTGGAGCCCTGGAGTATTTGCCTTCTTGCTACATTGGTGGTGTCCTTCATAGTTACCATTCTCCTCATCCAAAGGCAGCCGCAGAACCAGCAGAAAGTGGCCTTTATGGTGAATAAAATAATAGCTCTAATGGGAGGTTTGGATGTACTCTAAGAAGTGGGAGAGGGGCAGAGGGAGAGAGAGACAGCCCTTTTTCAGGTAGTTTTTCATTATTGCACTGCTATTATCATAGGGTTTTTTTGGTGACTGTAGTGGATGCTCACAGCTGAATCATGTATAGGTC
Organism: Gallus gallus; assembly: GCF_016699485.2. Lineage (NCBI taxonomy): Eukaryota > Metazoa > Chordata > Aves > Galliformes > Phasianidae > Gallus > Gallus gallus. Next base: position 62,546,395 of record NC_052535.1, on the reverse strand, counting down.
TTATCCAGATCTCAGAACTAGGAAAAGGATTTTGCTGCCCACAGATTGAATGTGTGATGCATGTATGAATGTGGTCGTACAAAAAGGGCATAACTGTTGGGTTGCTGTTATAACTAGTGGGTCTGGCAACACAGATCTTCTAGCTTTTCTTCTTTCAGACACGTGCCCAAAGTGCACACTGTTAAGGCACAAGCAAATTTAGTCCTCAGTTTGAACACTCAGACACTAGAAAACAATTCAGAAACTGATTAGTGTACAGTTGGATTATCTGCGTTGTCTGCAGTGATTTGGACCACAGTGCAATTCATACCTCCCTGAAGTATGGCCTTTCGTTTTGAGCTTTCACTTATGTTCTAAGCTCAGTTAGTTAAGGGACTATATAATGGAAACAGTGAATCATAGTGATGAAAACAAAAGAATCTGATGGAACTGGGGAGGCAATTTGGAAAAAAAGAGATATATCTATAAAGGTGGAAATAATACTTTTGAGCTGTACATTCAGGACTTCATTAGTATGCATTGAAAGCTTATCTTCACAACCTTAGAGAACATATTTTAAACATAATTTACTTTAAATGTTTAAGGTATGTAGAAATTGGTCATTAATTACTGAGAAAGAAAATTTTAATATACTTCAATAAGAAAATGTTGCTATTCTTTTTTAGTGAGATTTGTCACCCCTAGCTCATGTTGTATAACTCAAGCATGACATAAATAATTGATACATGCAAGAAATGATATTTAATATTATGAATATTTTAAATATTTCCCTTTAGGTTCCATTATTGCCATTTTTACCATCACTCAGTATCCTGGTAAATATTTATCTAATGGTACAATTAAGTGCAGACACTTGGATCAGGTTTAGCATCTGGATGGCACTTGGTAGGTACATCTGCTCATTTAAATCTCCTCCTTTGTTAGGACTGATGGATCCTGTCTTAGATAATTCAATACTTTGCCTTCAAATATTGGAGCAAAAGTCTATGTTTTAGTAGAAGTCATTTAGTATTTCTAGTTAAAAAAAATAAATCACACCTTAGAAGGGATATGTATACACAGCCAAAATGGTAAAAATAGTTTTGAGGTAATAGGAAGAATCAAAGTTATAGAACTAATTCCAGTAAGTTACAATACTTTTATTTCTAGTCTACTTAGCTAAAATTGTGCTGAAATCTTTTTGTAAGTTTTCTTTTTGCTACATCAGACATTCTCCTTTAAGATATGGAAAGCTGCATTGATTTTACATAGTCATAAATTAGAGATACTAGTTTCCATGACCTGGTCTAGGGAGCCTGCTTTGGCAGGGGGGTTGGACTCAATGGTCTCTAGAGGTCCCTTCTAACCCCTACAATTTTGTGATTCTGTGATTCTGGCAAAGCAGTCAGTTATGCAAAAATGATGCACTGGAATTTAGCACCTTCACTTTCTATACAAAGAGGGAAGGCCTGAAGTCTGAGCTATCATTCTAATACCTGGCTTTGGAAAGTTCGCTCAGCCAGACGGTAAAAAATAATGACTTTTTGATACACTGCTTGCCTAAAAGCCCTATTAACCTTTTTTTTTTTTTTTTTTCCCCTTTTCCTTTTGAAAGGTTTCATTATTTATTTTACTTATGGCATCAGGCACAGTCTTGAAGGTCGTCACAGCGATGGAGATGGAGATTCTTGTTCCGAAAATAGTGGGCTGCAAGAAAAGAACCCTGTGGAAGAAGTGGATGAACCTGAAAATGCAAATGAAAGTGATAAATTTCTTGCACGTGAAAGGACAAGTGAATGTTAATTTATGTAAACACACAAGTCTTTTAAACCTTTAATTGATATTTTACGTGTGGACTGATAATTCAAAAGCCTCCTACCAACGTTGTGCCTCTTGAAAGGGTTTACTACAAGGCCTGGCTGATGTTTTGGACAAGCTGCTAATCCATCTTCATCATTTCAGAACTGACAGCATGGAGATGAATATTTGAATAAAACAAACAAACAAGAGAAGTACCCTTTGGCAAGCAGAAATCTAAATGTATTGTTTGAACTGACGTACACAGTTGCTGGCAATCACAAAATATGAAGAACTTTAAAACTACTTGCAAGAAGTTGAGAATATTTTACACTGCAATGTGAACACAAGTGCCTTATACATGTCCTCCTTATTTCTGTTACAAGGTCTGGTGTCCCAGATAACAAAGCAACTATCTCACTATTAAAATGCCAGGTACTATTTTTTGTTTTCTACAGAACTCTCATGGGAGATAAATTGAAGACAAGCCTGGAAAATATTTGCAAAACAAATGATAAATTGACAGATCTGATACTTTGCAAAAAGTAGAAGATCATGTATTTATATAAAAATAGTAAAGAAAGAGTTGCTTACCCTTACAAATTAGTAACCATTAAGAACTCAAATAGAAAAGATCTTTTAAAGGCTTTATTTCCCTCTAAATACTATTTGTCATTTTCACTTCTGTCTTACATGAATTCTTTTCACTTCAGAGATGCTCTTTTTATAAAATAATACTTCCAAGGGGGTTTATGTTGTTTTCTGCAAAAATATCTCTTTAGAAAAATTATGCCCCAAATCCCTACCTTCTTTTCAGATAGAAGGGTAGCTGAAGAAAAACCAAACCCAGGCTTTGGAAAGAATGCTCTTCAAAGTAGTATTTCAGTGCTTCACCAAGTCATAAGAATATGTTAGTACAGCAATTTTTTTGTGAGCCAAATTTACACCTACAAATCCATTCATGTAAGTAGGATGTTTAAATTCTAACTTATAAAGAACCAAATAACTGCAATAGTGCTGTGTGAACCATTATTTTAAAGACAGTGAAAATGGACACTGTTCTTTCAACATAAAAGTCACATTACTTAACAAGGGCGCTCAGACATTTTAACACTTTTTCTCAGCAAATGATAGGCTTCAGTCCCTTGAAGGATTCCACAATATGGAATTATTTTGCAAGAAGTCGTTTATAAAAATAATTTCCTTGATGTACAAGAGAATTGTTCTGTACTTTGCTGTGGAAAGTTTTAATCTGAAGCATAATATTGCCAGTAATAATCACTGGATCATTGGTATTAATCTCTGTTGTTAGATGCATAAAAATTTATATCCTATCAGAATGATGTTGGTTGACAGTGAAAAGCACCTTTTTATAATAGCTGGAATTTTCAAGAAAAAAAAAAAAAAAGAAAAGAAAAAGGAAAAAAAAAAAAAAAGACCAGTTAAGCTGCTTCTGTCTCTCTTCCTTTCTGTCTTGTTCACAGTGATAGATTCAAGCATTTTAATCTACAAATGAGTTTTGCTGTTGAAAGCCTAAATGTAGACAGCAGAAAGAGGTGTGCTTCTTGATTGAGAACCTTGGAATGTGCTGATACCCCATGGAGGAATGAGTTTGTAGTCTAAAGCCTGATACCTTTCTTGCCAATCTGAACTGAGAGGAGAGCATGTTTTGCAGCTTTGGAAGGGATTTGTACTAGTTGCACTAGTGGCCTCTGCTGGCTGCTCAGCTCAAGGAGCAGCAATCTGAAAAGATCTTCACCACTGTTTGTCTTCTGGGGCATGTTCCTGGTTTTATAGCAATCCAGAGAAAATCACCAGAAAACATCTGCTAGAAGACCAAAGCAGAGCACTTGTAGGTGCCTGTGTTTTTCTTTCAAAGCGCAGGATAAGGAGCACACAACAGGAAAACCACCTACCTTTTAACTGAGGTTCCAGCATGTGCATCATGTAACAGCTGTTATCCTAAGGACCGTTGTTCTAAAGTCTGTTGGTCCTTAAAAATGGATGAGACAGAGGATGAAGAGAAACTATAGAGTAAGTGACAACGCAGTCCTGTTTCTTAATGTATCATAATCCATCCTAATACTGATAAGTTATAGCTGCTACTTTGTGCAATGTCATTGTTTTACAAGATGTTGTTAAACGCTAAAATGTCCTATTAGAGTAATACAAGTAGATTATAGTCTATGTAAAATGTTTTGTTGAAAGAAATAGATAGTAATCTTCAGGGCAGTGCCTAGAGCAATAGATAAGTTTCAGAACCTTTCTTCAGTGAATGAAAGAGCCATCTGTGTCAGTTGGATCTGCCATTTTAATTGTATTTCTCAACTGGGGCCCACTGTTATGAAAAAGTGACAAAAGAACTATGTGTTCTTGTTTAGAACAGGAGATGTTTAGGACTTTCTAGGCTCCAGTAAGGTAATCCTGACAGACTGAAACATATTTTATTTAAAAAAAAAAAAAGAAAGAAAATGAATGTATGTTCTGTTTTCGATACCATCGGTATTTGAAGTAGAAATACTGATGCTTTTCCTGATTTGTAACTGCTCTGTCAAAAGCACAACTTCTTCAGTGGCCATTTTTTAGAGGGCATCCTTACCTGTCCTTCCCAGCTGCAAAAATGTCCTGCTGTTAGGGCAAGCCTGCAGTGCTCAGTTGAAACTTTTGCACAATGTTTTTACAAGCCTACAATGGAAGACAGCTCTTTAAAATTCTTTACACATCTTGGTGAGTGGGAAGCAGAGACTTTTTTCTACAGATGCTGGTGCCACAGAGCAGACAAGGCAGGCTCATGGGCTGCAAACTGCTGCTGTTCTGTGATGTGCAAGGAAGATCCCATCCCCTTCCAGCATCATCATATAGAACGAATGTGTGCCTGCCTGTGTGTATGCTTGCATCAATCTGACATTAGCCCATAGTGATTTTGATGTATTGATTAGAATAATTTCTATACTGCACTGAAATTTCCTTTGAAGGGAGACTGTCAATGTAAGAAACTTATGACTAAAGCAACTTCTAGCTAAGGCTTTTGGAGACAGACGAGAGAAATTTTTCAGCTTATATGTATTTTGTATATAGTATTTCCCCCTTCGTTTCTATATTATTAGTCCACCACAGTTATAGTAGTTAATTATATGAGAATAATGTGATTGTTACAAATGCTGTGAGGGAGACTGGGAGTGGCTGCAGCACAGGAACTATCCAGTTAACTAACAGGAAATAAAATGAAATTAAAGGAAAATCATTGGGTATTCTCGGTTGCTTTGACTGCACAAGACTTATTTATATGTGTGTATAGTTCATGCCATTAATAATCCATGGCTAAGAACACTATAAGCCAGAAGTGAGATATTTATGCTAATTGTAATGTGCATTTCTATGTGTAATCTTGAAATTCCAGATGTTAGCGGAGCAGGCCCCGTGAAGGACAGCCATGCTGCTTCTTACACAGGGGGCATGTGAGAAACCAACCCCAGTTTTGTTCTCATGTTTGCTGTATTTGCCAAGAGAGCAGCTGAAAGCACAAGTCCATTGGAACTAAATAGTTATTTTTTAACATATTCATAGTCGTCGGTACTGTAAATTGCTCTGTGCAAATAATGATGGTATGTATTAATATATATATATATAAGTATTACTGGAGGTAGTTTTTTTTTTTTTCCTTTATGGAAATAAATCCTTGAAAAACTATATTTGCATTGGTACACTCGGGATATGCCTTTAGATATAGGAATTATTTCTATCAGATTTAGGAAAGTGAGTAGAAGTATATTTCAGGGAGAACAAGTAAATCTTTGTTCTCCCTTGAGGAGGCATAAGAGTTATAAAACATTTCTGCATAATTCACGTTACCTAAGGTGACCTTCATGTGGTATTCCAAATTCTAGTCCTAATTCTGCAACAGGAAATAAAGATCAGTACTAGCAGTACTGGGTTACTTATCTATATTCTTATGAGCTTAACTATGCCATGCAGAAACTTCAGATGGTATAGCTAATTTAGAAACAAAATATAGTAAAGCTTAAATATATATTTCTATATTTTATTAGAAGATGAATGTAAAAGTCTAGCCACCTTTTCCCCAAAGTTTATGGAAGGATATACAGCTATTTAAGAAATAAAATGCATACTATTTCCATGGAGATTTTTAATAAGTGCCAAGGTCAGATGTCCTGCAAGCATCCCAGCCTGGGTGAGATCCTGGCTGCAGGAAATCTGCACGGGACTGTGCAATCATGTTAATCCTGTCAGATGCCTTTGACATTGGGGTGTGTTTTGAACAGTACAAATTTAATTCACTTATGTCTAGCATGTGCTACTTGGTTACATAAAAACAAATTAAAAGCACCTTTTTAAGGTCCTGGTTCTTCCCAGGCCTGCCAGCAGGTTGTACAAATTGCAGTATGTTCACTGAAAGCACTGGGGTTACTCAGTGTTAAGCAGAAGTAGTAAGTGGTACTCCATGTAAGGTAGGATTTTGTATTTGTTTTTAATTTTCTGTGCCTTTAATATTTCTTTCTGGTATATATTTTAAGGACCTCTGCATTTTTCATAGTTGGACCTTTCCAAAGCAAAATATAATGCCCTCACCATGTCTCGATCTGTTTTCCATTTGATTTTAGAAATCAAATTCTCCAGCGTCAGCTAAGCTGAAGGATTTCTGTGCTTAGACATGCATTGCAAAGAACTATGTGTATATATAATTGTTTATTTCTATTGTCAGTTGGACAAATCCTGTTGTCTTTGTATGTTTCCACTGAGCCTTGCATGAGGCAAACTCCACCCTCAGCAACAGAAGTTTAGCTGCAGTCCAGATTTGAAAGTTTAGGAGGGCTTTTTTCTTTTGTATTAACAGAAAGCAAAGCACGAAATATGTGTTACATATCTTTAAGAATAGTTATGTGTGCTTCATTTTAAGAAACGTTAGTCTATATATGTTTTAACTTTGCCTCTTGTTCATGTGTGCGTTGTAATGATTATGTCTGTGTGATGTGCTGCTGCTGTGCTAAAATGTCGATAGAATGACTGTGATGCATCTTAAAACACAAATTTCTGTTTGAGTGCTCTAGCCAAAATGAAAAGTCTTAAATTGTTGTGAATGTCAAAGTGCATATATTTAAGAACATGGTGCTTGTTTATTCACATTTTCAATGAGAATTATAATCAGCAATATTTTTAGTTACCTTAGTTTCAAATCCGATGGAAATTATATTGCTTTTCATATACTGTAAGATATGCTTCACGGGATAACAACTGTGCATTTGTTCTGTATTTTTTAAAATAAAGCTGAATATCACTTATATGTACTTCATACAACACCTCTGACTTAAATCACCACTGTAGTTTTAGTAAATTCTAAACTAGCACAGTGACTTAATAATCATTCATGTCTTCTCATGTCATGACATTATACAAATCATAACTCACGATAAATAGCATGATAGTTCATATAGTTTTTATAGAAGGGAAAAAAAAATCAAGTTGTATGTTTAAATCCTTTATTTTTCCAGTGGTCTGAAGATGTGCATCATAGTAGTTTCCTACTTGCTTCCTACAATGACTTGGGTACTGTGACTTGCAGTGCCAAACCAGAGATGATGCTGAGCTTGATTTCCAGAGGAAGTGAGCCCTCAGCTTCGTGGCACCAAGCCTTGTCCAGGCAGCATCCAGCCTTAGAGCTGCATGGATGTACCTCCCTTTTCCCTTTTTGGAGAAAAACAAACAAAAAGACTTGAGGTTCTGTCATCTAGTGCTGTGTCCTAAGGATGGAAATGACTGAAAATTAGCAGTTGAAAGACTGTCACTTAGGACACCTACTTACATATAATGTAGGGCTGTTGAATCTGAGTAATAGCTAACCATAGCCTTGAGATAAAGAACTGCACTCCCAGCATAAACTTGCTCTTGTTTTGCTGACATTTGGGTCATCATCTTTGTTCACAGATTTAAAAGAAGCTGTGTGATGTTGGTCTTCTCAGGGTGTACTGCAACTCTTCTGATAATTGTAAATGAACGTAACTAGTTCTCAGTGTGTATCCATTAAAAATAGGAAACTCAGAATGTATAAAAACACTTTCTTTCTTAATGGTATGCCTACATAGCAAAAGGTATGTATCAATCAGCTTGAATATGCCCTGGAATTAATGCAGATGGGCTGCTGTCTCGTAGTGCTAGTATTGTGCTTCTCCATAGGTACCAGTATGTGGGGCCCTGTCAGCATTACATCTCTGACCTAGTCTGTGCGTGAGAAGTGAATGTGGACCTAAGGAGGCACATAAGAATTGCAGTTACAGCAGTTTTGCAGATGATATGATGGAAAATAAATGCTCTTCAAGCAGAAGAGAGGCCATGGACATTTCCTGTGCATACTTACTTATATATTGCACATCTTTTCTGAGCCATCATCTCCACGGCTCACTTTCTTTAAAACAAAGGGTGATAACGTTTTCAGAATCGGATACTTGTGGTATTGTAGTTGTTTAAAAGTGGAAATAACCTTAGCAATAGCAACACCAGCCATAAAGCAGCTTCTCCTGAGCAGGCTTCTGGGAATGTCTTTGCTATAGCAGGCTGGAATGAAGCTGACTTCACAGTGTACTTTTGCTCCCGTCAGCCACATTGATCAGAGCCAGACACGCACCTGCAGGGCCACCTGTGAGGCGGCAGAGATGCAGCCTGCACAGCTCCCACCTGTGCCCGCTGACCCAGCACGTTCATGACTCTGCAGGCCGAAGACAACCTGCAGTCGGTGCGAGTCGTACGTGGCAGAGGTGAGCTACCCGGCGCGCGACCCACTCCTTCCCTCAGCGAAGAGCCCTTCGCCGCCCGCTGCGGGCAGCCCGTGGCCGAGGCCCCCGCTCCCTGCACCGGCGGGCTCCTCCCCGCCCCGAAGCCGCCGCCGCGCCTGCCCCGCCTCAGCCCGGCGCTCCGGCCGCTCTCACCATGCGGCTCTGGGTGCTGCTCAGCCTGCTGCTGCTGCAGGAGACGCTGCCGCACGGTGAGCCGCCGCGACCCCCTCCGCGCTGCCATCGGCGGGCCCCTCCCGGCCTCCCCCGCCTCGCGCTCCGCCGCCCCCGCCCGCCATGTCGGGGGCTGGCGGCCATCTCGGGGTGAGGGGGCTCCCGTCCTGCGTGGCGGGGTCGGGCGGGCTGCGTCCCGCTGGCTGCCAGCGAACCGGTGTCTCTGGCAGGGGATGCGGTTTGTTCGGGGCAGGGAGCTGGGGTGGAGGTGGCGGGAGGCGTCGCCGAGGACAGCCGCAGCTCCTCCGCTCTCTGCCCCTCCGCTGCCTCTTCGTCCCTCTCAGACACGTCGCTCGAAGCCGGTGCTCGAGTCTCTGCCGCCTGTCCTGAGGAGGGTTGGCGCTGCGCTTGGTGCTCGATTTCATAACAACAATAATGTCACTTAGGAGTGAAAGAATACCACTTCAGACCCCGAGACGTTTCTCTGCGCCGCTAGGAAGAGCTCTTGTCCCAGCCCGGGAGAAGCGGGGTTTGTCTCCCACCCCACAGCCTGTGAGGGGCACTCGGTGCAGCTCGGAGTTGGGTTGCGTTTGGTGCTGGCGGTGGAGGACGGATCAAGGGGTGCTTCGTGTCTGTCAGGGACGAGTTGTGACTCTCTATTATTCTAATTCCTGTGGGTTCTGTGTGCGGTTGGTCTCAGTAGGAAGGATGGAGCTTTGTTCTTATCTCAGCATCACGTTGTGATGAGTTCCTGGCAGGGAAGGGGTTAGCTTTTGGATGGGGAAGGAAGCTCCTAACCAAGCCTTGGCTTATTTAGACTTTGACATCAAGAGAACTTAGATAATTCCCTACAATTCATGATGTGGCTCCAGCCAGTGGCTTATCCTCTTATGATGCTGCCAGCTGTTTTGTGATTGGTGGGGTGTGATGGAGAGGGAAAAGCAGGCACTGTCTCCTTCTGCTGCCATTTGCAGTATGTTGTCAAGGAAAGCTCTGGGAGCAAGGTCAGGGCCTGGGGCAGGCTGTGTGAAACTGGGGGTCTGCAGTGAGGTCTGGGCTCAGGGGTGCACGGGGAAAGGAAAAAAAAAAAGTAACTCCCTCAAGTGGCCCAGAGAATATGGGCAAAAATTACTGTAAGGACATAAAAAGTACTTCACCCTGAAAGCTGTTAAATGCTGTCTGGGGAGGCTGTAGAGTCTCAGGTGTGCGAGACAGTCAGAACACCCAGAGCAACCAGGTTGGGGTAGGGAGGGGCTTCCAGGAGTCCTTTCCAGCGTAGTTTTTCTTAGGACTGTTTGTAAAGGAACAGACAAGGAGTTGCTGTACTAGTATGGTGTAGAAGAGGATTTTGATTTAAAGATCTGTAGGTGTACGTTGCCACATCAAGAAAAGTTTTTTCTATTTGAGAAATAGGCAACAAAAACCCAGAATGAGAAATGGGTTGCAACTTGTGCTAAAGGTTCTCCAGGCTTGCTTTCTTGGCTCATCTGCTTTATAGTGAGGTTTAGCTGTGTGCTTCCAGCTGTGTCATCCAGAGACTCATCTATGTGAGCAAGTAATGTGGTATGTTTAATTTATTCAAGTTCCAACACGGCATTCTGATTTCAGAATAGCACTCCTGACTTAGCTTATGATGGCTTATGAACAGTGAGATGTGTTCCTCCAGATTGTCTGTGTTATCAGTACGGGTGCTGAGTTGGATGACAGCTTTTCTGTAGATCATCAGTGTCCAGCCCTTTGACTTGCCTGCACCACGTTGAGTGAAGAGGAATTGTCTTGGGCCATGTGTAAAATACATAGTAGGCTTAATGTATATAATGTATGTTTTTTTTTTTTAATTAAAATAAAAAAAGGCAAAGGTTTTTTTTTTTCTTTTCAGTCTTGAGACCTGTTGTCAAATTCCCTTATCAAAATGGAAAGCACAGCTACATGTTTTTCGCTGTTCACAGGACTGTGTTTAGCCGATGGATCAAAATGCATACACTTGTTTGCTGTAAATCTGGCTAGCACTGCACCTACCCCATGCCCTGGTTTCAGCTCAGTGTTAACAGTGCACTGATGTTAGACTGCTGCTGAGCGATGGTTGTGTGCTGCCATGCTGGTGTGGGGCAGGCAGGGCTGGGCTGCATGCTGCCTCTGGGCTGGATGTGCCTGCTTCTAGAGTGTTACAAGCAGAGCTGTGTCCAGCCTGTTCCATTCTCTTAATTATGGTCACAGAGGCTAACTCTCATCCTAGTCTTGGGGATAAAGATTATTGTTCATACAACCTGCTGCTTGATTTTCTTCAAGGAAGTATTCACTGGTAGTAATGTGAGTTGAAATCTCTCTGATGCTGCCAAGATGTAGCATGGGACCTGCCCTGTGAAATGGGTATGTCTGGTGGGTGGGGAATGCGATTGCTCTGCTTTCAAGGTTTCTCAGTGGATGCTTGAAGACCACCATGGACATTCTCTAGCTGTAACCCAGGCAGCTGTGAAGCTGGAAGAGCGTGTGTGGATGTAGGTGATGCCTCAGGTCAACGCCGGATACACTTTAGCATTCTGTGACTAATAATTGTGTGGTAATTTTTGTGCGTGGTGTTTATAAGAACAAGAGGGTAAGAAATGTTGAAGAATAGGGTGAGCTAAATCCTTTGAGCCAGGAGAAGAAGTGCAGTGTGGCATGTTTCTATGACATAGTAATAATAGTAACATGCCCCCTTGTCTCCTGCATAGGCATGAAGGGTTAGCTAGGGATCTGGAGAGTTCCGCTGCAGAGGAAATGGATGCAGTGCATCTGGGAGTCGCTATTTGGAGCACATCAGAGGTAGAAGGGAAGAATTTTCTCAGTGTTTTCCTACTAAGTCTTATTTTTTTCCTTTATCTTGTTTTTTAAATAAGAAATACCTTTATTTACTTGGGCAAAAGTCTAGTGAGAGTGTGAAGTACCCCAAATGTGGCGTATTCCCATGCCTGTGTAAATGAACTAGTTGAGTTTGTTCCTTTCCTGGGAAAGTCCTGTAGTTTGGGTGCATGAATGGAGAACTGTGGTAGGAGAGCTGGGAAGGAGCATGGCCGTGGCTTGTGTGGAAGGTCACATCTCTGGGGGGTGCAGAAGAGAGGCAACGCTTCAGCATGGGAAGGCAAAATCCCCTGTGATGATGGTGCTTCCTGAAATGTCCTGCTGTCACCTGTAGGGAAATGACAGGTCAGAAAGGTAGAGTCTCAGTGCACTGGGGAGAGTGGAATAGGAGGAAAGTGTTTCTCTAGTTCCCAGTGAGCCTGAACATGTGGAACAGAGGGAGCCTGTGTGGAAAGGAAAAGCTTCATCTAAAGAAAATTAAAACCAGGCTTCTGGCATTCAGAATTGGAACGCTCTCACAGGCAGGCCTTTAACAGTTTCATAGCAGCTGCGTCAGGTGGTGTGGAAGAGGACTGCATTTCTCTGAGATGGTGTTGTGAGGACAGGGTATCCTCAAACGCATGTAGGGATTGAGGTTGGCAGAACAGTGTGGTAATGGCATCTTGACAAATAGTCTGATTTAATTAGGGTTAAAATAAGGAGACAGAAACAAAGCTTGTGTGTTTCCAGAAGTGCAGCGGGGAAATGGAATGGATGGCTTGGAATGGAAATGCTTATCTGGGGCCTTAAACACCAGGACACAAATAGTGCAGGGAAGAGGAAGGAGCCTGCCCTGAGGGAGAAGCGGCAGCTTCTTTTGAAGAATGCTGTAGTCCCAAATGTGGTACCTGGTGAGCTTTGTCAGTAAAAGCCATCTGAACCAAGATAGCGGCATTATGAAGGAAGAACAGTGTGGTGTGGCCAAGGGGATGGCTGACTACTAGGGGAAAAGGAGAAACAAGGACCGCGGATAGCAGCACAAGAGTTGCCGACTGGTGCAGGCTGGCTTGTGTGCATTGAGGTGTGATGCTGAGTGTCGTCGGCCAGATGCCACAAGTGGTGGGCTCTTAGGGCAGCTGCTTGGAGAAGAACAGCAGCTTCTGACTTGCTCCTGAGCAGTGCTGACGATTGGATGCAGATGTTGCTTTAGAGCAGCCAGACTGTAGTTTTAATATTCTTGCAGGAATAATAAAAGCCAAAGAACAAACTGTCGCATTTAATTTGAGAAGGGGGAATAACGTAAGATGAGGAGTCTTCTTAACTCACATCTGAGTTAAATATAAAAACCAGAATAGGGCAGACAAAAAGGTTGAGAAACAGCTTGCAAAAAGGGATAAAAAGCAACCATAAATCCTGTTCTTCTCCTGATGTGCTGGAGTAGGGCAGGAGGAGACAGCCATGAGCTTTGTGAGGCCCATGGGAATGGGCCGCTACAGAAACTAAAGCTGTAAATTACGCAGCTAATTGTCTGTATGTATCCATGCTCTCTGTGGAGGTGGCTGGGGACGTTTTACTGGAAACACAATGAACACAAACTGGAAAGTGCAGTATCTTACTGAGCACTGGAATAGCATCTCTGAGGCAGAGTCTTTTCTCTGTGGAGGAATCATTAGAGGACGTCTCTCATTAATGTGCCAAGAAAGTTGCTTCAGAGCAAATCAACAAAGCACATGATTTTCAACGTGTTCATAAATCTACTTAAAAGCAAAAAACAAAAATCTGTCGGTAAAGACTTTCAGAAGGATCTCCAAATTCTAAAACTGGGAATTGAAATTTTGTGTTGGAAGACACAAACAAAAGAATGACTCTCATATTGTAAGCAGATGGATGGGTTACTGCTTAGGAATTACTACATAGAGGTTGTTACTTGGTAGGTTGATCTTGAAGTTACTCTGGATAATTCTAGACAAAGGCAGCTCCCAGTGGTTGAAGTGCTTTCTGGGAAAGCAGTAAGCCATTTAGCTAGGAACAAAGACATCACCAGTTGTACATCAGTGGTGTGACTCTATGTTGAACCTAGTGTACAGCCTGCTTTTGTCTTCTTTCCTTTACATAAAGGTGATGAAATTGAACTGTTTTTCATATATGTGGGTTCCATACAAAGAACAACTAAATGGAGTAGGGGAGTCCAGAAGGGATTTGTTTGAAGCATGCTGCCATGATGCAAAGGCACAGGTGCTGCCAATAGTGCAGTCAGTACCAGCTGTAACCCGTGCTTATCAGCATACAGTGAGGCTGGCTTTAATTCCATAGTGGGCTTTTTTGTTTGATTCGTATGATAAAATGCCAGAGTACTTATATGGAAAAACTGTATTCAGTGCGAGTTAGCTGTCAGGCACAGGCCAAAAGGGTGAAACAAGGGTTGTGCATGCTTAGGAAATGTTTATTCACACAAACATGTATGTATAGGAGTAACTCAGAAGTGATCCTCACTCTCCTCTGCCCAGCACCCAGCTGAGACCCTGAGAGATGCAATTCTGTTGTGACATATTTGAGTTGTTTTTTCTTGCTTTCCTCTCAGAAGCATTTTGCAGAAATGCTTTTTGGAAGGGGCTTGCATGTGACAAAAGGAATCTTTATTCACTACTTAATCATTGGTTAGCTTTGCTGCAACACTTCAGCTGCATTGAGGGGTTCCAGAATTCATTGGTTTGAAAAGATGATTTTCAGTCACCATAAATGTTCAGCCCGGAGACAGCTGAAATCCCTGTTAAAAATTATGCTTCGAATTCTAGCTTTGTGTGAATCAGATTGAGATAGCTCACTTTTCTTTTGCTTTGTTTTAAAAGGCTGCTGTTGCCTCTGGCAAGTAATGGAATCTCTTCTGTTTCTGTTTCTATCTGCTCAGTAAAGGTAAATGGCCATTATAGAGATGTGATGTATTAGATACTACTTTCAGGTGACTTAAATACTATTTGTAATCTCATTAGTACTTATCACAAAAGAAAAACAAACCTGTGTTGTTACTAGCGTTGTAAAAATCACCATTAGGTTCCATACTTCCCAATTCTTTTTCCCACATCTCTCTTACAGCAGCACAGCATATTAAAAGGTTATACGGGACTGATGGGTGTGTAACATATGTATGAAGATAGGGCACTTGTGTAACGCTGCAGAGTAAATGGCTGTGATATGAGGTAGCACAGACAAAAGTAACTGGAGAGAAAAATACTGTATTCCTTTCCCTTCTCATCTGTGAAGTCCTCATGCCTTACATATTTGCCTGTTTATGTGACCTATAAGTAGATTTTCCACATGTTGTTGAAAGCTCTTTTTTTCTGTCCAAGGAAATGAGTCATGTCAGAGACTGCAGAAACTTATGGAAATTAACTCTTTCTCCTTTTTTCTGAATCCTTTATAGGAAGAACAGAATATTGGTTATTCTCTGTGGGAATAAGGAAAAAATATTTGCAAGAAGGCTTTTTTCCCTGATTGGTAACACTGCTGCCTTTTTCTTATTTTACCAGTTATTGGACAGTCTGCAAAAAGTAAGCGTCCGAAAGAACCAGGGGAAAACAAAATCAAGCCTATCAACAAGAAAGTAAAACCCAAAGGCCTAAAAATGAAGGAAAGGGAACCTGTTGACTCTTCCTCCAAGTCCCAGTCCATACTGATGCAGGTAATGGATAAAGGCCGTTTCCAGAAGCTGACTGCCACTTTAAGCCTGTCTGCAGGACAAAGCATAGAACTGCGATGTAAGGGGAGTAATGTGACTTGGAGCTATCCTTCATACTTGGACACCTTTAAAGACTCCAGGCTAAGGTAAGCTATTTTTCCATATTGTGGGGGGGGGGAAAAAGTGTTTACAAGCAAGGTGTTCCATGTAGCAGTTACTTGTCTGTAACAAAGGATAAGCATCTTTCAGTCTTCCTGTTACTGCCCTGTGATGTACACTGGGGAAGAGTCTTGTTACATGTGAACTGGATTTCCTTCAGATGAATCTAAAATGGTCCAGGGGGACACCGGTGTGTTGCAGCCACTAACAGAGAGTCACATAAGAGTGAGGCTGAAGTAAAACCCTGAAAATGTGTGAGGGTGGTTGTCAGGTACTGACTGACAGTGCTGATGCTCTACAGAGACCTGGTGCTGTTGGGATGTTGCTAATGTAGATATCAGCTGAGACAAAAAGATTAATTTCCTGAAGAGGTTAAAACCCATGTCTCTCAGCTGGCAAAACAGAAAATATACCAAGCACCACTCTAAGGAGCAAGGGGGGTTAGTCTTTCCCTCTTCTATCTAAGTTTTGCTTGAGTGCAGGGGGAGTTGCAGGATTCACAGTGCAGAAGTGTTACAGAGTTTAATGCTGTGAATAGGTAGTCACCTTCAGTTTAGGAAGGCTTTTTCTTTTGTCTAGTGACATCTTAATGGATACTGCATATGTAGTTGTGAGAGTAGGAGGAGGATCTAAGGACTTTCTCCCTCTCTCTGCCCCATCAGGTGAGTGTTCCATTGATCTAAAATCTTCAAAACTGCCTTCCCAGTTCTCAAGCATAGTACACGCATATCTAAGTCTAGATTGAATGTAATAGTTTCTTTCTGTATTTGGAAGAGGAAGGACTTATAAAGGAGTTCAGGGATGTCTACCACTAGTGCTTATTTTGCCAAAAGAAGAGCTTGTTTTCCCTGCTTGTTTTGTGGAGATTTATGTTTGAGTATCATCGAAGGACAAGCTGTTGAGAGACTGAGGAGCACCGTGAATGATGCCCTAAGAAAGAGCTGTAGAGAGACTTTCTTACATTATTAGTTAAGAGCAGAGGTATTAGCGTGAGGAAAGTCCTATTGTCCTTGTGTTCCTAAATTAAGTAAAAGTCTGTGGGCTCTTTGTAAGTAGCCAAGGTTATCTGAATGTCTGTGACGCATTCCCCTTCCTTACAATCATGAAGATACCTTAAAGTCACAGTCAGTTAATTACTTTCCACTTCTCTTTTCAAAGAATAGAGTTCAAAATTGAAGGTATACCCCATGGTCTGTAACATATCCCTTTGAAATCCATGAGCTGATTTGCTTGTTTCCTGACACCTAAGGAGTTCCAGAATAAATTGGCTGAATAAACCTCTGTAGTGCGAGGCTTCTATAAATTATAACAACAAGCCTGTTTCTGCTAAGGGCTTATCATGGCAGTATCTCTCAAAAGATCTTCTGGCTGATTTGAACAACTGTGTTTTCATTTACATCAAATATTTTATTCAAAATATATTTGATATATATTTAATATATTTTATTTGATAGGACAGGGGGGAATGGCTTTAAACTAAAAGGAAGTGGATTTAGGTTGGATGCGAGGGAGGAATTTTTAACTCAGAGTGGTGAGGCAGTGGCACAACTGCCCTGTGGTGCCCCATCCCCGGAGGCACTCAAGGCCGGGTTGGATGGGGCCCTGCACAGCCTGAGCTCCTGGGGGGCAGTCTTGCCTAAGGCATGGGGTTGGAACTAGTTGGTCTGTAAGGCCTCCAACCTAAGCCCTTCTATGATACTATTCCAGTAGGTGGCACACGTCAGCCGCAGTACGGGCCTGGCCTTTTTGGCAGACCAAATTGGAGTGCGCAAAATCCTACTGAAAGGGAGTGCACGCGTGTGGTGGTAGTTCCCATTTTGAAGCCCATCTCACCCTTAGGAGGTGTGCATATAGGCAACTCGCTTGCACTGGGCTACATATATGGTCCTGTAGACTTCCAGGTCTTAGTGTTAACATTTGGCATTGAGGAAGGCAAGAAGTATTCACTGTTCTTAGAGAGGAATCTGAATGTTGCTTCATTACTTGTCTTGCCTGCCTGTTCTTCTCTTGTACTATTCTGGCCATGGAAATGGGGTAAAAGAATTAAGGAAGGATACACGTTTTCTAGTTTTATAATCTGTTACTTTGCAGTTTGAAGTAGCTTGTTTTCTAAGTGAACTGGCAGTAGAAAGCATCATTAACAAAGTTATCATCTTTCGAGAGGAGCTTAGACCTTTCTTTCTGTGAGGCAGAAGAAGCCTGTAAAGTCCACAGTGGTGATGGTGTGTATCTCTGTTGGCCACAGACTTGGGCAGCTGCTGATGCTGAAGATGCTGAGGTCTGCTGCTTTGGGATAATTTTGTGTTTTGATTTGTAACTACTTAAATTTAGCATCCAGGTAATGCATTTCCTATGGATGGTTACAAGAAGAGGTAGGGATAAAAGCCACGTTTTCCTCTATGCCATGCTGATTGTGTCTTTATCTCACTGGTATGAAAAGTAAAAGATTGCAGCTTGGAGGGCAGTGGCTTTTCTAAGAAGAAAGAGGTTGTCTTTCCAAAAGCTATTTTTGTAATACTCATGGCTGTGGTTTCTTCGAGTTTCTTTTTGCAGGTGTACTTTACAACTTTGTACATAAAGTGGTTTTGTTTGGCACTGTTGGAGAGTGTGAGTTTTTAATAGGTCTCTGGTTGCTGACATGTCACCAAATTACCATGTGGGGCTTCCTCAGGAAAGAGGCTGAGTGGAAGTAGGAGGAGGACTCTTTGGTTGTTTCTTATCTCGAGTAGGAATCCTCTTTTCTATCCTACCTGGAGGATGCACACTAAGACTTTGCTTTGGAGACTGTAGCAAGCAATGCAGCTCTAGGGAGAGAGCGAAATTGTGTAGATCTGTCTGGTAAGTTGGGGGCACCCACCAGCTTGCTTCAGAACTGGCTTATTATCTGCAGTGCTGCCCCACCCTGTGCAGCAAGAATACATCCTCTTGTCTGGAAGGTTTGTGTGCCAGCTGAGCCATGCAGCCAAAATGAGATGGCTGCAGTGCTGTATGGTGGTACGTAGTAGATCAGTGACTGCAGGCCCAACCAGAAACTGCACCTGCGGTGTGTGAGAAGGATCAAAACCAGAAAGGAATGAAGAAAAAGAAGGGCAGGCATATTTTCACTTCCTTCTGTTTGAGAGCAAAAAGCTTCTTTAGACAAAGATGGTCTGGCGTCAGTCTGTGCAGTGCCTGATTAGAGCATGGGCCTCTCCCATCTCAAAACATGGCTGTATTTATTGCTGAATTTCATCTGGTAGATAAATCTTTGTTGAGTAGAACTGCTGCAGTGGAAGAACTGGGGCAGAGGTGGGTATGTATTGCACGCATATTGGCACACAGGCAGGAGTGCTTTCATAGGTATTGAGGAAATAGAATGTTGTACAGGGCAGAACTGAGCTGCTGTGAATTAAGACAGGCTCACTGGCTAAGTGGTTTGTTATCTGTGTCTAACCAAGTGTCACTCAATTGCATGTGCTCTGAAGTCTGTAAGCTGTCAGGTTTTTCTTCTTGCCTTAAGCAGTAAGGGTGTTCTGTCCCTCTCCTTGTGTTTTAGATAGCTCCATTGTGGCAGTACCAGTGCAGCTGCTCGAGTTTGCTAGATGCTCTGAAGTGAGGCTATGCACACTATATGCTGTTTTCCTTTAGCTTTTTCTAGCTTCTAAACTTGGCACAGCTTTTCTGGCAAAGGTCTTTTGAACTTAAAATAACTGAAGCTTAATAAGGTGAGTTTATGGAAAAGGATTTGGAAGGTTTGTGCTTTTTTTTTCTTTGAATGGTCTCAAAATGTTTCTGTATAGAGTGTTTTTACTTTCTGGTATGTAAAGCATAGCAAAACTTTGGCTTTTGAGAAAAATTTCTCACCATTTAAAATACTAATGAAATGAAAGCTATCCTAGAAATGCAGATCGGTTGATGAATTTGCCATTTACAGCTTACTTCATGTAGTCTGTTTTGTCTGCTTAGCACGGCCGTGTCACAAGCCTCAACATTTCCACTCTTTCAGTTGCCAGGTTATGTTAGTGCATGTTTGTGGAAGTACCTCACTGGGCTATTTCCATTGATTACTGGATAGCTTGTTCCCAGTTAAGTAGAACACACTGTACAATAATCAATTAACTCTGACCTTGTTTTTCTCTTTTTTGTCTGTTGGGATTTCAAGCCATAGTTCAGTGGCTGCATTAATGGTTGGAGGCTAAATGTTCTAGCCTAATGGGTTCTCTGTACTGCTGATGTTAGTGCTCACAAAATATATTGTGGCAGAGTAGCCATGGAGCTTATGAAATGTGAGCCGTGGATCTAAATAATCAGAGAGACTAGGACACGTTTCAGGTCTCTTCTTCTTGAGTATTACACACAGGATCTCCTGTGCAGTTAGGAATTTGTCAATATTTACTGAAAACCTGAAGAAGTTAGTAATGTAAGGTGCATGTATTAAGAATGAAAATGTTACTTTTCCCGTTTTTCAAACTGTGGAATCAGATGAGGTCATGTAGGACAAGCAGCGCATTGGCAAGTAGGAAGTGTGTTTTGCCTGTTTCTTTAGGCAGCTCTCAAAACTGCTATGTGATGGATGAGTGTAAAAAGCCTGAAGGCCTGAGTGGGAAAAGGTCATTCTCACCCTGTTTGGGTTGCTTACTTGGTGTGTTTTAATTTCTAAGCTCCCAGCCTTGGCTGAAGGCTGACTGTTGGGTTATGCGAGCCTTGGCTAACGCATACCAGCTGTGAGTGCAGTCTCCTAGCGGAGTGCCCAGGGAGCTGGAAATGTCAGGAGCTGTGTGTAGCTGAAAGCAGCGGCCTCTTTAGTTAAGTGCATGTGAGCAGTTAATGGGAGGCTGCCCACAACTGAGATGTAGGCTAAGAGGTCTGCAATAATGCTGCAGTAACGCAGTAACAAGGTGGTTTGGAGGAGAAACCACCTTTTTGCCTTTAAAGCTTGCTAATCCCCCAAGTAAAGGATTCAGTATGTCCTGCATGTGCCTTAAAAAATAACTGCCGCATTAACAGAAAGAAATAGGAGGATGGTAAGGAGAGAGAGAGCTCACAGGTTAGTAAGAGCACAGGAGCTGCTGGGAATTCATGCAAGCTGTGTCTGGGCCCAGCCTGAAACACTGAAAAGGAGTTTGCTATTAAATGCCTAAAACTGGAAAAATCTCTCCTGACTTGGTTACAATAGAACTGACTGTAGAATTCAGTGCCATGCAAAGGAGAGCAAGAGACCTTTGTGTTCTGGCCATGCTACCATGTAAAAGCAGGTGGTTGAAAATAACTTTTTTACAGGTTGAGGCTGCAGCGAAATGGATCATTGTCAGGACATGTCTGTCCTGACAGGGTCCTCAGACCACTCGCACTGTGGGACTGATGCTTCTGCAGTCTATCAGACAGCAGCGTAGCACATGCAGGGGGGTTGAAACTCGATGGTCGTTATGGTCCTTTTCAACCCAGGCCATTCTATGATGCTATGATGCTATGCTACAAACTCTGACGTTACCTGTGTGCATGAGCCAGGAGAGCAAACATAAATAAGAATGACACTGTGCCTACTGAATTTCATAGTTAGACCCTTAGAAACACAGCTGTTATCTGCACATACAGATCAGTTTACAACTTCAATCCAATGAGAGACGTTTATGGAGAAGGAGGAAAAGGTGGCTGAGTTTTTTTATGTAGTTGCCTCATGATACTGCCAGCATACTTCCAGCAGTACCCATACCGTGTTCTGAAGTAGCCAAGGGATGAAGAGGAAACACAGTGACAGGGTTGAAATGAGATGGAGTGGGTCAGAGGAGGAGGCAAGTACAAAATGAGTTGAGATTGAAGGTCTTTGTGATGGGTGTGCAGATGGAAAGCTGGACCGCTGTGTTAAAGACAGGGAAGTGTTGGTGCTGAAAAAAGGCATAAATCATTGAACAAACTGTCATTAAAGTGACTGCTGCTCACCAGTGGTGAAATATACTACTGAAGCAGTGCTGCAGCTGAAGTAAATGGCATCAGGAAAGGAATGCAATTCATGTGGCTTGACTTGGAGTGTGAAAATAAGGGACATATTTGGACAACTGAAACAACATAAACACATTGTCTAGGGCAATCACAGCCCATTTTCAAAACAGGGATTCTGGAATGAATTCAGGAGTTAACTGTACGTGATGAAAGCTTACCAATGCTCATGAGTGGAGTTGAAATCAAAAAACCGTTCATGTGCAGATCTTTGCTGGGACAAAGGGGGGGGGTTGCAACACAACTCTGTAGGAGAGAAATGTGTCTGTTGCAGAACAGGAATAAAAAAAAAAATGAAAACTATAAATGATCTGACAAAAACGTGCAAGGAAACACACGTGTGTGCTTGTCTCTGCCTTTTGTTTTTCTTCACTCCAGTATAAAGCAGTTGGACAGGTATGGTCAACTGATCCTTACAAACTCCACTGCAGCAGACACAGGTGAATATAGCTGCTGGCTTCAGCTGTGCAATGGTAACAAATGCAGGAAGGATGAGACAAAAACAGGTTCAACGTACATCTTCTTCACAGGTAATTAATTATTTTGGGGATTATTAATGTATAACATTGTGGAAATATATTTGCTAGTAAGGAATAAGTCTATATCAAATCTTTCACTGTAAGATGTTCTTCCCCACAATTTTAGGTTTTTTAAATAGCAAATGTTATGGAAGAAAGTGCTGGTGAAGTTTGCAGACAGTTGCTTGCTTTGTGTGATTTGTGAGTCTGTTTTCCCTATGGATTATGCTAAATGCATACCTGAGATAATGTATAATACAGTGGAATCAAATACCTCTCTAAACATACTGACGTGCTGAGAACCTCCTACAGAATGAATCCAAAGAATGGTTAACTTCTGAAAATGTCTTGATAAACAAAATAACAAAACAAGTCTTCTACACAGTTATGACATTCAGGTGACCCCACGTACTCTCTCCTGCCCCCAGTATATTTCCAGTTACCTGCACCTAATTTAAAATCTTGGCCTCATTGATCTTGGTGAAGACACAAATTCTCCCCAGCATCTGTGTAGCATGTTGAGAGGCAAAACAACCTGCATAGGTGCATTGCCCTGCAGCCTGAAATCAGCTGTAGCCCCAACACAATGGGGGTGGAGTCATCATAGAGTCGATAACTGTGTGCAGTTTACTGCTGCTTGGTGCAAAAGAGTGGAAATCAAATGGTTAATTTGTTCTAATGGAAATACTTCTCAGTGGTAAAGAAACCTTTGCTGCGTTATTAGAGATAACGCATTCTTAGCTAGTGAATATTCCAGTCCAAACGTTAAGATAGGATTGTTTGCAATAGGTTTTGGAGCTAAATAAGACTATGAGGCTGTACTGAAGCCATTTATCAGAAGTGCTTCATGTTCCAAGGATACATTCCTTCAAAAAGGCTGAAATAAACTTCTCAGTCAAGTTACTGTGGTAAATGCTTAAGCTAGAAAGAGGAAATTCAACTTCATAAGGAGCATATCAAATATGGAAGAACTCTATCGGTGTCTGTCTAAAAGCACTAAATATTTCAGTTACTTGGCAAAGAAGTAAATAAAATTTATTTAAAATCATATGTATTAAAAGGCTATAACTGCTCCAAATATCTTTCTAATAGTGCTTATCTTGCCTTGTGTGTTTTTTTTTGTGTGTGTTACGCTTTAAAAGTGGACAAGTGAACAAAAGTAGATCCAATGAATGGATATTTACTGAAAAAGAACTCAAGCTTTTCTTAAGATGGAGACATCTGACTACAGCAAAGACCATTTTGATTCTCTTTTCTATTTAATGTTTTTTTTAATGCAAGCTGTGTAAATGCACACTCAGATTAGAAAAGTGTTCTTTTTGTGTGTGTATTTGAAGCAAAAAGCTTTGCGTTCATTTTTAATGTTGCCCATTTTCTCTTCTTGCTGCTAAGCCAATGTCTAAACGTTATCCTAACTATTTCATCTCTTTTGCGTAGATAAAGAGGAACTTTTTGTACCTACTCCCAGTTATTTTGAGATTGTCTACCTGAACCCAGATAAACCTGCTGTCATCCCATGCCGCGTCACTACTCCTCTAGCAAAAGTTACTCTACACAGGGAATTTCCAGCAGAAGAAATTGAAACAGATGAAACTAATATTATTTATGATGCAAAGAAGGGCTTTGTCTACCAGCACCCTACTTCCGATCATAAAGGTATTGTCTACTGCAAAGCAGAGTCACAGGGAGCACCTCAGATTTCCATCAAGTATCACCTACTCTATGTGGAAGGTAAGGTGATGTTTCCTATATACTTTCCTCTATACTTACATCAGCTCCTGTTTCTTCTGCTGGCATTAGAAAACAAGTTTTAAAAACTGGATTTGTAAAATGAGTGAAGTAGTCATTGCATTTTGAAATCTTCATTAAAACTGTATGTGATAAAATCTTATTGGTATGAGCTTGAGCAGCTTCCCAGCGTAGGGTGGAAAGTTGCAGATACACATCATTTACCTGTCTCATTAGGCAAGCTGATGCACAGCTTCCCTCTTGACTACGTTTTATCAATAATTTCATGTCAGAAAGTGACCAATTTCCCGTTTCCTAATACTGTTCTGTCAGTTCCCAGGGGCCCACCCTCAGCCACAATTGTGGCATCACCCAGTAGAGCCAAAGTCAGTGATGGTATCCACGTAGCCTGCACTGTCCTTGGGGAGCCAGATGTAGACGTGAACTTCAGCTGGCAGTACCCAGGGCAAGAGGTAAGAGATGTCTGGCTTGGCTGAAATGCTTTTTGTTCTTCATAAGGGCAGTACTTTGGCTGCTAGTCACTGTCTAGATTTGGAGTGAAGGTTCTTTCCACTTGTGGTGTCTGCCTCTTGCTAGCACAGGCATGCTGTCAGGAGGAGGCAGCACATCATTTTTAAACTTCAGCCCTTTTCCCTTTCAGGGAAAGCCCTGAGAACCTAGAAGCTGCACAGAAATGAAGCTTGAGAAGTATACCAGTGTTAGCAAAAGTCACGTTCAGCAGAGCTCACCCCCTGCCTCAGGTTTCTGTCCCAGAGACAGTTGACCTCTGGCAGCATTTGCAAAGAAAAGTCTGGTCAAAGCCCAGCCGGTGTCAGGAAGTGCAGCTAGGGCACGCCATAACACCTTGCTGATGCCTCTGCAGTTGATCCATGGCTTGGGCACATGAATCATCACAGCCCAGAATCTTTAGGCTGAGTAGCTGCCCACATCCAGAAGCACAGAGAACCACTTCTGTTCAGACTCGTCTCTGCTGCTGTTGATATTAAGCAGGCTGGGAGCAGGAGAAGGACTGCTGGAAGATAGAAATCTTCACCAGAGGAAAAGGATCTTGTAGGACCCGAGGGATCACAGTGTACTCCATTTGCTTGCCTTCCTGGTGCTGTGTTGTCGAGAAACGATACAGAACTTGCTAATGAGGCCTTGGTATCAGCACTGGTGTCCCTGAGCCAGCCTAGAATTACGTTGTATGGCAGTGGAGGTAATCGCTTAAGTGAGTGAATGGAGCTCAGTGCTTGAGGGAAAATTCAAATCTAAAGCCCCTGGAGATTGCTGTAGCCAGCAGGGTAGAGGCTGTAGCATTCCCTCTGCCATAGGAAGGTGTGTGCCTTTTCAGGGGAGAAAAGTGGTGAGAGCTCAGGTGAGCACAGAAGAGGTTGGAACAGTTGGTGAGGGTACTGGGCACGTAGAACCAGTTTTCTAATCCTTGCTTAGATATTATAGGTATTTGGAGGATTTAAGCAGTTACTAATGTACACTCCCTATTCAACCCTTTCCTTTGAAAGAAGGACAACTGCTGTCGGTTAGAGGCTTGGAACTAAGAGCATGGATTGGGTGACCTGGGGAGCAAGGGTGAGGTGGAATGTGGGAGGAGTTTGGCAGAAGAGTCCCTGTGTCTGGAGTCCATTTGAAGTTAGGAAGGAAAGAGACAGCATCTAAATAACCAGAGAAACTTGCAGCTGGTGGAGTAAAAAGAAAAATGCTGGGGAAAACTGAAATGCCTCCAGGTCCAGGGAAACGATGAGCAATAGTTCTGTGTGGTTTTTTGTTTTTTATTATTCAATTTTTAGCTAAACACCCACTGCCATCCTCTGTATTCAGTCTCTAGCATTATGTTGAGTGAAATGTAGCAACAGATTGCAGTGTTTGTGGCCGTCAGGGGGGAGCTTTTATTTCTGAGAGTCTTCATAGCAGTTTACTCTCTTGGACAGGGAAGAGAAGGAATTCCCCTGCTGCTCACATGAGCTTTGTTGGCTGATTTTTTTTTTTTTAATTTTTTAATATATATATATTTTTTGTCAACTTCCTTTGACTTTGTATCTTAAACCATAGTAACGGGCTATGAACCCATTTTTCATCCTTGGTAACTGAGAGTAATTAGAGTACAAACAACTGAAGGAATTTGAGGCTCAGCCTGGCCTCCTAAAACTCTGTACCTTGTCAGTGTGTACCCCTTGCTGCTTTTGCTTCTTTCTCAGCTGAACGGCCGTCCAGGTGTGGTTGCTGGCTGCTCCTGGCCCAGTGGTTCTACGGAACATTATGCAGAGCTGGCACGTGCTGCAGCAATGCCTTTCCAGCCCTGGTGCAGTACAGACAGCTAAACATGCGAATTACCTCTTGTTTGCTCTAGATACTGTGCTCACGGTGCAGGGCACGTGTGCTATCAGTAGAGGACTGCACCTTCCCCCTGTACCCATGTACAGGGGTTGAGAGACAGACTTTGGCCATGCAGCCTGGAGCAGTTCTGTGTGCTGATCCACTGCTGGGAACAGCTTCAGCTGTGCCTGGGTAAAAGGGGGGAAAAGTGTTGCTTGAGTTTCTGCCCCAGCAAAATGAATGGCAGAGCAGCAGCACTTTATACTTGTTGCAGACTTTTCTTAGTACGGCAGTACTCACATAGCGCAAAAGAAATACTCTGAGAAATGTTCTCAGTTCCATCCCTCTGTTTCTTTTTAAGAGAGTTCCTGCAGTAATTCACTGCTCAGTTACTGCATCTCATCTCATTCCTGTACCTCTCCCTCCTACTTTTCCTCTCAGATGTTTTTTCTCTTGCCCCTCCCTGGTGATTGCATTTGCCTGCTGGGAATGCGTACTGATCCACTCCTTCATATGCTTCCCTGAAACTGTCTTCAAAGCAGAAGGCAGTTACTATGAGAAAAGCTGGGCCAACGGCAGCCCAGCCAGGCAAACAGAATCTGCCTTGCGTGGCATTTACCTTCACTTTTAGTATGGTCAGGGAAGTTCCCCTTGCTGTATTCAAGAACTAGCTTAGCCTTGAATTTCAGTGTGCAGCAGTACTTGGTTTTCAGACTGGAAACAGGAGGCTACTGCTTTGCTAAACATTATTTTTAAATTTTGTTTGGTTTTTCTTTTTCTAAGGGTAGCCATTGCTAGCTCTAAACATTGGTCACTGGCCAGGTAAAGCCTGACTGCGCGTTGTGAGCCATCCCTAAGCTCCACCAGGACCAACAGCTTTTCCTATGCTGGTCATATTGTGAGTTCAAGATTGTAGCTTTGACTCCAGATAAGTGTTTAACTTACTATTTGCTGCTATTAGCTTCAGCCTTGTAGATCCATATTGATAAATGGCTAACCTGCCTATTTCATTAAGCACAAGGAGATGGTTTCCAAGCAGAAGGCTTTTTCTCACCAGTTTTATCCACAGCATTTGTGTAGGGCAAACCAGCATGGATAAACTTGCTGCCATGAGTGATGGAGGCTGGAAGGAAAGGCTTTAGTGGCTCTTTAGGCCAGCTGCTCTTCTACATTCCTTTGCAAATGTGAAGGTAAGATAAACAGTCCAAAAGGGAATTCACGTGTAGAAGAAATGTTCTGTTGTGAACAGAAGGAAAAGCATTTTTAAGGTATATTTCTAAGTATCCTCATACATAGTTTTGGCTTTGAAGTTGTACACAATTCTTTTGTAAAATATAGCATGAGAACGAATGGAGAAGCAGCTGTGAATTGTTGTTTCATTTGTATGTTATTTCATACAGCGTTTCTGAAACTAGAGGAAGAGGAATTAGTTACATAATGTCATTCAAAGCTACTCTGACTATCTGACTTCTTGCCTGGGAGTTTGACTAAGTATGCTTGGCTTTATTTCTTTCCTCTTTAAGCAGCTGGAGAGGCCTGTGATCATACAGAACTTCTGGAGACTGATAAACAGAGGCACTGGACACACCACAAGAATCTCAAAGAGTGTTCTCATTATTGAGGATTTTGAAGCCAGAGATGCTGGAAACTATATCTGTATAGCTCAGAACCTACAAGGAACAACAACAGTGGCAACTAGAGTTGAACTAAACTAATGGAAAGGCTTCTGGATTCATAATGAACTGTACGTTGCTTTGCATTTTAACCATTCTCGGTTTTTTTTGTTAATCTTTAAATGAGATTTTCACTAGAATGCCAGGCCAAAACAAGGTGCCTTACAGCTGGCTGTAATCAGTTGTGAGTTAGAAACACTATAAATATACTACTAAGTTTAATACTATAAAGTGTAATCCACTCGAAGCCTGAACATGCATCTGGCTTAGTGTACTTGGGAACAGATGCTCTCGCATTTTCCTTCGCATGTGGCTTTTTTCCTCCACCTCTCTCACAGGGCTCACCTGCCCGATGGTTTGTGCCTTTTTCCTCCTTGAAAACTCAGAGGATTTTTAATATCTTCAGAAACCCATCAGTGCAGGTGCATCTCTTCTGGTGCTGTGCAATATACAATGTAGAGTACTGTACATGTTTAAAAAAACAAAGCAAAAACCCACTAAAAATTGTGGTAGAAGTAGCCAATAGCAGTCTTTTTTAAAAACAATTAAATTTCTTAACGTTATACAACTCAGTGCGTGTGTTCATTTCCTATAGATGGATGGATGGATGCACACAAAATTCTCAGTCTTGGGAGAAGATGAGTAATAGATGTGATTTATGATACCAGAGAGCGTCTCCAGAGACTTGCAAAGGAGTCACTTTGGTAGATGCTGTTGCATCCTTAGAGCTCAGGATGTTGTTCGCTTACACTGCATTCTTCAACAGATGCAGCAACGCGGTGTTATTCCTTGCTAAAGTAAAAACTTGCATTTATTTATATGGTATCATTTACAGACTAAATAACAATTATAAAGTAATGATGCTTGATTACACAGCAGATCTTTCCTCAAGTTAATAATTTCAACTTAACTGTGTTACTTTACTGAGGAAGAAAGGTGTTTGATTCACACAAAACAGTATCAGGATAGATAAGCAATTGCTTCTCACCATGGACTGCCACTACAAGGAAAGAACCCTTCCAAGAGAAAGGTAAGTTCCTCAATCCCAACACTGTTGGGCATTTCAGCAATAGTTCCCCCCCCCCCAAAGGCTCAAGTATGGGATCCATGTCTTAATGCAAGCAATTGTATTTACAAGGCATGTGGAAAAACAGCTTATTCTGAACATGAGGAACCTAACCAGGAGCCAGTGCCTTGCTTACATGCTTCTATACATCTCAGCCTGCCTTCAAATAGTATTCCTAAAGAGTTTATTTGGTGCTGGCTTGAAGCAATCCCTTTGCTCCAGGTAATTCAAACCTGTGAGCAAATGTATACAGCACTGCTTTGCGTGGTGACATCTGTAAGTACAGCTAACATAAGGAAGGGCAGTGTATCTATCCATCAAGTCAGGAATCTGATTAGTACTGTAACTAACAAAAGCAGTGAACAAACTTGCTGAAAGTTTCTTCTTTAGAGTGCAGGAACCTAAAACAGTGAACTAATATGATGTCAATGAAAGCCTGAAATGGCTGTGCAAGGTCTCCTGAAATTGAAAGGCTGCAGAGGGAACACACCCCATTATCCATAACACTGTTGTCCTATGGGAGTAAGGTAACTACAAAAAATAATACGCCAAGCAATTGGACCAACTTAGAGTGCATAAGAAGCAGTCATTTGATAATCTTCTCATTGCTATTAAAAGAAGTCAGCAATGTTACATTGTTACTGAAATTACCAAATAGTTGTTATATAATTTTATGGTAATACCTAAATAAGGACTTTGTACAGTTGTTCTTTTTTCTAGGCAAGGCTTTAAACTCACTGGAGTAACTTTAATAATCTCGGAGCTTCTGGATGGGGCTGTGCCACCTTTTCATTCCTTTTTAGCATTTTCATTTACCAGGAAAATATTTTGCTTTAAACTACAGGAGCTGCGGCAGCTTCTTAAATTTCAAGATGTTCCTGAGCCTCAAATTGGACAATTCAATTTTCTTTCTCTCCCACTTGCTGAATATTTTAGTGACACCTGTCCAGACCTGTTCAGTACTCCATCGCTTCTGTGGTGACAGTTCGACAGGAAAGAAAAAGATCATGTAAATGCATCACCTCTCGAGTAGCATCCCTTGGTTTAACTGTTACGTGGGCTGAGCACATGAAGGTCTCAGACCCAATTATGTCTACAGAAACAGCACCTTTAATGGAAGACTTTGGTGTTTTTTCTTTCCTGCAAACATTAGAAACATTCCCTGCACTATTATAAACAATGAGAGGGAATTACCATGTATTTTAACAGTTCTTATTATTTCCCCAAAGCCTCACGGACAGGCCTGATTCTTTCTAGCTTGATGCAAATGCGTACTTCCACTTAAATGAATAATGACAGGCTGAAAGAATCAAGGCTGAGAAGTGAAGTCTAAGTGACCTGTCAAAGTCACATGCCCTGACCTGCCAGTACTGCTATTTCTATTTCCTTGCCTGAGCCTTGCTTTACTAAAGCAAGGCAGCAGCAATTACTGATGGTATTTCTTAATTTTAAGGACTGAGTTACTATTTCAACTTCCTGATAATCTTTTAACTCCAGCTCAGCCCTAAATTATTTCCTTATCATCAGACAACTGCAGTTATGAAGAACAGTGGTTACTGCAGGAGGAATTTCCAGCACAAATGGCCCAATACATGCATGTTGCATGCAGGTGCCCTTATTGTCTGCCATGAGAAGCACAGTCTTCAAGGAGCGTAAGGTAATGATTTAGTTCAAACTTACTGCAACTATGGTGCAACTCAAAATCAAATACCTTTAAAGTATGAATAGCTGGAATGGCAACAAACCATTCAGTACAGATAAAAATGTTACTATGACTTCTCAAGAAATGAAATTTAGCATTAGAGATAGATAAGGCGGAGTTTCTGAAGAACAGTCACTGGCGTAATTGCTCTGATAGCTGTAGACCTTTAGAATATATCTATGGGAAGCAGGTTTTAACTTTTTATGAAGTTTCTATGCTAAGGAAACAGTCAAAAATATGTAGAAACTACTGGACTTCAAGGCTTTATTTGCCTCTGCTAACACATAGTATCTAAATCAAAGCTTGACATGTTAATGCTCAGTTAGATAGAGATAAGTTCTGAAATACATGAACAGAATATTCCTTTCTGACCAGTAGCACACATGCTGAACTGGTAATTCTACGGTCTGATTTTAGTATACAAATATTTCTTCTTAACAGCATTAACAATTCTGGTTGCAAGCAGTTCAGAGATGAGAAGTCTTCTGCACTGCTGACTTACCCTCATTGCCCTCCACAGTCTTCGTATTACTTCATCTGCCACGCTTACTGTTCTGTCCCAGCACACTGGAAAAGCCTTCTCATCTCTCTGGTGTGAAGGGGTGTACTGTGCCTGATCTCCAGACACCTGCCTGTACTTTTCTTGCACGTTTCCTCTGAAGCACCAACAAATTCTTCACAGTGCTCAACTTCTGTCCTTGTGACTTGAACTGCGGGATTGCTGAATTCTGGTGTTGCTGTGTTGTTGTTTTGTCTTTTTTCTTTCTTTTTTTTAACAGAAAAGAATCCTCGCTAAAAAAGAGTAAGTTTAAGAGGAGTCTTTTGGGATGCCCTTAGCAGTGGCACATTCACAGTGGGTACCTAAGAGATATTTAATGTTTATAGGATGCTCCTGGGTTACAGATCATTTGACTAACAGACGCAGGAAAAAAAACCTTTCAATTAGTGCAAAAATTTATTTTTTTAAGCATTCAGCTCAAATACATGTGATTAAATCTCTTTGACCATTGCAAATGAGTATTTCAGTATATACCTTAAGCCAAGTTTTAGCCCACAGAGGATTTTCATCATTAAATTTGAAACCCCAGAAAACAATTAAAAGCACTGAGATCATTAACAGTGGCACCTATGGTGCCTTAAAAGGGGGTAAGAGATTATAATAGTCTGTAAAATGGACCCTTAACTTGTAATGTAAGATTAAGTAAATTGAATGATGAAACAGTTGATCACAAGTTTAATATATTACATGTTCACTTTGTGTATGAGCACTGTTACCAGTGTTGTTTCTACATTCATCACTAAGATTGAAGTCTTGGGTAACGTGGGTTGAAGTGGTTCTCCAGTTTAGTTCCCTAAACATTTTCTATCTATCTATCTCCTCAACTTCTGTTCTCAAGCCACTCGAAAACACAGGGGAACATGGATGTGTCTTATTGTAACAGTCAACTGTGTAACTCGCTGACAGCATTAGCTAACCTGTTACATAACTGTTATGGTGGTGCTGGAAATGGCATTGAAAAAGCCAAGCTGTTGTAAGCATGGAATTTTGGAATACTGATTTGAACTTCTGTTAAGTAGATACAATGTAGAGCTTTTAAAACAGGTCTGACCAAGGGAGTAGCCAGGCTATGCGATTACCTTTGGTTGAGCTGAAACTCAGCATACGACATTGCTGGAAATGCTGACACCCTCAGCCTCCAGGTTCAGCAGGCAGGACAAATTTTTCCCCTACTCTACAGAATTTCCTGTACAGGATCTTTTGCCAGATCAACTGGCAAACACTGATATCCTGCAGTCTCAGAGGAAAGGTGTAACACAGTTAGCAAGATAATTATCCACAGCTATCATCACCTTCCCTGAGGAGGAACTGAGCCAACCCCGACAAATGTTAATACAAATGCTAATGCTTAAAAAATGAACATGTCATGGGATACACTGAAATTCACAGATTACTTAAGAATCCTATTGAGAACTTGAGCACTTAATTATTGCAGTTTTCTCTTTGGCTTTCAAATCTTGTTTTTCTTTCAGTAGGTGGGCTCAGCAATAGACACACTCACTGTTTAAGGATTCCTTTTCAGCAGGTAAAGTGATAGGTCCGGGCACCTAACCTTGCCGCTGTGAGCTCTGAGAACATCAGAACCAGTGTCCTTCGAGGTCAGATTCTGAATCTGTTGACTTGAAAGACAAAATCCACTGCAACTACCAGCCTCTTTATAACTGATGGTGTTATGCATGCGCAATATGGTTACAATTCAGTTTGCTGTTAAAATTCATTCAAAGTTGCATAGAAAGGTAGGCCAAGACACTGAGTCAATGGACAAAGCTTTTCACACTATTCTTTCACTGAACTGAAGACAGGAAGATGAAGGAAACTAACCTACAGGACCGGTGGCTGTCTTTCATCGTTTCTGTGAGTGCTCTTGGCTAAAAGCATGCGCTGACACCATTATTAAGGAAGTACATGTCAATCTGTAGTCTTCAGCTTTTATCCTTTATTACATACACAGCAAAGAAGGCAGCATTAGACACACGCACGGTGTGTTACATCCATTCCATCCGCAGCACACATGCGCACACGCAAACAAACAGCCTTTAAAAAAGTGTCTGTGATAGGAACATATTATAAAGGTTGTGATCTTTATCTCTAAGCCCCTGAGCTTTTCCTTATGGTTAGGTGAAAAGGCAATGAATAAGTCTTTCCTTGCTCTCTAAGTGCTTTGTGCAACGCTGTCCATAGAGGTCATAAGTCTTTTTGGGAGAAGTTACGTGAGTCTTACTCCCGTAGTCTCAGTCTCTTATCATCATTTTTGCACCAAGTTTCCAGTTATGTTTAGTTGTCATACTCAGCTAATATAGCTCTTGCTCCTGCAATTAAAGTTATGATCAGTTCTGCAGATCACAAATGAAATGCAATCCCCTTTCTTTCAAGAGATGTCATCTTGGTGAGACTGTAGGACTAGAGAAGTTACCAGAATTTCGTGGGGACTGAAGAGGCACAGATGGAGAACTGGGAGACAGTTTTCTTGGGCTGCATAGGTCGCCGTTGTGCAACTTCCACAGAAGCTCTTCATTTTCCATTGACAGACGTTTGTTGACTTTTGATTCTTTCTCTAGGGACTCCTGTAAAACAGCTTGCTCAGTAGAAAGTTGCCTGCAAAAGACAGATTTACATCAGAGCATGTCACAGAGTTGGTTACAGTATTAATTGTTCAAGAACAGTTTGAACTTGCACATAACTCTGCTTTGCTTACAACTGAATTACTTCCTTAGGATGAGAATGTAAAGAGAATTTACCATGTTTGCAGCCTTGTGGGATTTATGTTTGTAGGTTATAAAAAGCAGGAGGAAGTTCCAATAAGGAGCATTCCCGAAGGCCAGAAAAGATGGCCAGAAAAAGTACCTGAGTAGTGAGACTGGTCCCACTAACAATGACATCTTTAGTGGTCACGCTCACGCCTTGGGGTCTTGATGCAGGCTCAGCTCTACACAGAAGCTCAAAATAAAAAGGTTTTCCTATTCATTTAAGTAGCACTTGAAGTTAGGAGAACCTCAGACCCATTTTATTCATGCTGTATATTGCTGTCATTGCTAACTAAAACACGATGGTCTTTTCACTGATTATTTTTATATATATAAATATATAGGGCACAAATCACTCAATTGAAGCCGTTAAAAGTCGAGTCAGGTTTAACTGAGAGGTCCTGTAGCAATCTGCTTAAGATGGTATGTCTGAGATGCTTTTTCTCCCTGAACTGTTGCTGTGGAGAGCTTTGTTGAGCCTTACTTCCTGTTTGGCTTTCTGCAGAAGAATGTACAGCTATAGAGACAGAAGTGGAGAAGGAAAGATTTCTTCTTCAGCAAACTACATAAACCTACACACTGACGTTTACACACTTTTCTTTCTTGTTACAGGAACATCTTCCTCAGGTTAATGAGGACATCTAAAAACTCTCAGATATTTTTCACCTTGAAAGTTCCATGTGCTTGTCCATCCGAGCTTTTAATTCTTCATTTTCCTGCTGAACCTTCTTTAATTTATCCATTAGGATGGTGTTGTTTTCCACCTTAGAATAAAAGGTTGCAGTTTAAAATAAAAGTCATACACATACACTCAAGATACTGACGTTCTTAGCACAGAGTTTGCAGACCTTGTTACAATAAAGGGAAAAACAGGCAGAGTGACTTTAGAGTAAGAGGAGGCTGACCTGCTGTCGTGCCTTAATATTTTGTAATAGTCAAACAGGTCTACTTACCTTATTCTTGTGTAACGCTGGCATTGTGCCACTTTTGCTGATGAGATGCCAGAAGAGGAGCTGGATAAGGTTTATGCTCCTCGACTAGCAGATTCTAGTAACTTCGGTGAGTTACAGGCAGCAGTTCTGTAAGCTGCTGCAGAATGGAGGCTGCCTACAAGTACCACGCTACAGCAAGAAATGGAAGAGGTTCCCCTTTGTACACAACTCTCCCCACTACTCTCCTGGTTTTACTTCATTGCTGCAAAATGTTACCAATAGTTATGGAAAAAAATAATTTTTCAATGGTTGTATGTTCCAAGGGCTTCTTTAGTGAGACAAACTTCGGTCAGAAAAGATGGGGGTTTACAAGTAACGTTCTAGCAATTGTAGACCAATGGTACGGGGCAACATACAATGCTGTGCAACACAACAAATAACACGAATGTATTCCCTTGTATCCAAACCCTTCTATGTTTTCTCATTAAAATATTGCTCAAGTCGCTATTACAACTGTTCAAAGGCTCCACCCAGGATAAGGCCACAAATTAGACATGCCAAATAATGTTAAGTTCTGCCTCCAAAATTGCTGTTTCATGTGGAATTATGCACAGGTTGGGAACAAATCCACACAGCTAAACAAACACTTTAAAGGTAACAAGTAAAGTGTTTGATCTGAGCTAGTCAACTCTATATGAAAATATGATCTCTTCTTGTTTAATTAGTGTAACTTCCACATTAAGGTTTTCCTACCACTGCAGTCTGTCTTCCATAATACTTGAGTAAATGTGAACAGGTGAGAATTTTTTGTTTAGGAGATGGGGTGAAAGAGAGGAGAAGGTGTAGAAGAGGCTCCAAGACAGCTCCATGCTAACTTAGCTATAGTTTGTGCAACCCAGTAGCTGTCTTTAGAGATCGAAAGACCACTGAGAGCATCTGCTCCCCCTTGCTACAGCCCAATACAGACAGATTTGTACCTGCAGTGGGAGCGTGTCCCATTATTCTTGCATGCTTCCTTTCAAACAAGGAAAAATCTTTGCATGCAAGTCTGACCAGCCTGAATTCATCACCAGAACACAGCTCAGAGAAACAGTCCAAAACTGCCAGACCCCAAAGGAAACCCACCAGTTTTTCCATCTTCATTAACTTTATATCTTGCTGATGGAGTTTCTCATTCTTGATCTCCAGCACTGCTTTCAAGCTTTCCAGCTCCTGTTCCAGATACATGATCTGCGGGTTTTTCTGAAAGATTTCCACAGAATTTGCTTATTACCTTAATTTCATGGATAATTTAAGTGTTTCCCTGCTATTTAAGAAAGAGCAAGAAAATAAAAATTGTAATGGCAGTTATTTGTTGTAGGTGAAATCAAGTTTGACAGCTTTGCATAAGAAAAAGATCCGGTACTGCTTTCTCATCTGATTTTCTTTGTTCTTCATTTTAAATCAACAGTTGCAGTGTCCCTTAGCAGGTGTTCAGAAAAGGCTTTGTACACGTGTGAAAAATCCTCGTGAGTCAGAGGAAGGCACTAAAGCTGTCACAGCCCAACTTGTTTTGTGAGAGTGCTGAAAGGCTCCCTGTAAGGCGAGGAGTTCCAAAATTTATTCTGCATTACTCATTACCCATCCCAGGAGATAAGAAGAGTAAACATTTGAAGAGTTCTTCAGGTGTTGGAACGGTTCAAAAAGCAAACAAGCTTATAAAACCATGCATTTGGGTGTAGCTAGTTTTCACTGTTTTCTACCTGAAGGTACGTAGCTCATAAGAAGGAATTCAACATTTTTCCTTTTACATTCTTCCAGAAGACCTTGCAATGCAATTGCATTTAAAAATCCTGCACTGTTTTACATTTGTTACTTATCTACAATACAGTACAGAAGACTTGGCTTTCTTGGGGGCTGGGAGGAACAGTGGGGACAGACAGTCTGTTTTTTTCAGAGATGTCTCTTCCAGAGTAAGGAACCATTCAACCATTGCAGAGTAAATCACATTCTTAATATTTCAAAGGGAAAGTGACAAGAAATAATGAGGAGAAATAAAGTTTCAGTTCATTTCATGATAGTATGAGTGGAAAACAAACAGAAGTTAATCAGTGACTGAGTCTATCTTAAAAAAAAAAAACAAAAACAAACAATTTCTCTTGGCACACTTTGGTGGAAAGCTGAGGTGCCATGATGAGTACAGCTTCATTGCCACATCAGCAGCATAAGGCATGCAGGAGATGCCTGTAGTTTTGTGGGACGCAGTCCACAGTGTGTCAGAGCCCTGTGCAGGAATTAAGTACAGAACCACCGCACCTCACAGTGACACAGGGGCCTGATCTAGTCTGTGTCTGTTCTCCTGCCTGCTCTCCCGTCCTCCTGCCTACTCATAGCAGAACACAAAGCCAGATAAAAAGACTGAAAAGATCCAGGTAGGATTTTAGCAAAAAAAAAAAAAATAGGAATATCAAGTGACACTACTTAAATACTACTGGAAAGCTAGACATACACCTCTATCTTCAAAGAGCAAACAGAAGTTCTAGTACTGAAGCATGTGTGTTTACTAGAGAAGAATGTACTGTATCAAACCATTATATTTCCATACAGAAGCCTTAAGCTTATGAAGCTTATCTGTCAGGATGCAAAGCATATTTGCAGCTGCATAAAGTCACTTGACTATTGCTCTAAAATATTGCTCTTTGGGATCACCTCTCCCAACCACAGCAACACTGCTTGCAGATTCTTCTTGCAGCTCTACCCTGCCACTAGAATAAATAACAAGAGAAAAAATAGTCCAGTGAGAATTAGAGCTGGCTTCTACTTGGTAAGCCTGCACTTTTGCACACAAAGCAGACTGTTTTTTTTTCCTGGCTTTTTCCCCTGCCAGAGCTCTCTGTATGTTCATGTTTGGTTTTGCATCCAAAGGGCTCCCTGTAGCTGGGCCAAAGGTCACACTACTGGAGTTCTGCTCTGCCATTCTCTGACCAACGGGGTCTTTCTCTGTCCTACTTCCCCGACCTTGAGCTCTATCACTATATTTTTTTCCAAGCACATATCTTTTCGTCTGTAAGTTTACTAGAGTGTTTGACCAAGTCAAAAACAGGGAGAGTACTAGAAGACGTAAAGTAGCAGAGGCATATAAATCAACTATGTCTGAACGCACTATAATTAACAGACCGTCCTAACAGGTAAAACACAGACTGACTACACTTGCAAGACTGCCAATTTAAAGTAGCAAAGCTGACCAAATCTGAGGACCCTCCACTAGCAATCCTAAACATTTTTTTTTAAGCATGGAATTTCTCTTAGTGGGAAAACATTACTACAGGTCACACTGGAAAATAAGCATGTCTGTATCTAGTCATCTCCAAATGCATGAAGAACTTCTCTCAGAGCACATTCCTAATCCCAGGAGCATCATAGATGACAACAGCCTTGGGAGAAAGGTGAGAACAAAAAGTTTATCTAAAGGATACACCAGAAACAAGCACAGGTTGTGAGTTCATTAAAGGCTCAAGTACAAGAAGTGAATTTTGTAGCAGTGATGCAAGACAGCCTACACATCGTCATGGTGCTGGTTGAGCATTTATCAGCAAGCTAATGACACACCTGCACACACTTAAGTCCTCAGTTTCTCTTAGGCTTTGACTTACACGCTCAATAGATTTATAACAGTAAAGTTAATAACACCATACTGCTTGACAAAAATTTCTGGTAGGCAATGCATTTACATACAATATTAATACGTATCAGAGCTCTCTATCTGATTTGATTACAAACCTTTCACATTATGCAATAAAATAAAACCAAGCATAAAAGTTCTGCCCGTCTGCTTTACTTTTGGAGATCTGGACTTACAAGACTGGCTTTTTCTTTGGCTGTTTGCTTTTGCTCTTCTAATTTCAGCTTCTCACTTAGAGCAACGTTTTCACATTTCAATTCATCAATTTTTTTCTGAAATGAAAAGACAGAGCACAGTTAGGCCAAGAATTCAGTGCACAATTCCAAAATCCCATTTAAGTTTCAGACCTGCAATGACTCAACCCCTAAGCGTACCTCTAGCAATTCCTGCTTCTCTTTAAAGGAATCTTCAAGCGACTTCCTTTCGGATTCATGGGCATTCCTGAGCTCTGCAACAAATTATTTTTGTAGATTTTTAATATATGATGATGATGATGATTTTTTTTTTTTTAATGAGGACAAATAGCCAAAACACACATGCACAGATGCAGAGTCACGGCCAACATGGAAAGAACATTTGTCACAAGCCATCCCAGAGCCTGTACAAAGTATCAGATTTATCACCGCTTCAGATTTGTGGGTTGTCCTCTGACAAACACATTTCATTAGTTGACAGCATCTCAAGTTTGAAAGCACTCATCTACGTGCAACAAATGGATGAATTGAGCACAGATCCACATCTGACAAAAGCTGAGCTTCTGAAGGGAATTAGAGGCAAAAAACATAACGCGTCTCCCAGGAATTTCTAGAAAAAACATTTCGTTTCCTACTTTGGAAATATCACACAGGAGAGCTCTTCAGTTACTCTGGAAATGGCATCAATTTTAAGGAGACGAAAGGATCACTGGAAATCTCCTTGTCAGGTGGAGTCAAAGGGAGGATGGAAACCATCACCTCTTAAATCATCCAGGCACAATGCAATTTAATTCTGCGCACACCCCTTCCTAGAAAAGGCTCTACTCTTCTAAACAATGCATAATATTTCTCAACTTGAGAAACATTCCCACGCCAATGTGGACACCACCTAACCCTCCTTAATGTTCATCTCAATTTTGAGGTGCTCTTTACAGAAGCGTGGGGGTGGTAGGGAGAGAGTTTCTCCATTACCGTGACATTTTGAGGGCAGGCTGTAATTTAGACGCATCTTTTAAAAGACATCTCCACTCTTAAACTGTTTTGAAAGTTTCATTCAATCATGACGGGATCACAGTTATTTCTGTATACAAAATAGACTTGCCCAGATCCAAAAAGAGGAATTCAGCCAGCATATGTAAGGATAGCTGACCAGCAAGAAGGAAATGTACATATACAGGTTTAATGTATTTGAATAATTTTGTTTGTGACTAGCAGTACTATTCTGTATGGACTTGAATACAAAATACTTGCCCGAAAAAGAGGATTCATATTTCTTTTTCAGCTCCTCTACTTTTTCTGAGTGGCTGTTTTCAAGTTGCAGCTTTAAGTTTTCATGTGTGACATTTAAGTTGTCCACCTGCAATATGACAAGATGAGTTTTTCCCCTTAGTGTGACATTTTAACCCTTGCTTAAAGTACTGTTATGGTGGTTTTATGCTGTGCTTAAGTCTCGGTAGCACTTAACAGATGGTCACAGGAAAAGCTAAGCCACATACAACACGTAATAGATGAGAACACTTTACAGATACCAACAGAATGTATGTGTCTCTCACACATGGAATTGCAGCAAAGCAAGTTCCCACACCAGGTGTGGTTTTATAAATCTTAAAGCTCAAGCTGCTTCAAGTACCTGTACTGCTCCAGATATACCTGAAGCTTGCAGAACGCTGAATTTCTACCATGTTAAAACACAACCTTAAGGCTTGGTACTAACATTTTCTTTTGTAATTGCAATCAAGTAGAGTTTCACATTAGATAGAATACATTCATTAAAAGCCAAAATAAATAAATAAATAAGTAAATAAGTAAATAAAGATTCCTTGAGGGCTCATTTGTAGCAGAAAACAACTGTTGAAGAATATTCCTACTCCAAACACCACAAACCTGCTCCTGGAGCTGCGCTTTGTACTTCTCAGCTTCTTCGATGCAGATACTTTGGAGCTTCTCGCATTCGGCGGTGTAAAACTGCTTGAGCCTCTCCTCCAGCTCAGCTAAATCGTTGTGATGCTGCTCATTTAATTTCTGCAGGAATCCTTCATAGGTAACTTGCAGCTCATTCCTGTCTCTCTCCAATTTCTCACAAGCTGCAGAAGTTGTTACTGAAGGTGGCAGAATTAAAAGAAAACAAAAACAAAAATCATCTGGTCAAGTTCAATGCTAAGCTCTCAGTCTCATTACAGGTACTAAGGACAGGAATATGCCTGCACAGGAACAGGGGTATACAAAGACAAGTATCACGTATCCATGAAACGAGTGCCACCTCCAAAGACACAAGAAAAGTCCTTTTCAAAAATACCGAATACATTATGTCTTATGCTGAGAATTAATTTAATCTGGTTAAATCAGGAACCCACACATAAAGCACAAACGTGTCAGTTTGTCATGACACAGAAGAATGAATGTCTCACTGGAGATACCGGAGTGCCCTAATAAAAAAATTAATTGGATTTGCTACTTCACCTAATTTGATCCCATTTCAGGAGCTATTTGTCAGAATACTTCACTTTCTGATGTATAAACCACTTAGCTAAATTGGAAAACCCTGAAGGCCATCCATCCAGCATGCTACCCACGCTCAACTATAGAGCAGAGGCAACTGCTCAGACTGCCCTTAGCAGAGTAATACAGAACCACCAATCTCAAACGTACTGCTAACGTGTGTGCAGTATGCAACACAGAGTGCAGTTCAGGCCCAGGGCAGAGCGTTAAGGAAGCAAACAACAGAATACTTTACTGCTCTCCATACATTTTTATTAACAAAGGTAAGTAAACTACCTACGTCTGTCTCTTCACATTTACTGAGCTGATTAAAAGGCAAAACAGAAACTTGTGCTTTAGAGTTTGAAATTTAGCACTCGCACCTCCCACCAAAGGGGTTGGATCAGAAAGAATCCCTTTTCTGCTGTTAATGCGATTGGAACAAGGCCCTCATGCAGCTGCACACAGAGGCTGGAAGCAAGGTGAAACAGGACCGCTAGCAGAAGCGCGAGGTCACCGACCCCAAGCAAAATCACTTCTGTGCAGCATTTATCACTTTTGTTTAACATAAATTTTAAATTAAATTAATCAGATGAGTATCTCCTTAAGAGAAAAATCAACCAGAACGTTAACGTGATCTTGAATGAAATATAGGAGAGTTAATGCATACACACACTTTATAGCAGCTTGGCACACTGCCCAAACAATACAAACTCTGTGGAAGCATTACAAGATTCAAGAATTTTGGTACAGGCATTACAGGAAATTCTTATCATAGCTTTGTTTGAGCACTAAGATACACGGATTGTGGTATCTTCAAGGGCTGAGTCCCAAACCAGTCCTGGCCTCAGCTGTCCTGAAAGCAGCCTGCCTGAAGTTGGGCATGTGTCAGATTTGCCCTTTGCTACAGCTCAGCAAAAGGAAGAGAGTAAATGAATGGTACCTGCATTCCTTTAAGGAAAATGCAGTGAAGTCCTGGCACTACAGAGATCGATTGGCACATAAACTTAAGCGTAAGAGGAAGCTGTATTGCATAGAAATTTCTTTGCATGTGTATCTGCTTGAATTACTGGTGCCTTTTTGTTGTCAGTTGTTGTTTGTTTTAGAAACAAACAAACAAACCAACCCCACAAGAACCCAGCTGCTTTAGCTTTGTACAAGTTCTCTGGGAAAGCTCTGCTGAGCAGGACAGCACTAAGGCAAGCTGTTCATGCTGCCATTGGCAATGATGCAATGAAAAGCTCAACACAAACACAACACAACATTCACTCATGTTTTCACTGCTTTCTATACCACCACCAAGTAAGATTTCTTTTTCCTCAATTCTTTCCATGAATGACAGTCATAAATGGATTCCTTTGGGGAAGGAAAGGAGAAAAAAAAAATAGCAACTCCTATCACATCACATTGACAAAGTTACTGAATGTGTATGCAGTACATTCAGCTTTGTATTTTCATACTTTTGGGGAAAAAGGAACGTGATAGATAGGGGATGTTCTTTGTAATGCAAAGGAAGAGGCAGAGAACCAAATGGAAACATCACTCAACCAGCCACGCGCAGAATGGATCTGGCCATTTACCACTGAGTCATGGCAGCACAGAGGCAAGCAGCTCACATGCCTCATTTAAAGTAATTGTAGTGAACTGCTTCAAATGATCCACTTCCTTTAAAAAAGGAGTCATCTGACCCCTGGCTTATAAGGCCAGAGCCAGTCCTTTGCCTCTGGTGAGCTGAAAGAATTTGCTGCCTCACTTTGCCTTGTCTTTAAATGTCAGCATAGAGATCCTCAGATGACATAAAACATTTCAGAAAAATATCAAACAGCAAACCCTGCTTTTGTCAAAGGGAACAGCCACATCAGGTCTTGTTCAGCCAGTCTGCAATCCAGATTTATGAGAAGACTCATGAAGATAAACAAAAATTAACTTCTAAAGTCTGCACCAGCAGTTGAAAATTACCTTGAAGGCACCTCCTGGCCTTCCCAAGGCTGAAGGCTCTGCACGTCCCTGCAGACAGCATGTCTCGCTGCACACTTGCCATGCAGGCAAGGAGCAAAACGACCAGTGGGCTCCCAGTACCATGAGTGTGCAGTAAACCGCAGGTGAAGTTCCAGCAAAAGTTCTGACTGAAGAATTGTTTTGAAATTATGAGAAGCCCTCTAAACAACAATGGTCTGTCCCCTTGCTCAAGACTCAAGTGTCTGCAGCAAGCATTTTGCACAGCTCTGTTTGTCTCCACACTGAGTAATACAATTTATGACTGTACGTTGCCTTGTTGTAAGAAAGGGATGCAAGAGGCAACCTTCGCCAGGCCACTTATCCACAGCAAGGGAATGCTGCAAAACTACTGACTGACTTTGATGACTCAGCATAAGAATTCTTTCCCAGAACTGTGAAAAAAATTTGCAAATGTGCCACTTCCAGTTGCACATAAAACTCTATTTCAACTTTTCATGCACTTCAGAGATGTCCTGAAGTGCATGCTTGTTTTTTATATGTTCCCCTGCCTTCTTAAAGCACTTCCCATCACAGCTCCACATCTTTCTTAGGCCACTCATTATAAAATAAGACCACAGACTTTGAGGAAAAACCAACAGGAGATGCAAATGCTCTGGCAGCATTTGAAAGAAAAATCAAGTCAGTAAATCAAGCAGGGCTTACTTCATTTTTGATATAGCAAAGCCATTAGTTTTTTTCTGTTGTCCCAGTGAATGATACAAGATGAACCATCACCCCCTGTATTATAACAGCACAGAGCTAGATTATTCTGTATTTCTAAGCTTCTAACACCTGCTCATTACACTACGTAATAAGAGTGTGGTTCTTCTGGGCAGAACCACCACCATCTCTGGGAATCACAAGAAGTTTCTGAAATTTGGTAGCAGCATTTCTTCTGATCAGAAATGCTGCTTTCAGCTTGTGACCTTAACACCTGTATAGAGATGTGAACAATGGCCACTTCCATCCCACGTGTGTCACTGCACAGCTCTGTGTGTCAGCTATCTGAACCCCAGCCCAGGGGATGTGGAAAGCAGGCGCCAGCAGCACCACACCACAGGAGAAACCACAGCCACAGAGGTTGCCCTTTTCCATAGAACCCCAAAGAAATCTCTCTCAGCTTTCCAGCAAAGGCAGCGAAGGGGTAGGCCTTTACAATTGCACAGCATCTCCTTCTTACAAAATTTAGTCTGTTTTTATTCCAGTTATCTAACAATTCATCACGGTAAACCAATTCAGTCCTTATGGATCAAGTACTTACATAAAAACATTTCTCAACTTACTCTACTCTCACTTAAAAGCCACCGTAACCACAGCTCAGAGGAGATAAAACAGCTTACCTAAATTTAATCACTTTGAAGCAAAAGTTATCTCCAAAAACTATCCAGGTCACTCCCTTGCTTCGTGAAGCAAGAAGCCATGGGGCTGTCTGACATTCTGAAGCAGAGGTCGCTGAAGCAGCATACTGGTGGCACTTTAATAGGTGTGGGGTATGTGAGACGGGGATCA
Source organism: Gallus gallus (assembly GCF_016699485.2). Lineage (NCBI taxonomy): Eukaryota > Metazoa > Chordata > Aves > Galliformes > Phasianidae > Gallus > Gallus gallus. The sequence goes on along the minus strand of NC_052535.1, from coordinate 62,501,933 downwards.
TTGCCAGAGAACACCAAACATTTAGCATGATATTATATCACAGTGCATAATATTTTATTGTTCTAACTTTATTAATCACATAGGAATATTTATCTGTATGTTCTGTTGACCAGCAAGTCTACCGGAGACACACAAACTTCTTTCCTTCTCTATATAAAGGTTTATTATTATAATCATCCAATAATTAATTTGTGTCTTTGGCAGATTCTCAGTATTGGAAATTCTTCCACCCAAACATGCTTTCAGTTTATGACCAAGTTTCTCTGGGTGTTGCCCATGGCACAGCATCAAGCCAAGTTTTGGGCACGCTGAAATGAGCCAGGTAAATCAAGAGAACGCTTTAGGGCACATACAGGTGGGTATGGCTGAGTGCTCAGATGAAGCATGCAGGTATCTGCCAGGAAGAAAGTTTCCAACCTTTAGTACTACAAATACCAGCACAGCATCAGCAGGCAGGCAAATGCATGGGAAGGAATGCTCCTTCCCCCACATAACTGATGGAAACATCTAGCTTCTGTTAAATCTTTTTAAGAATTACCCAAACCTGGAAACCAAACCATATTCATTTCATCTGCCACTAAAAAAAACAGGAAAAAAAAAACCAATAGCCTTTATATTCCAACCTCCAAAGCACACTTTAAAGGTCAATTACTAATAGAAAATAGCAAGGAAAATTACATGAAAATACTTCTGAAGAAAATGCTATTTACCAATTGCAATGCAGAGGAGTCTGGTATGGCTGCACAGGATACGTACGTGTCCCTCCTGCCTACTAAAAAGACTCCTGGCTGCAGGTCCAAAGGGGCCAGCAGCTGCTGAGCCAGCCCTGCAGCAGCCTGGGCCTGGGCCACAGCCAGCAGAGCTGCAGACTGAAATAATCCAGAGTCAAATTCACTGTGAGGAGCAGTTCTATGTCACTGTGGAAATATGCAGTTCTTGCCGCTTCTACCTACATAATTAAACAGGCAACTAGAAATGATTTATATAGCAGCTTGTACCTTAACGAGCAGGGAAATTTAAGTGACAAGCAGCATTCAGATCTGCTCCGGGTTCCCAGGACCAATTCGGTTATACTGAAATCCATCCCTGTTCAGTCTCTGGGGCTGTGAATGGATCTGGCCTCCTTTGAAAAGCCCTTCCCCAACCACCATCTTGTCCAATTCCCCACACGGTGCCCTGGGAGTGTCCTCCACGCGTGGCCTAAGGACGCCACAGATGTCTAAGTGAGATCTTAGGGCTGCAGCAGTGCATGGTTCAATCAGCCCACCCTGCTAATGCTCCATTTGCACACTGTCGTTAAACAAGAATGTATTTGAATAGGAAGTATATTACGGAATTACAGAATTTTACAGCAAGCCAGTTACAGTTTTACAAGGTAAATAAAGGAGCCTGGGAACATACACAATTAAACTTCAAAAAGGCAGAAACCAAGGACTCGACACTGCAAGGTGTGAGCAGCAGCAGATTCTGTGCTCCTCTCAAACTTGGCAATGTCCAGCGTGCAGCCTATGTGGAGCTAGACACACCTGGTTCCTCTTCCTAGATGGCCTGTTCCCAGACTGAACAACATGCCTTACAAACAGGTCAGCCTGGGACTCTGTGAGACCTTACAGTGTCCGTACAACCAAAACAGATTCAAATTGTCAGCCTGTGCCTAACTGACACCATCAATCAAAATTATCAGTGCTTACCTCAAATAGCCTATGGGAACCTGAAGTACAGCTGTACACATTTAATAGTGGAAACACAAAGCTGATTAGCAGGTGTGCATTTAAACAGGTTACTGTCAGCTAAAGCTAACACTGCAAGAATGTTTTTGCAAAGCTGGCCAACAAGTGAGGGCTAGCTGGCTTTTTTATTTATCTACTTTAAACAAACCTTCTTCAAGCCAGACAGAACTGAAGACGTGCCTAGTTTTCCAGTACTGCAGTTAATACATTCCCATCCCAAGCTAAGAGGTACAGACAGGCTATGTGCATTGATGGAGTTAAGACATAGGACCCTGCATGAAGATAAATGCTTCTCTGAAATTACAGGCAGTTTGGAAACCTGAGGCTGCCCCCAGCTGCTCTGCAGAGCTGGCACAGAAGTGTTACCACTGCAAGAGGATGGTGATGGCCCTGGACAGCATCACTCACTGGCAGCTCTGCAGGCAGATGTCACACAGCACATCAGGGCTGACTTGTCCGAAGCTGTCTGGGTACCCTTTGGCAGGACAGTGCGTTCTTGTAGTAGGAGTCCCATTCCAGGTCTCTGGAATGAACTAAGCTTTCAGAAAACAAACAAACAAACAAACAAACCACAACCAAAACCCTAAAAAAACAGACTTAGTGCTGGTTAGATTTTGGCCTGACCCTCTAATCTGAAATTCCCCTTCCTGTTAATTGACCTGGATGTAGCACTCAGGTAGATAAAGGAAAGATATCACTGCAGATACAATGTCAGGACAGAGAGAGACTTACGTCAGGATTGCTGTCAGAGCAAGAAATGTTCATGATAAGGTAAACAGATAGATTTGCCCAGAAAGTTACATATACACGTATACATACACACGCACATACAGAAAATAAATCTATGTCATCTTCACAACACAACTTCATAGTTCACCCAAAATTGCAAGGAGCCTGTTTGCACAGTACTGCTCTCAATCTAATTTTGTCACTTCAGAGTAGCAGAAGTGATGATGCTGCTGTTAAGGGACATGGTCTCCATCCTTCCCAGCAGCCCTTTCCCCTTTGGTTGTTCTGGCACTCACTAGTGAGCAGGTGAGCCCAACCACTAGCTTTCCCCAGTGCTGACATAAGGACAGAAAGGCAGAGGGCTGCAAGGCTCTCTCACAGGCAGCTCCTACTGGGACTGGCCTGGGAGAAGTGCAAAACTACAACCCTGACACTTTGACACCAGAAAGGTTAAAGGCTGCAGCTTGACAGATGCCACTGTGCACTAAGCTCTAGAAAAGCCTCCGCTCTTCAGCACTGAAAACACATCTCTGCAACGTGTTTCATATCTTCGGTACACTCAAGATCTGCAAGGCTTCCTCTGTTCATGCCACTACCCGCCAGGCTTTCAACTCCGACGTGCTGATGGAGTCGCCCACCCTGTTAATCAGCACTAATACAAAAATCTGATAATTAAATATACACCTGCATGCAACAAGGCCTTCCCACACAAGTCAAGTTGGGCTGAGACATCACTCAGCTTCCAAAGCATGTGAAAATACAAGTTTCCAACTCTTCAGTAATCAGTCATTATCTAAAACTACTTCACACACACCACTTCTGCTTCCCCAGGATCTTTGCTTTGTAAAGGGGTTCCATAACAACAGAGGTGTGCTGTCTGTAAAACGACAGCTTCCTTTTCAAGCACCATCAGTTTCAATTTGATGACTTTTTACGCTCCACAAGATTACCCTGCTTTGAGATTGAACAAATTCTATGAAGTTGCCATTAAATGCAGTCAAGCCAAGCTTCAAAGTTTGCAAAACCAGCCCTTGAACATTATAGCTCCATTTCATATTACAACTGTCTGCTAGGCAGAGTTTAAAAATTTAATCTCATTAGCCTGATATCATTTCTTTCTGTTAGTTTCACATTCATTCACCTACAAACACCTAAGGCAAAACAAAGATTTTGTGCAGCGTACTTCACAGATTTACAGATTTCTGCTTCATATCTCCAGAAACAGCATACAAGTTGCGTGTCTAAGCAGAGGGCACAATGTGGGACAGCCTCCCAGGCTGAGGAAGGGAGCGCTTTGCCCACCAGATGCAGATTCCATGAGCAAGCACAGGCAGAGTGGTGCAGAGCAATGCAGCAGTGAAGCATCTGAGCAGAACTCGAGCAGGGAATTCAGTGCCTGCCATTACAACGCCATGGTACCTCTCTTTCCACAGACCTGGTTTGCTGCAGTTTTGTTTTCATTCAGATTAAGAAAAATAGGTTCTCACCTAGTTCTCCTCGCAGGTTGACTAGCTCTTGAGATAACTCTTTATGTTGTTTCAGTGCTTCCTCCCTCTGCAGAAGGAAAAACAAACAGAGACAAACATAAGTGATCCAAACAGGGCACCTTCCAATAACTTGCATGTGCTCTGTAGGAAAACAAGAGGCAGGAGCGAGAAGCCAAGCTATGAATCATTTAGGATAACAGTCCTGCTGTTACCAAATACACAGATGTCCTGTTGTTAAGCAAGTTACACTTTAAGACAGAGAACAGTTTTTTCTAGGATAACAATGCAATTAAGATCCTGCTTCGCAGCCATTAATTACATATTTTATGATGGGTGGAGCAACATAACCTTACAGCACAAACCAAGCGATTGCTGACAAGGGCACTGGAGTACGGTGAAAGAGGCATGCACTGAGATAAATATCTGAAGCTTCCTTAAGGAAAATACAAGCACAACCCCCAAACTTTGCCAAGCACTCCATCTGCCCCCGGCAAGGTGCGTGAGGGGCACACAGTGGCAGCCGCTGCCCTCCCTGCTGCACCGAGGTGGGGAAAAAAGAAAAGAGAAAAGCCCACCCCCACACCACCGCCCCCCAAAGCAGCCCAGCGCGAGGAGCCCCCCGGCAGCGTTACCCTGGCTGCGGCGCACTGGGTGTAGAGGCACAGCCTGCTGCTGGCGCAGCCCATCTCGGGGCAGCCGCAGCCGCGAGCGCCGCCAGCCGCAGTCCTGCCCTCCGCGCAGCCGAGCCCCGGGCTCCGGGCGATTTCCCGGCGGAGGGGAGGGGAGAGGAGAGCTGCCCTTCCCCTCGGCCGCGGCAGCCCGCGTGCGCCCCGTGGACGCGCCGCTGCCGCCCTGCGTGCGGGGACGGCGCGGGGGAGGCCGGGCGGCCGGCGCACGCCCCGAGGCAGGCTGGCGGCGGAGCTGCAGCGCAGGCTGAGCCGCGGCTTTGTGCTGCTCCTTCCGCCGGGACGCGCCCGGCGCAGCGCGCCCGTCCATCCCGCACGGGAGCGTCCCGCTGCTCGACCCGCGCTGTCAGGCGTCCCGGTGAGAACCGCGGGCTGAGCGCTCGTTTGGGCACCGACGCGCTTTGGAGAGGTTAAGCGGCCGTGCCGTGGCATCGAGCACTGAGACGCTTTTACACCACCGAACCAAGGCTGAAAACCTCTCCTCGCCTCCATGCTAAGGCCCCTGGCGAGCAGAGAGCCCCACCAGCAGCCCACGGTGCTGCCCCTCTCCCCGTACCCCATCGGGAGGAGGGAGGGCACTGCTTTGCTCCCTGCAGCCGTGCCCAGAGCAGGACCCAGCACTGCATGCTGCAGTGAGCCGAGCGCATCCCTCACTCCGACAATACCAAGCAGGGAGCTTTCCAGAAGGCAAACCACTAAAGCAGTTTCCAAAGCTTCCTTCTGTAGTAACCTTGTTCATTATTAAATCAGCGCACACTTAGGAGGTTGGATGTTCCTTATCCCTCCCTTCCAGCCTCACTGCTTTGTTTGCATACTCACTCTTTGCCCTATTTCTAAAAAAAACAACCATCCTCGAACCCAAGTTCTCCCAGCCTGCCTAAGTCAGTAGGACAGCCTGATTTTCCTTCCCCTCAGCCCAACGGCCGGGCCACGCAGCAGCCTCCTGGGAGACGCTAACATTTGCAGTGAATGTTCCCGAAGGCCTTCCTTCCTCATGGTCTGCAGAACATTTTGTATCCATTTTAATTAAGACAATCTGATGAGGAAAGGACACAGAGATTAGAATATACTGAGGACTGACCAGAGGCCAAAACCTCAAAATAAAATGAAGTATCAACTGCTCAATTAACATATATTTTACATTTCTCGCATTCTGCTGCTCTTGCACCCTTTTGCTTTTTACTGGCGCTGTTCAACACTGTGCCCTCAGCCTCCCACTTCCTCATTTGGTTTTCCAAACCAGGAGATCCATGCAGACTTTTATCACGACCACTCATGAAAGTACATTCTCAGAGGAGGCCAGCCATGCACTGCCAGCCTAGGGGACAGGTTGACCAGAGAGGCGGTGGATGCCCCATCCCCGAAGACACTCAAGGTCAGGCTGGACCAGGCTCTGAGCAACCTGATCTAGCTGTGGGTGTCCAGCTGCCCTGCAACAAAACAGGGAGTAGATGATCTTTAAAGGCCCCTTCCAATTCAAAGAATTCTACCATTCTGTAAAGAGGCAGTCTGAGGTGGCCATACAGTTAAGCAGCCACATTCAATGATCAGACGACAAGCAATTCATTTAGCATTATTATCATTTAAGTTGTGAAATAAATGAAGCTCCAGATATAGGGGTCTTCCCATGAAAACTCGAAAGTTTAAGACCCGAGATTAAAGTGCAGTAAAATACCAAAGACCGCTTGAATGATCCATTGAGAACCATCTTCAGTGCTCAGTTTGAAGGCAGGTATGTGGGTGTTTTGTGTTGGAATTCAAGCTACCTTCTAGCTCATATTTCACAAGATTCTATTTGAAAACGAGTATTAGAAATTGAAAGAGCAGATCCAAGAGGCAGGATCAAACAGTTCTGGCATTTCTCCAAATAAATCTGGCAATAATAAAAAGCCTTTTCTAGTGGGATGATCCTTGACTCGTTGTCAAAGACTCAAGAAGGGTCTTGTAACAGTTCCTGGCAAAATATATGAGATTAGCTTATGTGAGCTGCAAGATCATGTAGAATGGCTGAGAACCTATTTTTCTCATTTCAAAAGAAACTGTTACAGCTGTACAAGAAATTCAGTGTAGCTTTAGCAAAGGCAAACATGGAAGCAGTAGGAAGCAATGAGAATAGAGCTGGGAGATAAAAGCTTTGCCACAGGCACCACTATTCATGTGCACTTCTCCAAGAAGATGCTGCAAGACAGTTCTCAGCATAACACTGGAGCCTTAGACATCTCTTGTTATGTGAAAGATTACATTAAAAATCTTTCACAGTTCTTGAGAATTAATCAAGAAACTCCAGGGAGAAACGTTCCCAATAGCAAGGACACTTGAGTTACCCCACTGTGACCAGGTGAAAACAGGAAATACGAGGAGGTACAAGGTGGGAGGAGGATGTGACAGTTCCAAGATGACAAAGACAGGAACAGAATAAGCTACAAAATTTCTTATTTGGATTTTTGTAACTGGTGATTACAAAGTGCAGTTACAGGCTTAAGAGTGTTTTTCCTAGCAACCAGCTGTTTTTACTACAGCTCAAACAGATCAGCCTAGTAGCATTTTAGACAAACAATGGAGAGAACACGTCAAGGGCAGAACAGAGCTCCCATTGCTCTGCTTCCTTTAAAAGCAGGATGCTCTGCAGAGATCTACATTCCAAAGTGAACACGAAAGGTACCAAACACCAAGCACACCAACAGCCGACCTTCTGGGCCACGCACATATACCAGATGTTCACCTGTGACAAGAGATATCTCCAAGGGCTTAGGTACCAGCACTTCCAACTGGCAGGTATTGCTCAAACAACCCACACAGCAACTTTGCAGACCCCAGATCACAGAGTAGGCAGTTTTATGGCAAACTGGCAGCTCTTACTGTCAGCATATTTCCTTGTGAGGCTGTGCCAGGCCAATTGTTATGGGTTTCTCAGCCCATCCCACTGCTGGCCAGCTGGTGTGCAGCTCCATGTTCTGCTTGCCAGTCACAGCTTAGAGAGCCCCAGCTTGGCCGTACTCCCCTGAAAAGAGGGCTCAAGAGTCCTGTTTTCCTTTGCAAGTTTTTCCTCCCAAGTTAACAGTAGTAAGCCCCTCAGCAGCTACCAAATGCAAACAACAAACTATGGCAGAATTTCAGCCTTGAGTGCACGTGCCCAATAAGCTAATGCCACCCATTAACCACACATTACAGTCTACATCTTCCACCACACTCCCTTTTGGAAAAGAAATGCGTGCTCCTTAGGAGTTGTACTAAAAAAAGAACCACTATTACTTCAAAACTTACATTTGTGTACTTTTTTCTTTTAAATATCAAGCAGCAATGTGGGATCAACAGGCAAATCATAAACCACTTGTATCATTTCCCTAGTCTACCCCATGCAATGCATCACTCTTCCAGGATTTCTGCAGCATTTCCAACTTAGCAAACTTCAAGAACTGTCATTTTACCAAGTCCCACCACTAAGTTCTTCAATTCTCAGATTAATATTTCCATATCTTGCGAAGCTTTGTATTGTTAATGTTCACTTTCTGGTTTGGAACAAGTATTGTGCATGGCTCCAACAGAACGCTGCAAAATACCAGTATATTTACTATAGAACAGTCACATCCAATGTTCAGTTCTGGAATATTTCAAGAAATAAGGTGGTGCTGTGGGACTCTTTTCACGACAAACATCCCTGCTTATACTGGGATATTCTTCTCTTAAGGCTGTGATGCAACATGGTCCCTGCCAACAGAAGGGGGAGCAAAGCTGAGAATAGCTGATGCTATTACACAGCACTCCATGGCATGCACAAACACAGGAAGCTTTGAGTCACACTTAAAGGCAGTAATTATACCTGCTACAGGCAGAACCGAAAGGTTGGAAGCAGCTCTGATCTGGATGGCTGTAGATCAGCCTTCTAGCTTTATCACTAAAACACCTCCTAAACAAGCCATTTCAAGAGTCAACATATATGGGAGGTACACTAGCTGTTTTATAAAACACTGCATTAGAAAAGACTAAATAAAACTTGTTCAGAATGCATAGGACAGAAATTCACCAGGATAGCAAAGAACGGAAGCATTTGTGTGCTTTACTGTCATGCACAGGGTCAAATTAATTTTATTCCAGGAAAAGAAGGACTGGTTTTGAAAGCAATTTGATATCAAACCACAAGCACTTACTCCTTATCATATCATCACTTACCATATTCAGAGGGAAACATTGACTATCTTAAATAAATAAATAATGGTTATTTGCAAGCAATTCTGTAACATTAGTGCTTAGTCCCTACAGGACACTGACTTCGTACAGAGGAACAGATTATCATTTAACTCTTTTTTAATACCTGAGCAGGCTCAGTTGTCAACATTTCCCAGCATAGAGTGAATTGCTCTCATCCAAGCAGATACTCCCCTTAACCAGACACTTCACTAGAAAGTGAAGCCTGCTCCATCCTTGTGCTGCAGCAGCCAGGAAAAGATCACCAGCCATAATGTAGAAACTCAGTCACACCTTTGTGTAAACTCCAGTCACTCACATGTCATCAGCTGTAGCTCAAAAGTAGTTATGAAGGGGTAACAAAAGGTCGTTCATATCCACTTTGCGGTATTAAATTAGAATTGATTATTTTAGTCCTCACATTAGAGTACTTCTACCAGTTCCTGCCCCTGCTTTGCTGGCAAAGCCCTGTCCTCTAAATAAATCTCAGAAGCAAAAGCAAGCTAAAGAAGTTAGCCAAGGTAGTGGCACAAGAAACAGCCTTTACGCTCTGCCCTACGTGCATTTTTGAATGGAGGAATAGACTATTACTGCAACTACTGAAAACGACATTAATCATCTCAAATCAGTAAATCTAGCATGAAATTACTACTTTCAAATTACTCTTGACATTGTTAAGTGTTGCCTTTTTATGAGACAAAACAAACAATAAATTTTCACCTGTCCTTGACTTACTGCTTCAAAGAGAATTAAATTAGGCCTCAGATTATGCTTCCTTGATCAGCTAAGAGAGACTTACTGTAACTTACAATATTTGACTTCTCTAATTGGCTAGGTACTTCTATGGAGAACGAGGCATTCATTCCCTGATGTTTAGTATGTGAAACACTAAAGCAGAGAACCAGCCAAACAGGATTCCTATGAGTCACTTAATATTTTACATGGGTATTACAGCTGTGGGCTCTTCATGCTTTTACAAACTTCAGATGGGTTCTTATCATCATATGGGAACTCTGTCTTCCCATTTTAAAGAAGTGATGCCTTTACAAAGTTAGGTCTAGATACAATAACATCCACTATTGAACTTTATAGCCCATTTTCTTACTCTAAAAGATTTTGGAACTGTGATATCACATATATATGTGATATGACATTAAAACATTTAATACAGAATGACTTCTCTTCCCTGTGAAAATTCTGATCTCATAAGCAACTAAATTCACCCTATTTGAGTAATTGCTCATTTCGTTTTTCAGCATTTCCTAAAGCTTGGCTCAATTCATCTGATTCAAGAATTAGACAAAGTTTCAAACAGATACCACACAGCTTTGACAAATTATACTGTCATAAGTAAGTTCTAACACCTATGAAATTATAATCACTTTTATGGTTTTTTTTTTTAGAATGTTAAGATTTAAAACTGTATGTTTGAGCAAAACATTACAGTATCTGCTTCAAGTCCTTTCAAGATGCTTAGAAGTTCATCTGCAAATGCAGTATAGAAAAGCACAAAGATGTTACTTTATTTCTTTCACTAGCCCCTCCTTTCATTTCAAATTTTAAGAGATACATTTAGCTTGCTACTGTGTAATTAACTTTGCCTCGTCTTAAATATATAGATAAAGAAAGAAAAATTGGGAGAAATAATAAGATAGGGATGGGAACAGGCTTCCTCATGGAAGGCAACACTGGCAACGCTGACAGTGCCTGAGACATCAAGAGTTAAAGACTTGTTTTCTCAACACACCTTTCATTAAGAGTAGCAAGAGGAAGGAATCCCAGTTCTCTCCATTGTCTGCTCTGAATACTCAACCACACCTGGACTGAAGTGTCCTTCAAGAAGCCGGACAGTTAAAAGCTCACAAGATTTCAAAGTTGCCAAAAATATTCTGCTGCTAAAAAAGGTTTTATCAGTTTGCAGCTACATATTATGGAGAACTTGAGAATAATTTGAAACCTCCTTGCTTTCCAACAGCTCCCTGTAAGAAGATGAAAGCCTCCAGAGCCCAAGTTTGCTCCAAAGGGGAAGATACTTTGTATTTTTTAAATCTGAAGAAACACAAATTATCTCAATTAAATATCCCCATTCTCTCTATTGAAGAAAGAGACGCCCATACTTTGGAAACCCAGACCTGAAGAGCAGAAGTGCATTTTGAATGAGCATCCTAATGGAAACCAGGCAAGTTTGATGTTAGGTTCTGGAATGCCAAAATTATAAATTTAAAAACTCACAGACAGGCAGCTGTGCTTAATGGCCCCACCAACATATTTCATGTTTATATACCAAAAATATGATTGTTCCAAAACTCTTCTGTTTACCACTAAGGGTTTTGGTTTTAGTGACGTAATTTGTACTTTAGCTCTGTAAGAAGGATACACATTTCTCACCTAATGAGCATGTTCTGTTACACTTCCATGAAGGCCAGGAGAAATTATTCTGATGCATGTTTCTCTGTGCACAGAAAAAACTCTTCAAGTGCCAGGAAATTCCCAAGAAAATGAGTACCTTGACTCTTACAGTCATCCACGTGTCAGGAAATGCCAGTTATAGTAGCTCATACAGTAATGGTGGACTTTTATTTCCACCTAGAAATACTGAAGACCATCTCAGCCACACAATTTCTAGCCATTACTTATGTTGCTTCCTGTATCATATCCACAATTAATGGTATCCCCATATTACTGTCCACACTTCTTAGCCCCACCAATCACATCTCTCCTGTGATGGAAACTTCTTTAAGAAGTCACCACGGTCATTCCAAAGTAAAATTTGAATTGTAAACTCCAGCCTTCTCATAAGCAAGAGAAGAACAGCAGTAAAGCTTGGTTTCTGTTCATTTCTGTATCAGGGGCATGATTCTGAAGCTTACTTCTATTACTGAATCTTTTAGGAGCTCTTGAAGCACTTGAAAAGATTTAATTTCTTAAACTAGAAAAACAGAACTGTGTATTAATATATATATATATATTTTAACTTGAATACTTCTCTAAGTGGCAATTAAGATGTATGCATTCAAATATGAGGATAAAAATTCACACTTCCAATACCAACAAAACAGTTTGGACAATACATTCCCTCTTCACTTGAGAAGTAAGTCTTCCTTCAACAGCTTTAGAAGAGACAAAACCAGATCTTAAGACCAACTCAGTACTGAGCTGACAAAGTGACAAGTAAAAACTATAAAAAGCCTCCACAGCAAAACAAAGCAAACAAACAAAAAACCAACCCAGCAGTCCCACAGCCATGGTGGTTTAACCTGAGCCCACACTGCTGAGGGCCTCTCAGGCCCACATTCCTACCTCACATAAGCACTGGCAGTTTCTCACTGACACTCCTTCCTAGAGTTCACATGGGAATAGCCCATAAAACTTTGGGTATGGACAGCCCTATAAAGTCAGACCCAGAAGAGTTGTTCGGTTGCTTTTGTTTTGTTTTCTTGTGCACCCTCCCTCCCCCCAGCTTCCTGATGGGGTTCCTGAACTGGCTCTCCCCAGCCTGGTGGGCACCAAGCTGTGCAGAGTGAGTGCAGATACCACAACCTGAGCCACAGCCTCACTTTCACCAGATGTCTTATGGCTTAAACCACACTTTGAATGTTTCAGTGTACACAGCTCCTACTGAAAGGACAATAAATAAATTCAAAGTTAAGATTCAAATGTTGTGCTGCATAATTCAGAGATTATGTAATTAAAGTTTAATGGAAGACTGCTTTCCTTTGCACTTTGTAAGCCTACTGTATATTCACCATTTCCGCTGTACTGTCACTTTTTCTCCCGTTTGAACAAAAAAAAAAAAAGAAAAAAGAAAAAAAAGAAAAAAAAAGAGGTCATGGAGTTGCAGAAATTACCAGAGGTTTAGGAGGGGAATAGCCATCTAGACAGACTAGCTTACTTTTGTGATAAGACTGCAGTTTGACACGCACTTTTAACACTGTACATACAATTATCTAACAATGGAAAAACGTGATACAGTTTGACGTTGTTGCCAGACACCTTGCTCACTGCATTTAGTCTGCCATCAGGGTTTCAATCTAGTGAAAATCCATTTCAACAGGATCTCCTGCTCAGTAGAAAATGGGTTTTACAGTATGATAATTGTGGACTGGCTCATCTTGAAGACACTTGCTCAAATTCAGAACAGACTTGGCAAAGACGCATAAATCATCTGGATAAACCCTGACAGCTCAAGTGGTAAGGTATTATCAGAGCCAGCTGTAAATATTGACAGCTCCATGATAATGCTTGTAGCAAACACGTTTGAACTCACCCAGAGTTTTGTGACAGATTCCTGCTCAGCTGGAAACAGCGCAGCAACCTCACACAATCTCATTTAACCCTTAGACAGCAGCCTTGCAACTTCACTCCAGAGGGCTGGCTGCACTCCTGACATAACTCATTGCCAGCGCATTCTAATTTTGTCAGCGGCTATCCCATTTCAAATGAGTTCATAAAGGCAACTTTAAACTTTTGTGCAGAAATGCATCAGGAACTCTTGGAGGAAAAAAGGAAAAATAGCAGCAGTTGAATCACCTCCTCTACTAACTTCAGCTTTATCAATTCTTTCACAGGGAATCAACAACAAATCCTTCCACAGGGAATACAGGAGGCTGAGGTAGGTTTTGTCAAGAAGCTCTGGCTAAGACGCACAGCTTTGAAGCTATGCAGCAGCACAGCCCCACTCTTCTCTCTATCTGACAGCACAGACTGTCCTTAGCCCCTCTGCACTGCCTCTGACCAGGAAGAAGGGTCCATGTCACTAATCCGGCAAAGAAATCCTCTCTCTTTGGCTGGGGTAGGTTTCTGGTAGCTGCAAGCTGAATCAGCCTTCTGCAGGGGCAGACGAGCTCCAGAGCAGCTAAGAGTGGTACCTTCTGATGACAGCACGGTATTTCATCAGCTCAGGCTGCTTTGTGTTACTTCATGCTTGCTCAAGTAGGAGGAATGGAAGCACAACCCTGTTGCTCAGCTAAGCATATATATTTTTTAATTATTATTTTTTTTCAACTAGAAAAGCTGCAAGCTACTTTCATAAAAGCTGAAGATGCTTTCTGCTGCTTCTGTGGTAGTCAAGGCAGGGGCTTGCAGCTTGAGCTATGCTTAACTGAAAGTTTCTCCCTTGAATACGTGAGCACATTTGCAAACTACATCAAAAAGGCCTCTAAGATCTAATTCCAAAAAAGAAATGCATGGCCATTTGAGCTTAGGTTAGCCAGATGAAAATCCACATTTCATCAGAAAGGAATGAGAAACAAACAAAAAACTTGCTACCCTTCACTTTTTTCAGTAAAATACAGAAATTGTACAGAAAGCTTCCCCAGCTAATTGGCAGATCTCAATGTATTGTCTTTATCAATCATAGCAGAACAGTCCTTCTCACTCCTACAGCAAGTACAGTAAGACTGGCACCATCTTATCCCGGGAGAGAACCTCAACACCAAGAAGTGAAATAACTAAAAGCATACGTATATGTCATTTTTAGCCCAGTTTTCATCTGCTTAGACTCAGCTCTTCATGGTTACTCATTTTATATCATTAAAAAGAAATTAAATTTCTTCTTTTTCCACCCACAAGATAATACTGAAAAGAAAGAAGCAGCAAAATTATTACTTTAAAAACAACCATTCCCATTACTTGCAAGGAAATAATGCTTAAACTGTAAACGCATTGTAAAACAGCCTAAAAGTATGTACATATGAAGATTTCTTAATTATTCAGATAAGGATACACAGATAAAGTATTCCTAACATTTAAGATGTTGCAAACACAAAATATTTGAGAGGAGAGCCTACGCCAAGACTTTTGATTTTACAAAGTTAGCAAAAATTAATGCGCTTTTTATAAATTAATTAAAAGACTGAGTAGAAGTTTAGTAGGAAAGATTTCACAATTTCAGATTAGACAACAGGCATCCAAAATTCCTGCATCAAGTTGCTTTGAAAATCTTATATTAGAGAAAGGTGTTCCAATCCAGAGTTTAACAAGAAAAAAACCAAACAAAACAGCTGCTCTTACTGAATTGACCAGACTTGAACTTAACAGTAAAGCAGTATTTTTAGTTGAAAGACGAGTGAGCAGATATTATTCCATCAGAAGAGAATGTTATGTTTTTAGCAGCATCCTAAAACAACTTAGTGTTGTTTTTGTATAGTGGACTGCAAAATCACTACTAATGGAACTCGCTAAAATACAACTGGTATCAATCTGGGAACATTAGCTACATATGCAAAATAAACTGCTAATAGTCTACAACAACCACTGCAGCGTAAATCCATAAATGTTGTAATCTCCTAAGCTTCAGATTTCTCTATTCAAAACGTTTCAAAGCAGACCAACATTTTCTCATATATTATCAAACATATGAAATTAATCCATATGTCATATAGGACAAATAAACATTAAAACACATCAGATAAATTCTACTCTAAGTTCCAGGTGCACTTCCAGTGGTGGTGGTGTTTTCACATTAAAGTAAATAATTTTAAGATAACACCAATAAATAATTATTAGCAATCAATAGATTCAATAAATACAACCACTAACACCCTGCACTATGTTCTCAATTGCTCAAAAATGTAACCTCTCTATGTACCCTTCTATCCAATGTCAGATAAAGCAAGGTCATGAAGATTTTCTGTTCCAGTAGTCTCCCCTACAGGGGCAGAACTAGAAGTAAACACTCAGAGAGGTGCTCAGCCATGCAGGACTACAAACTTTTAAGAATTTCTTCTCAGAAAAGATGCGAGACTGCAAAGAGGCAATAAAACTTTCTTTTTTTTAGCCCCTTCTATCCAACCGATTCCAGGAGCAAGTTTTCTGTGGGAAGACAGATAGGAACTAGAGACAAAATAGCTTTCATTATATTAAATGCACAACTTAACAAAATTATTTCTAGACTACAAATACATATTAAAGTTTATTAAAAACCACACTAACACCAGGGTATTCTGTTATAATAACACCATTAAGTGAAGGCCTATAGTTAATATGCGTATAGTTAACTGTGGTTGCAGTGTAACACATGTTAAAAAAAAAAAAAAAGAATTCCAGGAGGAGGAAGATACAAGAATGCAGCAACTGGAGTTGAAACAGACATTATCTATCAGTATGCTAATATATCCAAAAGCCACTGTTAAGAACAGTTCAACAAACCAAAACTAGTACAGATTAGTTCTAATTTTTTACCTCAGACTGGAGGTGCTGGATCACAACTGTCAATGCTTCAAACTTCTGGTTACTGCTTGACAAGAATTTCTTGAGCTGCAGGATGATTCCACTTTGGTTCTCACATTTTGTTTTGTACTGTGCCAACTCAGCTGTTTTTGTGCCAGTTGAATGCACATCTGTGGAGGTTTGGGTCTGTATGCATGAGCTTTTAGGACTCCGCTGCTTGCCCTTGTCAACTGAAACAACAAAAACAACAGCAATTAATTAATATACACTTCATGTCTCACCGAAGCTTAAAGATTGGTACAAAAGAAAACACTGCCTGAAACACTAACTAGGAGAAACAGTTACTTCAGTAGCACTGCAGAGCAGACAATAACATCTGCCAGGTTAGGTTCTAGCACTAACCTTACATACAACACTTTGCTCTTCACCTTTACCTTCATATATTCTGTGGCTTACCTTTCAGCATACTATTAAAATATTTATTCATAGCACTGTATTCATAAAACACAAGATTTCTGTCATCCTACCTATACAGGGACTTACTACTTTATTAAGAGTCTCTTACTTTTGTTTGCAATGTGAACTACATGTTTTCCACACTCTAATGTAGCACTGAATACTAAAGCACTTCTTCCCAACTTATCCTTTCCTTTCTTTCAAAATGTTCACTGCAAAAACTTCACTCTATAGCTCAGGTTTGAGCTCTGTTAACCAAAGATCTTTTAAAGTCTTCTTAGTGCCAGCAATTTCATTCACAAAGACGGTACTTTAAAATGCTCTGCAATTTGAAATATATTTCAAATATGCCCTGCCACTCCTTATAGTCCAAGAATTACATAGTTCATTTAATACTCTTAGTAACAGTGCAACCTCAATCACTTCACAGTACACAGTCACATAGTGTCAGAGGAAAGAAACCACATTACATAATCCAGAGCTCAATTCATAAACACCGCCAATGTTACAGGTTTCTCGCTGCCTTTGGACTGAAAACTTAGCACAGCACTTCCCCTTTTGATCATTCATGGAACAAGCAAACACTTTTGCAATAAAAGGTTGATGCAACACACAAATATCCCTTGGCACTTTAATGAAGACATCTACGCAGATTACTTTATACAGTTTCAACTTAACAAGATTTCTTTCAGATAAAGTAACAAAACCTGAGAGGTGAGATTTAGAGGAAATAAGGCCAGGAATGTGTGGAGATTAAAAAGAAAAGAGAGAGAGAGAGAGAGAGAGAGAGAGAGAGAGAGAAATTAATGAACTAGAAGTAGTTGCTAATGAATCCTTCTGAAGTCCAAACATCTGGTATGAAGGTTGTCAAGTAACACTTGAATACTCCCAGCAGTGAAAGGCTCATATAACTGAAGACATTAATTGAGCCAAAGCTTTACTGTTAATCTAACCAACACATCATCTATTGCATTAATACATCAGTCTTGCATAGACTTCACTCATTTTTAAAACATGTGAAATAATGTTTCAAAATGCTTATGCCATCTGCACCTCTGTTGCTGAGCAGGGCGCGAAGGGCCTTCACATTTTCAAATAAATCCACTCTAGCCAAGACTTTCTGCCTTCCTTTTTAGTTAGAGAAATGTCAGCACATTGTTTTTATAATGTTCAGATACTTTTGCATCTTGGAAATTTTACTGCACTCCTGCTTAGGAGATGCTGACTGCTGCAGAGTAAATTTTCAATTAGAAACACACATTGCAGATTAATAGCAGAGCAGTTAAAAGGCGTCAGCATAACCCAAATCAAAAGCCAAATTCTGATCAGTAGAGTAAGTAGATCAAGCTTATTTGCCAGTTCTAGGTGGCTTATTTTTACCATCCTTTGAACAAACATGACTAGTTATTTTCACACAGTACACGCACAATGCCTTTTGAAATAGATCTCTTTACATGAAAAGAGAGTTCAAATTTGATAGCAATCTCACCTCAAATACTGTGTTAGTAGCAAATACCTGTCAGCTTCTGAAGGTTGTTAAAGAAAAAGTAAATTAATCAGTAGAGGCAATAATCAAGGGGAGGGGAAAAAAACAAGGCAGAGACTAGAGAATAAACTCGTACATTCAGCCCTTCCCTACCTAAGTAGCTCATGTACTCCTACTCTCTCATTTATTCCACCTCCCTCTCTGAATGCTCCCCTTACAACAAAGACAATCTGAGCACTGTTTCTGATTTAAAGGTGCTTGGTAAATTCACTAATACAGATACTCATGTCATTAATTAACTATATGAAATGACTAACATCTATTTGTTACGACTCTGACAAAGCTGCTTTAAACTTCCACAAAGGACTGCAGACAAGATGTACTCAGGAAAGTAGTTACATCAGATAAAGTTACCTAATGAAGTTGTTTTTATTTAAATACACCGATACAACAGCTAACCACAAGCAACACAGGAGTCAGACATCTGCCATTTCCACAGTTCAGCCCGCCTTCAACAGTTTGCCAGTCTCACATCACTGGTTTTACTGCAGTGCCCAGAACACCAAAACTATTCAGAGACGTTTATTCCAACATCCACCCATGCCAACTCTGGATACTATACTAAAAAAAGCTGAACAAAAAACATACACAAAAATTCCCCGACATTCCCGTTGGCAATTTTATCAGACATGTGCAATGCACAACCACTTCAAATGTTGACAAGTATTTCTCAGCCTGCATGAAACCTCCGTAGCATGAACTGCCTGTACAGATTAACACCAGCAGCACTCCAATGCTTATTTATGGCCCATGTACCTCTGGGCAATGACAGATTGTTTCCAGATTTGTATAGAAGGCATGCTGTGATGTCAGAACAAAAGCCATACTTTCATTAAAACAAAGCATCAAGAGTCTAATCACTGATAGAACATATCAATGACAGACTCTAAGTTAAAGACGGTATCGGTTACCAGCTCAAGTCCTCCTCGCTTTGCCATTTTTGATTGCCACCTTAGACAAGTCAGACTTGTAATGCAAAATGTTTTTGCCCCCTCTGGTTAGGTTCTGGACTCTTCTCCAGTAGACAAGAAAACACTGCATCAAATCCATTTGAGATGCTCAATTTCTGAATATTGGAAGACACAGATTCTCAAGTTTTGCATGCAGCACAGTATCCCCACAGAGCCAACAATGTGAGTTATTATCCTTCTTTTTTCCCATCAAAACAGCAGCAGTAGTTTTGCAAACATTGAGCCTTCGGATTACTGAATCATTCACATCTTTTTTTGCTGGCAAAAAGAATATCCCATGACCTTGTAAAGGTCCAGAAATCTTCCCACTCCCTGTGAGGTCACTACATGGACAGCAGCTGCAGACTCTTCTTTGATGAGAACATTAGACCCATCCCCCCCCTTTTTTTTTTTAAAGAGAGCTCTTTTCCATACACAGATTCTCTGGTTTAGAGGAGATCATAAACAAGAAACAGAGAACTGTTCATACATTAGTTTGCATTACATTTAAGTGCTTCAGGACTGCATGGTACTTGAGGCAGTACTAGAATGACCAGCTACCTCAGGACTTGCCAGATACTGCTGGTATCCCAAGCCTCTCTATCTTGAGCACTGCTGGTTTAGCAGGTGAAACGTCTGTCACTCACTTCTTTGTTTGCAGAGCCAAATCAAAGCCTCCCTTTGCTTATCATATACCAGGAAGGTCTGTGTAGGAATGTCCACATTTTCTAGAAATTATTTTCTTAGCCAGAGATGCAATTTGTCAAAAACATTCCAAATACCGAAAACAAACTACTTGACAAGCACAAATAAGAACAACCTCACTTCTCTCCTCACACTTTTGCAATCACCATTGTCTTACCACTAAGCACCTTCTTTTCAGGTTCCTCTTCCAAACTGTCAGTTTCCAAAGGCTTTTGAAAACTCAGGTGTGTCTTGTGTAAGCATTTTTCAAAGAAAAACCCTCGTTCAACATTTTCTTTTGTAGGAAGATGCAGGCTGGCGAAACCTTCCTGCCTCTCTTCCATCTTTTGGAAAGCCTTGTCTACACATACTAAGTTGGTGCTCACTTCTTTGATCAGTAAGACCAGATCGGCCTGAGTATTTAACCGAGCTTCCAACTCTTCCCTTATTCGTTGGATTTCCTCAAGTACATTTCTTATATCCAAGTGACTAGATTTCATCTCTGCTTTCAGCTCCTCTTTCACCTGCTGCTGGCTCCTCTGCAGTGCTAGCACTGTTCTGATTTCTTTTTGAGATGTTTCCATGTCATGCTTCAGTTCCTTCTGTCCAGCTTCCATCGACTCCTGACAAGCTTTGACTTCTGCCAACAACGCAGCAAAGCACTCCATCCTGATCTCATCAGTCACAGGACTTCCTCCAGTGTCACAGCTTCCAAGCAGTCAGGATCATTTGTGAGGTAGAAGGAGATTTCTCAGATAGCAACAGAGCTAGCACATGCCTTTGGTATGGTCCTACCTCAATTTAAAGCTCACTTCAGCGAAGGCACCAAGCAAAAGCCTAGTACTAGGCAAAAGTAGTACTCCATAAAATTCTTCAGTAAGCAAAGCTGTAGAGTCAAAGCTCCATTCTCAAAACTTCACCAAAGCTCTAATCAGTTTAATTGGCAGATTGTGCCACACCTGAATTTTTTAAATCTTTTGCTGACATCACTGTATGTGGGACGTCACCCAGAAAGCCACTCCCAGCTGTCATTTGATCTGTACATCAATAAAGAATGCCTGGGCATCAGCTACTAGGGTTGTTGCAACGCAGTCAAACAGTGCAAACACCGTGGCCCTTTCTTTTCAACAAAGGCTCAAACAAGCCAAAAGGAGTCTGAATTGCCTGTGGGAGCTGAAAGCCAAAAAGCTCAACAATACTTGGTTATTTCAACCATGTATGCAATAAAGTGGTTGTGCACCCATCCTTCTGCTAATGTTTGCAACAAGACATCATGAGCAAAGCAGTGAGGACCTTGCTCATTGCCCCACTTCCACTGAATACTCTCCTCATTACTACAGCTGGTAATGCTATGGAAGAACCTAGAAACTGAGGAAAATTCTCCAGTTCACCAACAATGAACACTTAAAAGACAACATGGAAAAACTGATTAATAACCTGTTCTTGGTAGGTTAAGGAGAAGACTTTTGGTGATCAGCTCTGAATTAACTTCTCTCTGTAGAAGCTAAGGCTTCTGAATTTTAAGCACAGAACTCAAAGTTTTAAGCTCCATGTAATAACAGGAAGACTAATTATACCATGCTGTTGTTTTGTCAGTGATTTAATTACTCAGTTACTTGATTTGGTTCGAAAAAAATGACCATCCAGTGTAGACCTTAGGCTATAGAAAGCCTCTGTGTCTGCCTTTAGGCAAGTGACCTGACATTCAGAGTAACACCCAGCATTCAGAGCGGGTCTCTCAGCATTAGTGAAGTTAAAACTTGAGAGTTTTTACATACTACCTTTGTAAGTTGGCTCCAAGGTGCTATTTTTGCCTGAAGAAATTATGATCCCATAAACACCCCAGAGCGGAGGATCTATGCTGTCCATAACAAACTGCAGCAAACCCATGAGCATGGTTTTGAGATGGGAAGGATTACAAATAATAATGATAGTCTGTGCACAAGTGCAGGATTCCTGGCTCACCACAGTGTTGCTGACCAAAGAACCAATCTGGCGAGTCCAGCTTGCAAGGCAACGTTACTCCTCACTTTCGACTTAGCCTCCTACACAAGTCCAGGCACACTCATGGGAAGGAATCAGAGACATCTTCTGCATGCATCTTGCAGGCATTGCCCTATCTCAGAGACTATCACAGCTTCTTAGCAGACACACAATCCAGGCAATAGTCTTTTTTTTTTTTTCCTGACTCTCTGCATTAATTATTAGAAGGCCAGATACACTTTCTGGTGGCACAGCTGTATTTAGGAAACAGGATTTTCCCAGCACAACTACAGGCCATATGTTTTCTCTACCCCTCTCCCAGACCTATTTCTAGCTGGACAGTCACTTTGAGTGTTCCTGAGTGCTAGTCATCAAGCACAGCCAGCACTGAAAACCAGTACACAACATAGACTGCAAAAGCACCATCTAAGTTTTGAATCCAGGTAACAACACCTGTGACAAAATGGATTGGGCAGGTGGAAAATGACAGATATAAAAACTCAGCAGTACTTCTGCTTTTCTAGACTAAAATCTGCAGTAACTTAGGACAGCACTATAATCCATTCATGCCAACCTTTGCCACACTTTAGCACTTCCTAAAAATCTCAACAATACAGGTGAATTACTTGCACAGACTTTGTCAGATGCCTCCTAGCAGGAAATGAGAATCCAGATGAATTGACACCAGCTGGTTCACTGAGGATGTAATCGGAAAATGGGTCACATTATGAGTGTAAAAGGGTGTTCATGTGGCTTACCAGTGTAACCATCCAAGTTCTGTCTTCTCCTGACAGCTTCTGGTAGCCAGCACAGTTACTGTTTGTACCAAGTGGAACAGCTTGAAGCATTCATTTTCCAGTAACATTAAAGCCGTAATTATGTGAAGACTCATGCAGTGATTTCAGCTGCATAAAAATAATTGTTTCGTATAAAAAAAACTGAGGTATCCAACCAAGACTGTCTTTAGTACCTCTGCAGAGAAACAGGCTCCTCAAGATGGTGACAGAGCAGAATCCTAAATGGGACATCAAGAAGGGCTTGGGGCAAGCCCTTTTCTATTGGCTGTATAAGGAAAGCCTAGCTGGCAAGCCCTGGGGGATTAAATTGTATATGTGACTGTCACTTCTGTTCAACGACATCAGCAACAAAGGCTGAATTACACAGCTAACTCTGACGCCTCAAAATAATCCCTATAAATCTTCTGTTCTCTTCCCCCCTTCTGCAAAGCATATATGTTATTTGAGCAATCAACAACTTGATCTTGCCATTTCAATTTTAACATGTTTGCCTCATCACAAGCTATGGCATTTCAGAACATTCCGACAAATAAATTGCCGGATTAAATCTGAAGCTATGCACATGTTATATAACATAAGAGAGGAAATGGAAATTTGGCTCGCTGTAAGTTGCAGTCCTAAATTATTTCACAACTCGTGCTCTGAGGTATAGACCCAGGAAACAGTTTCACACAAACATTCAGGGAAAGCACAGCAACACTAACCTAACACTGTGGAGGGCCTGCAATCCTTGGCTTGGATGAAAGTCTTCCAATCCCCTGGCATCTCCACAACTTGGTCAACTACAACTTTCCCTTACATTCAGCTTGGCAAATAGCAAACACTTCTCTTCTGTGCCTCCCAGAGTCCAGGCTAGCAACCACACAGATGCAGACTCCAAAGAAGTCAGGGTTTGCTTGTAAGTGCAGCCTCAGGCCTGGCTACACCAACTGAGGCAGGCAGCCCTGATTTGTGCTCATGCCTCAAGCATGTCAGTCGTGAGCCAGTTCTAGTCAGTGGCAATATTTTAGTGATGTGCCTGGCTAAATCTGCCCAGCTGAAATTCTGCAGGTGCTGTGCCGCTGAAGCTCTTCCACTAACTTATCTAGCTAATCCAGATTCAAGTAGCTGTAGGAAGGCAAACATCACTTTCCATCTTGCAGCTCCCCTCTGCATCAATGTGGCCTGCAGCCTGGCAGACAATTGCACACCTCCTAATGCAGAATGGCAGCATCCCCTTTCCTTCACTCTTACTGCAGCCTCTTGAAACGTCCCTCTGCAAGGTCAGGCACAAACCTGTGCCAAGAAGCATCAATTTATTTAGCTGCCATCAAACCTTTTTCAAGGTGTTCTGAACAAAAATAACATAAAGAAGCTTTTTAAAAGGTTGCAGTAACTGAACAAAATTTAACTGCAGGCAGGTAAAACCTATCTTAGATGCTTAGTCTGACTCAGTAAGATTAAACCTTACACATCAGAAATGGCTTTTTTTTTTTTTTCCTCCAGAGGTACAAAGATTTCTCAGCATTATTATTATTATTATTATTTTAAACACTAGTACAGTGCTGGAGGGGGAGTGCAGAACCAGCATGTATTACTCAAGGCATTCAGTCAGAAGCATTGCTTCTTCAGTCTGTATCTGTCCCTTCATGCCAACTCAGCTGCTGAGATATAGTATTACAGCACTAACTTCCAGTCTCGATGTGATTTTAAATTCATTCCTTTTCATTCCTCCCTTTCAAGCATAGAGCTGGATATGCTTATTCACAGGACAGTGAAAAGGAGAGAGAAGCCTCAGATGTTGTTATGCACTTCAAAGAACCCTATGCCTGTGTAATGCTTTCATGGCATGCTCAGCCCACGTATCTCACAGCCACTCCGGGTTTCACTAAGGACAGAGCACGTCCCTTGAAGTAGAGCCATCAGCATGACAAATGCGTCACTGTCCGCTACAGCCTGATTAGTGGGTAAGGGACCAAGTGCTTACAGACAATGCAGGAGTCTCGCAGCCTGAAGCTGTTTCCTAGAAACTTAATAGGTAGCATGCTGCTCCTTATTAGCATCCTGTTTGTTGACACAACAAACAGAGCACAAACTAAGGGCACCATTTTATTATCATGCCCTTCACAAAGTAAGACACAAGTGAAAGGAAACCTACAAATACACGCAATGGAGGACAGAGGGAGAGAATAGGCACTTTTCCTAACTGTCTAAAGCCTTTCACCAAAGGCTTATAAACCTCAAGCATATATTAATTCAATGCAAGGGCTGTTCCTCAGACAGTTGTCAGCCTGTTCATTGCTAGGTAATCTGAAATGTATCTCACTCTTTCAGGCTCTTAAGTGATAACCCACAGCGTGTAGCAAGCCCTCTGCCCCACAGAGCAATGGTCTGAACTTTTTCCTGCTGTCTTTTTGAGAAGGAGAGATAATCCTCCCTGCACCGACGAAGCAGCAATGAAACCAAATGAAGCTAAACAGTAGACACTAGTTTGCGATACTGCACTAAGGCTCCTCATTACATCATCTTTCCAGTTCCTACCCCAATAAAGTAGACTCTCATTCACAGTAGCCTTTGAAGTGGGTCCCTGTATACACTCGCCTATTAAAATTAACTACCCATTAAAGCCTCAGTATTTCCCAACCAAAACCATGCCCTCATGGAAGTGATTAACACTGATGCATCTCTGTTTCCTTAAAGTGTCACCAGTCCTACAGAATATGGCTCTTGATCTTGTACAGCTGTTTTAGCTTCCTGCAAGACAGTACTTCTCCCCCTAGAAGAAACATATTAATGATACACAATTGAGCTTGCCAGTACTTTGGTATGATTTTTTTTTCCTATACAGATGAAGTGTACAGAATCTCCAAGTTGCATTAGCCTTACTCACATTCCTGAAGATTTTATTTTTTAAAATCTACAATGTTATACCAAAGATTTTCAAGAAGCTGCATTATGACATTTGTAAAGATACCCAAACTAAAGAAAGTGTATCAACTTGTACATTACTGGTGGCTTTGCAAATAAAAGCACAA
Source organism: Gallus gallus (assembly GCF_016699485.2). Lineage (NCBI taxonomy): Eukaryota > Metazoa > Chordata > Aves > Galliformes > Phasianidae > Gallus > Gallus gallus. The sequence goes on along the minus strand of NC_052535.1, from coordinate 62,476,516 downwards.
AGAAGGATATTATCTCACTCATGTCATTACTGCAATTTCTTGATCAACCAGTCTGCTTTTATAGAGAAAGCTTTGAAGGAAAGTCCAGCAATATTCTCTTGAATCGTGCCCTATGTTATATTAGTAAGATGTGTTTCTTTGTTGTTCCTTCAGTAACTGTTTCTTTTCTAGTCTTGATGACACCAAATTTAGCTTTGTACAGATGAAATCAAATGGCCATGCATTTTGTCAACTAGTAGTGCTTTGACAAAGTTAGTGAAGATGACAAGAAATTTTAAGAAATAAACAGCAACATCACAATAAAAATCCAAACCAAAGCACTTCAAAAAATCCAAACCAAAACACTTCAAAAACAAAAAAGCAATATGCAAAACCATGTGGTTTTTTTCCATTAATGGTGAGGTGGTTAGGGTGCCTGCCTGCCCAGTGAAACCTCAATGTTTGGTCTTCCTCACCCTGGAGAAGTTCAAGTTGATGTTTCCCAAGCAATTCCCATTTTCTAGCAGATTATAAGACTGGAAGCTATGCTTTAGAAAGGACTTAAAGGAGTCCCAAACTTGAACATTAAGTGTAAAATTAATGCATTAGACATATGTCTGCTATTTAAATGCATAGTACCAACACAAATCTGACTAACACTCTTAAATACCAGCGTTGTGCCTTTCATCGTTTTTACCTTATAAAACACAAACCCATTTTACAGCAGCACAATTTGAGTTCTGAACAGAAATACTTTGTGTATTGTGTCTTAATATTGCATTTATAATATATTTAGTGAACATGCTCCCAGGAACTGTAATATCTAGAATTGAAATAGATTTTCGTCTTGTCAGTATATATCACACATGTACGTCAAACAGAAAAATATTAGTGAAGTTGATCATACACTCACAGATGACTGCAAATTGAATAAATTTGAAATGCTATACTGCTTACAGAAGACAACTCTAATATGCACCAGCTAGATCAGCAATGGACCAGGCCTGAATGTCATTTTTTTTCATTAAATAACCAAGAACAATACTGATGCTTGATTTTTAGCTTGTTCTGAACTATGACAAAGTCTGATGCATATTAGTTAAGCACACAGTCCTACGTATATATCCGAGAGAAAAAAGAAAACAACAAAATAATAGAAAGCCTAAAGCATAGATATTTTTATTTGAGAGGAACTGGCTGCATACGCACTGAAAATCAACTCTTACTGCAGTATTTTTTTTTTTTTTTAAGGTTCATAGTCTCCTCAATTTTTAAGAACAAAGATGACAAAAGGGCAGAAATAATTTTGTAAGGATGTGTTATTGTGTGCTGCAGCCTTGGTCAATAAGGACCAAGATGAAGTTTTTGAAATATCTTTCAATTTATTATCACTGTTTTAGGCACGTTGTTTAATTCAGTTCATCAGATACACCACAAGGAGCCTTAAATCACTGAATTCTTTAGCTCTTGCAGGAAAGAAAAGAAAGCACTATATGCAGAAGCTAGCAGCTATGCTTATGTAAAGGGTCTACAGTTTATTAAGTTTCTACTTCACATGTTGCTCCAGGTAGACAAGAAGACACCTGACGGAGTCCTCTTTTCTTAAAACTGCAGCTGAGCATTTTCATCCCTGGCACACAATTGCCAAGAAAGGCAAGTAAAGATACAATAACCCTCTGTTCCTGTTTACTCTCCTCCACCTTTTCTCTCCATTCCAACCTCCCATACAAGAAGTTGCTCCTTGTTGTCTGGTGCCCTCTACTGCTTCATCACAGCTACACATATTTGATCTTCATATTGCAGTTTGTCTACGGAGTTAAGCCCCAGAGTCAACTGAAACAAGGAAACCAATCATGATTAGTCCACACCACCCACAAACCCTTCCTATACTCCATTCATTGCTTCCCCAATACAAATCCCAAGCCTATCCTTCCATCTCCACACCCTTCCTGAATACATTCAGGGCTGCTAATTTATCTCTTTGCAAATATTAGGACTTCACATCTGAGAAAAGGCTTTCGGTGGAGGCAAAGAAAGGTACAGTTGCAGAAAGAAGCCCACTGTGCATATATGCCTATATGCACGTGTATGTAAGAAACCCTCAGACAACACCAGAGAGAAGAATGACAAGTCCAACCTTCTTGTAGCTCGCAGATCTCACTCATGACAGGGAGCAAGCACAGCCAGAAAGGAAGGAGCTATTTGAGTTTCAATGCCTAAATAATATCATTTTAGCATAAAGCATAAATAGTTAAAGCATAAAGCATCAGAATAGCATTTAGCATAACGTCAAAGCTTGAAAGGCACTTTCTACTTATGTACCATGGAGTACTTTGTTGCCATAAATGCAAAAAACAAACAAACAAAAAAACTGAACAAACAAAAAAAAAATCCCAACAAAAACAATAACCCCAAACCACACAGAAAATAAATCAAAACCAGATTTTGAACTTTAATTGAATCACTGAACTTTAAAACAGCAGCAGGTACAACTGATGAAATTAAAGCAGTAATTCTTCCTTCACAAACAGCATATGGTTAGTTAGCTGTCCGAACACTTATCAGCTCAGCTTTGGACTAGATCCAAAAATTTGATACTACTTACTCAGTATTCCTAAACCACTGGAAGTCTTTCAGAGACCACTTCAGGGTCAGCAGCTAGCAGGGAAACAATCTTTCCTTGAAAAGAACTGCACAATACATTTTCACCACTAGACTAGCACATTAATAAGCAACATCACTTCTTATGCAGTATCTGCAGTTATCAGGGATGGAGAGAAAGGACAGAGTATTTTTTTCTTGTTTGAACTCAGAAGCCATTTATTCAACCACACTCAGATGAGTTGATGTTATATGACCGTAACAAATGTCACTGGATTTGAGCACGAGACTGAAATGCTGCCTAAAGGATATTATGGATGAAAAAGTAGGACAGGCAATGGGAATTTAAAGAACCTCCAAAGCACTGGTTATGTTCTGTGTTATTGTCATTGTGCCAAGATTGCTTCTGAATGTATCCAACAATAGCTTCCTGTGTTTGTGGAACTCTATATCCATTTAAAGACAAATACATCCAAGATTACACTCAAATTCACTGACATTCTTTAAAAAGCTGAGTGAAAGCACTTCTAAGTATATATAAAGCACTACAGTGAGTGCTAAGGTGTCTGTAATGATATTTTATCTATCAAAAAATGACCAAAGAGTTCAATTCTAATATTTTTCTCATAAAATCACAGAATCACAGAATTTCAGGGATTGGAAGTGACCTCTAAAGATCATCTAGTCCAATCCCCCTGCCAGAGCAGAACACCTAGACAAGTGTAGGTCACTGTTGTAACTCTAGTTCTCATGTGTTGCTGGAGAGTGCCCTTCTCCAAAGTTACAAAAAATGCACTTACACAATCATTAGCAGTCATCACATCCCAGTTAAGGAACTATTTCTGTATTTCCTGTTATGACAAATAGTTTTCCTGTTATTAAGCAGCAAACATTTCTCCCCAGGGACGTGCCTAAAACACTGCACACCACTGTCACAGGAACTGTGCCTGGCAGCAACCCAGTGGAGCCCATGGAGAGACACCTTGCCAAGCTTAAAACAAAGAAAAGAACAGGGCAGCGCCCAGAGCTTTTGTTAGCCACAGGATGCAAATCCCCACCCTTCAAGGGATGTCCAGCCCTTCCACTATTGGCTGCACAGACCTAGAACCAAGGGACTTTTCATTCTAATGACTCTTAGCCAAAACATGCAATTGAAGGTTGCTTTGGCAAAGGCTGCCCAGCAGGCACCAGTGCTCCCATCAAGAAGGGAATGTTTGCCATACCTATCATAGGCTCATTCCATTCCTGTCCGCTTTTGAATATTCACCACATTGCTCTCTGTGCTTAATGGTCTTCTGAGCCTCTTCTGATTAAGGCACGAAATAACTATGAAGAAGGCAGACTTCTATTTCTGCATAACTAAGTGATGGCAAGGAAAAGCTAAAGTTTTGTGAGCAGCTGATACTGCAAATAACAGCAGTGTCTCCAGGAGATATACCTGCAACACACTGCAAAGGCTAAAACTCCCATGTAATATTAACTCTTGTGCAAGACCACAGACTACAAAAACCTCTACCTACCCCACTAACAAAGGCAGCAAGAAAAATTCTCACTTTTAGTCTATCTCCTCTTCTTTGGCCTACTTTCTAGCCCAGACATTCCTCCCAAGACACAGGAATACACATTTAACAGGCTTAGACTATTCAATTCCTACTGCAACTTTGTGGTTTTTCTTCCCCCCTCTGAAAGCAACAAAGTTTTCTTTCAAAAGTTGGTTGAGTAGATGGTGTTCTGTTCATTAATACTTGAACAAAAAAATATATCTTTGATTTTAGAATGGTTAAACAAGTAGCATGTACACATGCATACAGCTAAGAAAAACAAAGTCTTCTAGCTCACTGTTCTATTGGGAGCACAGTAATTTGAAACAGGTATTATACATTCAGTTGATTTATTCTTCTGCTGGAAGCATTTCTAATACTGCTGTTTTACTACATAATATTTGAAAAGATTTAGTATAGAATAAATACTCCATGTGTTTCTGATATTGGCAATATTCACAAGCAGAGAAAAATTAAGGCCACTGAGATATCTGAGAGCCTAAAAGCAGTATTGAAGAAGAAAAGCTGAACTTAACTCATTAATAAATACTATTTGTAATACTTCTCAGACTTTTCTATGGAATGAATTCAAGTTCTCTTTAAGAAAAGGATGAGCTTTCAAATAAAGAATTTTCCCACAGATGTTCCCAGCTGTCCTGTTTCCTGCCTAACTAGAAGTATTTCTACAACATCACAAACAAAATGTTTATCCAAGTATCTTGAAGGGGAACCCATGCTGGTCATAAATGTGTTAGTAACAGTACCATGACAAAAAGTAGCAAAAATAAATTTAAACGGGAAATAAACACAGGTTTATTACTTCTTTGCTACTAGACATCAGTTTAGATGATTCCAATGAAAAGTTCATGAACAGCAACTGTAAAGAACCATCTCAGCCAGTCACAAGCCCGGTAATTCAAGGTGGGCTAATTTTGTGTTCGAGTATGTGGACGGTTAACAGTTTGGTGTGTTTTTTTTGTTGTTTGTTTTCTTTTTAAAACAAGATATAAAACCATACATAATATTTTTGACACATTTGTTTTTCAGAAGATCACATGCTACATTCTTCTCCCTTTACGACAGAGAATAGAAACAATCTTCCATTCCAGAATAGAGTTAATGGGGAGAAAAGCGATTTGCGCAGGCCATTAGAAAGGCGCTGGTGACCCCACTACATCTAATCTAAATCACTAAGTAAGAATCATGAAGCACTGGTTTACTGCATTACTGTGACAGAAATAAATTATTTAACAAACCTCCTCTCAAAAATAAGACCTAATTCAATCAAATCTTTCTGACACCAACATGACTCCAGTCAACTACAGACTGTAGAAAAGAGGAAGAGGAAAGCAAAGAGAAGAGCAGGTGAAGTCAGCAGCAAGTTAACCAGCCTGACTACTGCAGACTTCACCTAATTTTGTTCTGAGGGAAGGCAAGCCAAGAGAGGACCTGCCTGAGAATAGCTTTCCAAACTAATTACTTTGGTATAACATTTAGTGAAACCAGCTAGAGATGGCTGTAACCCAGCACATTCCCTAGCAGCATCAGAACTATCAAACATGGACCTAGTTCTTTCCCATGCATGGTGCTGTTCAGTGATGATTTTTTTTTTTTTTTTAAGCAATAAAAACAGTTGAGGAAAACCTTACGACACATCATTAAATTAACAGTGTATCAATGAGCAGAAATTAACAGCTCTTGCCATGAATTGCAGTGAAAGTGATAAAAACTGGGGTACCAATTTATTCAATACTACCCTCACAGTACTTAAGATCAATTAATCAAGTATGATTATAAAACACAAGAAACCTTTCGTCCTCTACCTCAACCCCTTTGAATGTCATGAGTTTTCTGTGCCCACAAAGGAAGGGGCAATAACAACAAACCAACTGGCTATTAATACACAAAACGTTGCATTCTAGCACAGAAATTTTCAAGTATCATTTTCTTCAAAAAGCTCAAATTAAATGGACTCTATTAAGGCAGTAGCATTCACAGAACTACAAGGCATTTTTAATATGGTTGCTGATTATTTGCTTATGCACAAACTGGTGGGGGCAGAATTTATAAGTTTAAGTCTAGCTTTACAGCACTTGAACAACCTCAAGTAATTCTAAGCAAGGCTATTAAGGTGATTTGTTTGTTCGCTTGTTTTGTTTTTTTAATTTAACTGTAGCTGCCTGTCACTTCCAAAGCCAAATACACTTCACATCAATAGAAGTTAAAGCCAGATCCTTTTCACCTGTGAGGCATATCAAGTTGGAACAAATTTAGCATATGCAGTGATATTAGCACAGATATCTTGCTAGGCCTTTTGTATTTACTCTCCAATTAACTGTCTTCTGAAGCATTAATTCCACTCATTTCATTCTGACAAATAAGTGAGGCATTCTTCAAAGATAATTAATCTGTGTAAATGAAGGAGTAACAAAACCCAGTAACACCCACTACAGTTGAGAGCCAGAAAGCAGAGGCTGCTTTTCACAATACTCTGCTTCTTCCTAAGCTTTTCTGAGCAAAGCTCCCTATTTACATTCACTTTCATGCTTTATTAAAATACATACACAGTGTAAGTGTTGGCAACCCATACAAATCACTGCTTTGACTCTGTTGTTTGGTTGTTTCTCATTTTTTCTTTTTTCTTCTTAATTAAAAAAAAAAAAAGCTACTATTTCTTGTTGTCCAGTTTGTTAGAAAAGAACCAGAGTTAATTCATTTTATACCTGGATTGGATGGAATTTGTAAAGACAAAAATGTTATCAATGCCATAAATGCAAGAATCTCACCACTTGAAAAGACCCTCCACTTAGCTATCATTTACATGCCTACTGAAGCTATGATCTATTAAAATTAAATCAAGCACACCAGACAACTCATTTAGTACACAGTTCTGAATAGATGAACTCGGGAGCTAAGAGTCTCAGACTTCAAGACTTTTTCTCAGAATATACAAGCTGTTCTCATTCCTGAACTGTCTATTTCATTGGTAGGTGACGCAAATATTTAGCATCTTTGCCCTGTATGAAGTATCTCTTGCAGACTTTCAAATTTAGAACACTTAGTGGAGCTGGGTACATCAGGTGTCTTCCTATGATTCTGTAGGAATCTGCAATACTGGCCAACAATCAGTACTTAAGTGACTCTTCGGAAAAGTGAAAAGTTAAGCACTTCATGATACCTGAGGCTTTCAGAATCTTCAAAATTTTGTTCATGTGCTACAAAGAACTGCTCTGCTAAGCATAGACATAATATCATGTGTGTTTTAATGAGGGCCAAAATCCAGACCCGAAATCGTTACCTGCCACAAGTGGTATCATCTGAACCAAGATAATAGGGAAGATACCTTATCAGAAATGGTTGTTAGTTGCTCAATAAACAGGTCTGCAATGTTTGCCTGTTGCTAGCAAGGGGGAAAGGAAATTTTCTAAGCTGGGTTTGTTGTAATGACATCAGATGTCTTTGGAGACGCTTCTAATTCCCGAAGTATTAAGTGTAACAAGGCTTACTAAGCAATGAAAGCCACCAGAGGGATAAGAATGTTAAGTACAGTTTGCTTAAGGGAAGAAGAAAAATGGCACCATAAAGGGCTTACAGAAACACAGAGACAAAAATTTACTACAAAACCAACAGTATAGCTCATTATACAATGGAAAAACTCTATGAACAAAAGGCATAGGAACTTTGATCTCCATTTGCAAAACTGGTTCCTTGTGTAGAATTTTCTCTTTATGCAAAAGGAAATGCAAATAACTTAAAATTAATATTTTGAAACATTTGTAGAGGAATGTCTTTCTCTGACAGTTTTTACAGAATCGTGCACAGATGATAATTTCATCTGTCACACCACTGATGCGTGAAAAGCACAGGAAGATTTTAGTCACTCTTTGGTAAAAAATTTATAAGCCATTAAGGATTTTTTTTAAAGCAAAATTTATATTTCATCACTGAAAGTTTGGTTCATATTTAACTTATGTTTATCCAATTGTGAAGTGTTGAGACTTTTGTTGCAGTTGCTTGTAATGCTTATTTGTAGAAAGTCACAGGATAGGTAAATTAAATGTTCTCTGAAGTGCTTCAGTGCTTTTGTTTTCCTAAAGAGGAGGCTCATTACACATAGCTAGCAGTGCAGCTATACTACACTTCCAGTAGCTGCAGAAATTTCACTTTTTGATATTTTCCTGCATTTAAAGGGGGAAGAGGCCTCTGGGTATGATGAACCCAAAGCAACATAGAGCATACAAAGACAGAAATCAGATACAAGGCAGCAAGCTGGATGACCTTAATATGCACTACACCTCACGGTAAATTTCCTCTAGATTTATACCATTTCTACAAAAATAAATCTGATTTTATTTGGTGTGTAACTTTCTTAGATATTTGAACTACTGCAGTTACTTTGACATCTCTGGATGAGCCATATGTAATGTAATGTAGTGTAAATGCACTTAATCACAAGGATCTTTTTCACTATGGACACGATGATTAATCTAGACTAACCACACACCAGTGTAAACTGTACTTCCAGCTACAACCAGAGAAGAAATTGGCAAACAGTTGCAGCATATCGTCAAATCAGAATAGAAACTGGAGAGTTCTATCCATTTCATTTCAATAGTGCTTACATTCAAGTTCACAAAGTTACTGTATCTCAAACTATCAGACAAAATGTAACAGACGAATCCAATTGCTGCAATTGCCACAAATGTCTCATACAGACATACGAGGCAGTTTTATGTTAATGTGAAAGGGAACAAAGGTTGAAATCCATGATTATACTTAGTACAGTCTACATCAAAACTCAAAATGAATGATGCTTATGTAATGCCCTCTTTCCCATACATATTCACATTCCTGCATGAACCCTGAAATTCTTTTTTTCCAAGTACTCTGCCTTATTTGTTCACACAGATCTTACATATTCTATTTCTCATCACTAACATGACCTTAGAAAAAAGCCACATCTTTTTAATCCAATTAAACCACTACAAGAAGAGATACTCAGACCTATGCTGTAAAAAAACAAACATGGCTCCTCCTGGTATTTAACAGGGAAAAAAAAGAACCTTTCAGGCTTGTGATATACATTGCCATTGTCTGATCTACTGTTGCTGAATTTTATGAACCTGAAACAATCACAACCTAGCTTCCAATGCATGCCACTACTCTTAAAATACAGTATGTATACATACTTGGACTCTCCACTACAGACTATGACCTGGTTTTCAGATGCCCTACTTTGGTACATTCAGCACTAGCTAATCACTGGTCAGCTTTCTGCTGGCATGCTGAATTCCTGCAAGATGCAGATATAGTACAGCAGAAGGAGATACAAGGAAAACATTTACCTGAACCTTTAGCTCTGTAACTTTAAAGTGCATTATACACAAGCTACAGAAAACATACAGAAGGTCTATTCAGCACTTCTTAATTAAGGAAGTGTCTATCAGGTCTATCAATGTAGTTTTTACATGCTGTATTTAACAGAGACATTCTGCAGGCAGCTTTTTCCTTCATATCCACTCAAATGAAAAAATAAGTGGGCTGTTACCACTATAAAATTACTTTGAAACATGCCTTGACATATTTTTATTTTTTAGACTGATACAAAATTTCAGTAGCAGCTAATGAACATATGGAAGGAAGATTGAACGTTATTTGTCTATTTCTCCTTTAGCGTTTCTATTCCTGCAATACGTGCCAAGTGAAAATTTCATATTGTTAGCAAAATGAGGGAGTCTTTGTGCATATACCTACATCACTGATATAAGCATTTTTTAGCATCAAGGTATTTTAATCCCAGCTAAAAAGCCAAGCTGCAAACAGAAGCCTATATTAAGTTCGGATAATCAGCATGTATTATGACTATAATTGAATTTATCATCCAGGACAAATTCAGAAACTGAATTTATTTCACCAGGAATAAGTAACAATAGGGTAAATGGTTTAGGTTGCTATGCAAAATGCTGGGATACGAAGGAATGGTGACTGGCAGAACTATACTCCAGAAAGTACTAGCCAAAAACAGTGGTGTTCAAGGAAGAAAGGAAATCCCCCACAGGAAGAGTGTGCAAATCTAGTCTATGCATCTGCTTGCTCCTCCCTAAGGAAGTTGCAAGAAAAATCACAAACTGTGCAATAGTGAAAAGACTTATGTAATATGAAGACTGCTATCACTTTCTTCCATGTCATCTACCTTAGCTAAGAAACAATCACCACCCTCCACCAGAACAACACGTATTCCCTGGAACAAACCTCAGCATCCATAAGTATGTTCCCATTCCACTTATTTGCTTTACCTAACATTTAAAATGAAAAATCAGGTCATATGCAGCTGAGAATTTTTTAAACATTCATTTCTGAAAACACATGAACACTTGTCTTGAATGTCTCTAAAACATCTGCAAGAAAACTTCAGACTTGTTATGTTTGCATCAAGACAAACAAGCAAAAAAAGTTCTCGTCATATTTGCAGATAAGATGTTCAGCACGACAAGTCTGACAACAGATATGTACATACAAGTATCCAAATATTTCTCACAAACAGACAAAGCCACATTGAGAAAGCCTGTCTTGTTTCCCACTCCTATCCCACCTCCCACTCATGGTACAGAAGAGACAGAACTCCCAGGAGATAACCATCAGAATGATTGGATAAATATTTAATGGTACAAACTTCCTAGTTCTATTTTTGGATCTGTAGAAGGAAAGAGCAAATTCTGATTTGCATTCCATGAACAGAATATTCATCTTAAAAATGAGCAGCTCAGCATGAATGCACACAGAGATCACGCTTTCCACTTGCACAGAATATAAAACTATGCTCATAAGTCAGACTTCTAAGTGTAATTCAAAAACTTTTATGCCCCAAATGGTTGCTATTTGCTAAAAATAAACTGCTGCTGAAGTAAGCAAGATATCACCCAGTGCATGCTCTAATTGTTATATGAAAAATACAAACCTGTGTGAAATATAACAGTGCTTTTCTTATAGCCAGAAGGGAGACGAATGTTTCGAAGCAATCCCTTCGCTGTCAGTCGTATACGCATGTTGGATAAGGAAAATTTCGGGGACCATAACATGTCTTCAGTGCAATTAGAAGATAAGCGAGCAAGAAACAGCCTCCATGTAGTGTTACATACTATGCTTTTAAATCACCGCTGGCAGAAGTCAAGCAATTCTTGCTAAAGAAAACAACCTTGAAGAAATAATCAGATCTCCACTCCTTTGCCCTTATTCCTTATGTACAGACAAGCAAAAGCAGAAAAGGCAGACATCCACAGCGTAAATGCTGCTGGCAGCTTCTCCCCACCAGATGTTGTAGAAACAAAGCTTGTCCTCAGAATAAAATCGACTTAGTGATTTGGAAAACAAACAGCCTCTGAATTACATCACAGTGTTCACGCTTAATCTGCTACGGGACTCTGTGGGACCGGGAGCTACAACGGGAGGAAAAGGGAGGAGGAGAGGGAGGAGGAGGAGGAGGAAGTGGGTGGTCTCCCCAGATGAATGTATCATCCAGCAGTGTCACAGACCGTGTAATTGTTCTTCAGAGACTACCGGGGAGACTACTTGAATATTCCTGGACACATTTGGCAGCTCTCTTTCCTTAGCAAGGATCACTTCAGGCTGCGTTTTTCAAACAGTTTGTTACAATTGACAGGGATGTATCAAAATATACTCATCAGCTAACATTTTCTACCAGAGTTTTTCTTCTGGCGCTAAATATGTCAGCATTTAACATCTTAACTAATGCACAAACATATCTGCTCTGTATGAGCAATTCACTGTTTGAGATCTGCTTAAAGAAAGTACTGTTCAGCTCAGCACTGCAGATGCTTCCATTTATCCAGAGAGGTGCATGGAAGCAAGCATCTATTTCATACCAAAACAGATCACAGCCAGCTGAGTTTGGATGCACCTAAACGCTGCTGGGCAGGCACAGAAGCAGGGACCACTCAAGCCAACACAGAATGCAGAACAGTAAGAGCTGGCAGCTCCTTTTCAGTTTGCATTCAGGTTCTGGTGAAGAAAATTGATATCTTTCTTTTTTATTTATTTTAAAGAGATAACAAAATCAAAATACTTTTGCACTGATGCTCCACTCCTACCATTTCATCAGGCTACAGCCAACGTTCTCTAGCATCCAGCCCTCAGATAGCTCTTCCAGTTTCAGAAGCCATTAAGCCAACTTGTTCTGAAGCACGTATCACCCACAGCAAACGTAATCACACTGACAGATCTCATCCTACTGGTGAAATCCTCTTCTTACTAAAACGTGATAGGTCTGTAGCAATGTGTTGCTTGCTCAAAATGCACAACATTTTAAATCCTCCAGTGTTGCTAGAACTAAAAATAGCATTTTGTTGTTGTATTTGAGCTCCAGATCTTTCTAGCGTCACGCAAGCCAGGGCAGTAACAGTGAAGCAGCTCACTAAGCACACCCAAAGAACTGCAGCCCTTCATCAAGATATCGGATCTGCTAAACCAACCTCCACTGCACACAGTGCAAGAACATTGCTCAATGTTTTACCATAGCATATCAAAGTATCTATTTCCCAGCATGGTGATGCACCACTGGCTTTGAAATACTGTAACACTATACCTTCAGTCTGCACAAAGTCATTAGAAATGAAGATATAAGTAGCTTTTTAGTTTGGTTCCCAGGGCAGTCTCTGCACACAGCAGTGTACGCATGATTTTATTGCAATAAAATCTTCACAGATTCCTTTGAGTTTGCTAACCTTTGGCACTAACAATATGGATTCATGCATCTTTGCAATGCCCTGCAAGTGCAGACCTCTCTTAATTCAGCACAACCATCCAAGGAGGTGATGATCCCTCCTGTGCTGGATGATTACAGGCTCCTATGCTTGGAAACAGCACACAATGGTAAGCCATAAGGCTTGTTATAACCTATACAGTAGCCTTGTGTACTCACCATAGCTCATTAGGCCACCTCTTCAAATATTAGATCACTATTGCAAAATCCTCCTTTGAAGAAGACATCTTGAGATTTCGATTTGGCTGACAGACAGCTTTCCAGCACCACTCAACACCCAATATATCAGGTTTTCCTCTCCTCTCTGAGCACCCACAGGAACTCTCTTCTGTTTCCTTCTTACCTATCATGACTCTCCAAGAGAGGGACTGCTTCATGAAGTAAATATTTCTCTACCCATTTGGATTTGATACTGTCTTCACAAAGAGAGAAACAGTCTAATCACGTTCGAAAAGAAAAATCCACCTAAAAAAAAACCCCAAAACCTAAACCACCATTCTCTCCATGTTTGCAACAGTGCCTGAGAGAATATGTTAAAGAACTCCCCATCAGCCTGTAAAAACAAAATTAGTAGAAGTACCCCAGTGAACCTTTAACTTCCTTCCCAGAAAAAGGAGCTAAAACAAAGAATCTCTAGAGGGCAAGCATGATGTAATGAACCAGTTTGAAGATAGAGGAAGAAATGAATCACAAGGCAAAATATGAACAAAGAAAAGCTCTATACAGACATGAAAACTCTTGCACCAGACACCGAAGCATCTCTTACAGAGACAAACAAATAATACGTTCCTAGCTTTAGCTTGATAGAAATAGGCCATAAAGAAACAGATATACTATAGGTATTGTTTTTTCACTTTTTTTTTTTTTTTAACAAAACAAAAAAGCCTTTTTAGGCTCTAGGAATCCTGTCAAACCCCATGACCTAAAATAAGACTGCTTTATGCAGTTGAATGACCTGACAGCACCAATGAAAAGTACTAGAAGGATGTCAACTAGCATGCAACATTCAGGGAGCTCTGACAAGCAGCTTGCAAGAAGACTGTTGACCCTATTGAATAGATAGCTTCTATTAGAAGTTTAACACAAAAGGGTTCCTCCAATGCAGTATTTGCAGATCCGTCTTACTCCACTGTAAACTTCACAGACTGCACATCTGTCAGTGTTGTTTTCTTAGGAAAATGGCTCCTCCAGATCAGTATTTGTGCTCCTATGACCATCTTGTGTCAACAGGGCACAAGGCCAGAGACATGCTTCACAGGATCCAAGCACAGCATGACAGGAACATGCACTCTCTACATTTCAGGCATAATATGAGGATCTGAGAGATCTTCTACAGCAGATAAAGGCTATAGAAAATAGCACCAGAAAATAGTTAAAATAGCAAGTGATACACAGCACAGACAGAGGAGAAAAGGTCTGTCATTTTATTTACTAGCACTTCACTACTGTCTTTCCTTCCTGGGAAAAGCAAAAGACTCTGTACCGTTACAATCACATAATTCACTCTAGGTTGCTAAATGCATTAATACCTAATGACACGATCAGATTGATGGTGGGGAGAGATCTATTTTAATCCTGGCAGATTTAGTGCATCTGCCACTCCCTGGGGAAAGCTAGCAATGTGACAAAAAAGCAGAGGACACTGGTATCTGCAGGCTCTAAATTCAGCCTTGCAAGTCCAATTCTCCAGTATCTGGACACAATTCTCTTGCCTCTGTTTCTTCTTGTATCACTAAGAAAGCCTCTGAGCAGGGTGAGTGTCTCATGGCAAACAAGTCTAAATCAGAGGCCAGAGCTTTAGATCTGAGATGCCCAGGCAGAAGACAAATGGCTCCATGTCACAAGACAGCACAGGCAGTGCTGAGCAGATGGATATTACTGGCATGCTTTAATTCAAGAATTGAGAGCTGACTGCTTATGCAAAGGGAGCAGAGAAGCAAAAGGCTACTAGGAGTAAAAGGGTAATGTGTGACCTAGATTTTCTTTCTGGAAAGTTACCACTTCCTCATCAGTTCCATTTGATCATTTTGCTCCAGCCAGTGCTCCAGCTCAAAAAACTCATCTTCCTGCAGGCAGCAATGCACACTGCCATGCTCCACAGCTCGCAGCTCTGGGACATTAAGCTCAAAGCCTCACCTGAAGAAGAAAGCCAACCTCATCCTGCCACAGAACAGGAACTGAAACAGTAAATAGTTTAGTTTTCTTCTACTACAAAACTTTTAACTATTATAAATTCAGCAGCTTTTTCAAACAGAAGGTGATGCTGCAATGAATTTCCAAGCAAATAGATACAGAAATCAGGCTGGTTTGCATCTTTCATGCAACAGCAGTGACATTTACATCATCCGCCCTCTTTCAGAAAACACAATGGCAACAAACATCACAAGAATAATTTCATTTTTAACTTCTGACTTAATGAATCTGCAAATTGTTTTCCATGTACAAGATGTCCCTTCTAAGATGGCATTTCTGATAGACTTCCTCAAAGTCTGTGCTTCACTACTTCAAAGCAAAACTGCTACTAGGCTACAGTGAAAAATCTCACTCCTACTAGAGCAATGTTCCTTAAAATATGAAGTTTCAAAGATCTACCCAGATGTGTTAGAAAAAAAACAAAACGGCTACTTCAGTACTAGAGACTTATGCTGTATAGCAACAGGCTAGGTGCATACAAGAGCCTTTGTGAGCGCTGGCCCCAGGAAACAGTGAAAATAAGGTGGTAGGGGTTTTTTTGTTTGTTTTTTTTTAATTGGGGTCACAGCCTACAGATCTACAAGTACTAATTGCTTTATTCACATAATACCAGTGGACATGCACTGCACAACTGCTCTTCATCTACAGCCTCATGACAGTCAGTATGCAGACAATCCCTACTGAAAATCAACACTACAAATAAGGACAATCTAGAACGGTACATCTCCTAAGATACACCAGTCATTTATCAGCCTAGAGCTCCCAAGGTTCACTGAGAAAACCCAAGTCAGCTCATCACAAGCGTTACACTCAACTTTTGTAGGCTTCATACATTCACTGTACACCCAGGTGTGCAAATAAAAATACAGACATATTCAGTTTGGATGCTGTGTAATTATCTTGCACACTAAACGCACAAGTTCTGTGTTTCTGGGACAGTTCTATGGTCTTTGAAATGTTACATTAACATCAACTTAGATCCCTAACAGAGGGGATGACAGCAACAGGGGCAGCTACTTTATCTGCTGAAAATATATCTTAAAAACTTCAGGGACTTAAAGGACTTAAAGAAAGCTAAAAGGAATAACACAGTGTCTCCGAGAGCTTCAAAGTAACTTAAAAAAAAAAAAAGAGTTCAGTAACACCTGGTTATTTACAGTGTCTACTGTGTCTACTGCAAACACATAAAACAACATGCATAATTTGAGAAACTTGAAGGAGTAAGAAAAAAAAAAACAACCATAACAAAAACAAACAAAACACAAAACTAACCTCTCAGATAATCAGAAGTGATCCATACCATTATCAAACTATAGAGGGAAGGAAATGAAGATACTACCACAAGAAGGAAGTTCTAGGGTGGCATTTCCAGTAACATGACACAGTTTAGCATAGCATACAGCAATTCAGTTGAAAATAACAAAATGAAAACAGTTCATCACTAAAGCTGATGGTCAGTCAAAGCTGTAACGTCTCTTCACAAAATAAAATTTTACTGCCCCTTCACTACTGAAAAGAAAAAGAAACAGTGAGAATTTAGATATTTTAGAACTAGTTCAGACAGATGGTAATAAAAACCATCACAGAATCAGAGAGCCATCAGCTATGACTAATCCTAATAACATACATAATTTAAAGCCATGATGACAGGCTCACAGGCTAGAAAAGACTTGAACTTCCCCTTCCAGCACTTGAAAGTGTTCTTGAAGTATCAGCTGTAACTGAGCTTATACAATCTGCAGAGTCCATTTTAGTTGTCCCTCTGCTCATACAGAGGCTGTCCTGTTAATATTTAATATTAATATTTAATAAACAACTGTGAGAAATCTGCAGCTCTGTGCTCATGAAAGTGACATACACATTCCCACAGCAAGAAGTCAGAACATTTCTGCATTATCAAGAGTTTGGAATATGGCTGCCCTAAGCTAGAGAGTAATTTTCCTCGCAGAATTTTTAGAATAATAACAAATATAACCGAAATATTTAACCTTCAATTAAGAGAAAGTGTCCTTTCTTAGAAGTGTTTACATCTGAAATTGGTCTTGTAGTATGGACACCATTTGGGTTATGCTACAAAAGGCTTTTAATAAATTAATTCTCATAGATGTAACTTAATTCTGCATTTCTGTAGAGGTAAGAAAATGAACCTGTTTTTACTGTCAGTCCACATGTAATAGCTAAACCACTTAAACTATTTTGTTCCATGTTTATACGAACATTCTTTATTAGCTTGTAAGCATTCTAAGGCCAGATCATGAGACAGTGACGTCATTCAGATAGTCCTCATAGTTCACACAGATGGAAAACAACAAAAAGAAGACCATAGCAGTCTCTTTATTGCAGCTATAAAGGCAACAAACAGTCCAATGCACAGTACTAATAACTTCATAATGTTTAAACTTGATCTTTTTGTTACGTGTCAAGAGAGAAAGAAGAAAAAGCCCTACAATTTCCAAGCTGTAAAATATTATCTGTGATCATTAAACACATACTAAATCTAACACTGTTACTGTTTCAACTCCATAGAAATATTCTCAAGTGTTTTCTTGAATTATTCTGGACATAATTTATTTCTCAAGCCCAGCAGGGTAAAACATTAGGAGACACTGAAAGAAAAGCTGAATTGGTTCAAGAACAAGTTTTGCTTTCTACAAAAATGCCAGACTACACAGAATCCTTTTTTTTTCTTAAATGGATATATGAAACAATTACTTACACTACTGACATACAGTTTGTTACAAATTCTCAAAGAGAACTGCAAAGTTCTCTATCAAAACTTTTGGGTGTTACTTTTAAAGCAACTTAAGACCACTTGAATTTTATTTTTTATATGAATGACATTCTTCCAAACTGAAGATTATTACACATTTAATAACCTTGCAGAATTAGATCTTCAAGAAAAATGAGATCTCAACAATCCTGATAACATTTATATCATATACCTGGGAAAGTGCATTGAAAGTGAGTAGTAAGGTATAACCAAAAATAAGTGCTCATCTTACTGAGACAGAAGCAGTTTGCTGTCCTTTGCCTGTTTTGTTCAATACCAGTTTCATTATCTATAATTAGAACTGTCATCAAAAGCACTGTTCTTCCTATCATGTTTTTAGCTCACTTGAGCTCCCCAGTCTTACCCAATGACCAACTATGAACACTTCTGTTTGCAAGCACATCAAGGTCTTTTTAAGTATCCATGCAACTCTACTTTGACAGTTTCTCAAATTTCAGATTTCAAAAGTCTGTCTCCAGACAAAGAAAACACACAAACAAAAACAAAACCCACATCATACCAAGAAAGCCCTTGAGATCTAAGAAGAAACAATGGAAAAACAGCTAATAAGCTGCTCAACCAGACATCCCTCATCAGTAGGGTAACCTGCCATTACCATGCTGAAAACCAATAATGGTAAATTAAATCAAAGCAGTCACAGAAGACCTAAGCAAATGACATTCATAACAACACTCAATCAGCTCTCAGTTTTAATTTTTTCTAATTTTTAAAAGAAAACTTACACATTTTTAAAGGACACTTACGCTTGTATTTACAAATACATGGATCATGATGTATTTTAAGACTTGCAAGGGTATTTTTGCTTTATTTGCTTTCTAGACACCAAAAGTGCAAGTATTTTAAGGGTTACCTTTCTATCAAGGAATCTCTAGGATAAAAAGAAACAGACGTTTACCTTCTGCTTCCTCCGGATTTAAACAGAGCACAAAAGAAACTGAATCTCTAGAAGTATTCTCCATAAACTTTGCTTTGAACTACAGTATCGTGTTAGTAAATGCATCCTATTCCATTGTATCAGTTTCAGTGAAAAGCCAGCAGCAACCACCTGTATCAGCCTGTTCCAAGAGAGATCTTCATGAACTGTTAAAATCATACCAACACTATCATTCATTTTTTGCAATAAGCCACCTGACTGAAGTCATTTCCTCCCCACTGTTATATTTCTCACAGATTATTTAATTAAAACAAGCAGCTTTTTAAACTCTTAAGTGGAGCATCATCTTTCCTGATGTAGTGTGTACAGATTCTGAATGAAGACTGTTTTTCTCTGCTCCTCTAGCCTTCTTTAGTAACTGGTTCCAGTACACATGCTCTATCACAACAGAGGTAAGTATGACATAAGTCACACTATTCTTATCTGATAATACCTAATGGTATTATCCAACAGTTGCCCTAGCTTTCCTGACAACACTGCTGTGCCACAAGCACAAATTATCCATAGTAAACCATATGCCCCTTTCAGAGTCACTGGACAGAAGGATAATGGTTCCCAACAAAGATTTTGGTGCTTCATTCCTAAAATAATAGCTTTACTTTTGGAACTGCCAAAAAAGACATTTACTTGCAAAAAGAGATCACTGTACCATTACTTTCTCTAACCTTCAGTCAAGAATGGAGATGAGATTTAAATATTCACTTCCTATGTACATTGTAGTATACTGCCCAGCTATTAGAGGTAGATGACTGTTCCTACAGGGAGGCCTGGAGAAACAAAGGAAAGAGCACCAACTGAAAGCATTTCAAAGGAAGTTCTGCATCTAGCTCAAAGTTACAGCTCACAAGAGGCAACTGTTTTAGTCATAATTACAATAAGATATTACATTCAGCATACAAATACACTGTGATCCAAAATTAGCAAGTTAAAAAGTAATAAAACATATTTTGCCCAAGAAATCCATTTTCCCTTGGCAGTTATGCCAGTGTTATAAAATAAGCCACAGAGCATGTAGAAATGTATTGATCCACTGGAAGATCACCAATGAGAAACAGAGTTGAGAAAAGGGACCCTTATGTTTTACCAGAAACAAAAAATGAACAGTACCAAATAACTAGTCTCTCCAGGTCTACAGACATGCTAGCAGCATGCTGCATCTTGTTTTTCAAGCGTATCCTGGCATTTTACAACTTCTTTAAATGAATGGAAAATGAATAACAGGCACAACCTGAACAAAAATGATACTGTATAAATGCTTGCTATTTTTTCAGCCTTGAGAACATATTAACAGGAGCTCAACAATTAATGCACTGATAGGGTAATCAATATTTACACCCCCCCCCCCCCCCCAAGTCCAGTTTCAAGACATTACAGTATTGACTCTTCAGGCAGAGCACATGTGCAAAAAACAGAAGTGACGTTCAACTCCCTCATTGAATGAGGCTAAAAGTAGTAGAGTTAACTAATGAGTTAACCATGAAATAAGAGAACAAAAGCTTTAACTAGATACAATCATTAGAACAAGGCTGCATTGTAATATCAAGGCAACTAAAAGAAGAAAAAAAGATATTGGGCTCCATTCTACATGGTACCAGCTGGCATTACTTCAGTTCATTTCAAAAAAGATCATTTGTCTCTTCTTAAAGAGTCCGTCTTAAAGTGGAAGACACTGTACACTGAACATCCAAATAGCCACACAATATTTTTATTGTGTAGTTAAAAACTATCTGCAACTGTGAAGATGGAAAAAAAAAAGTCTTGCTTCTCTATCAGAAAGCTTGTGTGGAACATTATCCTAATGCTTTATATAAGTTACAAAGCCATTAACTTGAAAGTCTAACAAGTTCATTGCCTAATTTTGGAAGCTGATTCATTACAAGAAACAGGTTTCGTAAGACAAACACTAAAACACAGCTACTCAGCTGGCAAAAATAAGATGCTAAAGAACATTTGTCAAAAAAAATCACTGAACATTATGGCTATTTTAGACTTTACAGTCAAATTTTTAATGCACCAATATAACACACCAAATATAATACTTCAAAGATACACAGTCACATTCTGTATGAGCTTGGAAAAGTTGGATCATAACAAAAATTACACTAAACTTGCAAAAAGGGTGAGGGAGCACTGCTTTTTTGCATGGAAAAGATAGAAAAAGTGCTGTGACAGTTCTAAGAAAGAGTCATATTAAGTTTCTAGCCCAGAGACAACACAGCTTCTCCCTTATCACAAGTTACCTCAACCTAACTAAGCAAAATATTCTTCCTAGCAGTATCACCTTCTGCACTTTTATGTATAAAGGACCACATACACAAGCTCATGTTTAGATATTGCACTGTCAGGCAGTATCTAAATGTTACTTCAGGCAAATATCAGTTAGAGTAACAAAGAGAATAAGCACTTTGTCTTGTTACATAAGCAAAGAGCTGACTTGTAATAATGAGAGATCTAAAGCAAAGCACTTGGTCACGATTGCTAGTCAGACACTTGACACACAAAAAAGTAAGAGGCAAAACATTAGACTCACATGCATGCAGTTAGACAAAAACATACTACCACAGTACCCAAGTGACTGGTCAGAATAGTTTCATTCAACAGCTCCAGACTGAAATTCATAACACCTGATTAGTTACAGCACCTCTTTGAGAAAGACATCTGCTACTCACTCAGGGGACACAGGTCTTCCCAGTGAACCTCACTATTTTTTAAAAAGGGCTTTTCAGTAATTAAAAGCAGCTTTTAATTCAGCAAGTACTCACTGATGCTCAGGAAACTAATTTTGACTGCATATTCTCTTAAAAAAAAAAAAACCCTAGAAATTTCTGTGAATAGACATCCGAAGGCCTCTCTCTCTCTCCAGGCAGAGAGAAACTAGTACCAGGTGCCCTGACTGGCATAACCACTGAAAACAAATACAAGATGAAGTCCTTGAACTCCACCGGATTTTGGAACACCATCTGCCACATAATCAGTTGCCACTCCTCCCTTGCCATCCAAGCAGACACATGCACTAACAAGTTTGGATAATTTCATCTTCAAGTGTAGTCTGCAGTGACAGAAACACAGACAGCTGACACTAACAGGGTAGCTACCATGAACCTTCCAGAAAAACCTGTTATTCTGCATGACTATTTATGTTAAAGCCACAACACACGAGTTTTAATCATTACTTACTTCAGTGTGGCTAAACAGCAAAATCTACATCTAAGTTTCATTACCACATTTTTTTTCCTCCTGTTGTTAGTGTTAAAACCTTCTTATGCTTCACTGGAAACTGAGATTGACAGACAGAACAGACTGCATACTCTAAAAACTGGGTAACCAATAGACATTAAGTAGACAAAACAAGACTTCACCTTCTATCAGTTGAAACCAGAATCTGTGATGGTCCACAGAATTTCTGTTGCAGAACTATTCTTCCAAGAATAGAAATAATATACTAATATAATGTGTAAATCAAATTTAAATTCCACTTCAGAGTATGTAAAAATACTTTCAGAGAACTCACCAGAACCAGAAGTCGACAAACTTTGGTGTCTGTTTTTTCCAGGAGTACCTATGATGTTCAGAACAGAAAGCAGAATTATGCTTCAAGTCAGTAAAGGAGAGAGTTGCACTTTTGAATCTCTTTCTACATAACTTCCTCATGATCAACGTAGTTTTAGTTTCATCCTTGTGATGACTGATTGCATGCATGCATATCACAGTAGGTATGTCAATAAGATTTGTACCACAACTGTACGTGTTTCCCTCAACCTCCTGCAAGTGTACCTTTGCTCCCAAAGTGAAAATATTTTATTACTTAATTTGTCTGAAGAGTCAGATATATTCTTTGATTCAATCTGATTTAAAAAATGACTAATTTCAATTAAATACTAAAGATAAAGCAAATATCTGATACAGAAATGCAAAGTTAAGTACATATTACTCTAAATAGTCAAAGCTGATCAGCAAGATCTCACAAGAATATTGCTGAAATTAAACAGAAAAACTTGGAAATGTCAGTCTGAGTTTTATCTTATAAGTACACAATCTTATAAGCAGGTTACAGAACATAATTCAACTTGATGTTACCAAGTGCTTCAAGTCCTCACAGGATGCAAGTTTAAACTTGAAGTACGGTGACTTTTACCTCCAGATAAACAAACATATATGGAATATCTTGTAGAGCCAATCTCCAATACTGTGAAGTACGCATGAAAAGAACAGACTGACATCTCAATTGCTCAAGTTACAGAGCATAGCTCCTCTTTCTCAAGATGGATAGATAGAAGAATGTAATTGAAAATATAACTTTACCCAGTAACTGACTGCCTCTGACCTCACTGACTTTCCTTGCTGAGTGCAACGGCCCAGATGATTTTGGTGTGCATTGGTTCAGGGAAGCACACCTGGCCTTGGCTCCTAGAAGAAGAGACTTGTCAGGTTTAAAAGTACAGCTATGCCAGCAAATAAAGACATGCCTAACATCACATATTTACAGTACCAAATGCACAAATCTACTCAAATAAATACAAAAAGAGGCACTTTCTAGAAAATTTAAGGCTACATTTAAACTCAACTTTGTTTTTACCAGAACCCACTACTGAAGTAATAAAATATAATCTTAAGATTTTTAGGAGAAGAAAAAGGAAAGACTTCACCTTAGCACTAAGATAGTATTATTTAAGTCAGTTAAGCAGCTGCAAACAAAACACTACAGGAAAGGTGACTTGTCAGCCAGCTTGTCAGCCTCCCATTAGAGCAGAGCCTCCACCAAGATGAACTTAGCTGGCTGAGTCCTGAAAACTTCCAGGAATGGAGATCCTATGGCCCTACTGGACAACGTGGTGCTGTACTACTTTTCCTCCTAATTCTTCCCAAAATATTGGGTCTTCCACTCCATAATTTGTGATTATTGCTATGTTATCTGGTACTACTGAGTTTGGCATCGTCGTCTTCATTCAAGTAACTGCAGATTGTTAGAATACCTCCCCTTACTCTTCCTTTCACCTCACTAAGCAAGCCTCACTCCCTCAACCTCTCATCACAAGTCACGTGCTCCAACACTCTGTATTCCCAAGTCTGTTGTTTCCAAATAACCTTCTTGAAATGGGCAGGCCCCAAAACAGAGCAGCACAGGTGGAGCTTCACAAATGCCAAGGAGAGAGAGAACACCAACTTCTGGCCTTAACACTCCTGGAGGTGCTGAAGGCACACTTCCAGCACCCAGATCACTGAAGCTGTTGAACAATGAACAACTGCATTGCCTATCCCGGGCCTGACAAAGAAAGCATCGGCTTGTCAGGCAGTCATACAATTTTTGTTTGTGTCAGTGATTTACAGTTTCTGGCAATGTCTGCCTCTTATCACTGTTTACTATTTTAAAGCATGTCATTATAGCATGACATTTGGCAGGCTTAAAACTTAAGCCTAAAGCAGAAGCATTGTATTTAATTAGGTTTATCCAATTACAATAACCAGTTCACCACAAAGATGGTCAGAAGCAAGCTGATTATAACTAGGATTTACGGGACAGAGAGCACAAGCTTATTTATCTGCTCCCATTATGCCTTTAATTTTGGTCAGAGAACGAGTTGTCAGCTGCTGTTTGTGGCTTGAGTGGAAAAGCACTGATGGCTTATAGAGAAGTCCTAGCTCAAACAGGAACAGGAACCAAAACACTAAGATAAGGTCAGAAAGTGCATTTTAACTAAATTTCCTTTATCACCAAAGGATGAAGCACAATTATCTACCTCCATTAAAAACAAAGCAAACTTCTACTTCCTCTTAGTCAGTTAGGAGAATATCAAGAAAAAGAAGCTCAGAGAGGTAAGCTGTTAGCACAGTTCTTTCCTTTGAATGCTAAGACAATGCCATTCATTCAAGAAGAGGCTTCATCTAGTAACATCTCATTCAAAGCGTTACTCCCATTCTGTGAGGTCCTTTCTGTTCTGATAGGGGCAAATATAATCTCAAGTCTGCACTAGGAAAAGCACAACTATATCCAGAGGATAAATTCAAAGTAGATCTACCCTGCAGATGAGCAGCAGCTACAGAGTCTGTGGCTGAGCTTTGTGACAAAAAAGAAAGACACTAGAATAACGTAAAACTTGAATGATGACACCCACCACATAATGCATTTATTCCCAGTACTATGCACAGCCATACTGCTCTTGTAAGTCCACATCACAGTGCAGACTGCCTCCTCATTTGCCTGAAATAACCAATCAATTACAACAATTCAAAGAATGTTTTAGCTTTCTTATGAAAACTTATAAAACTTGAAGCACTGATATGATTTTACTTCCTCACAGTAGACTACTGCTAAATATTCATTACTTCAGGTGGCAGCCAGGTGCAAAAGGTAAGGCACTGAAACAGCAGTAGCTTTAGTTTCACTGTAGCTACAGATTCAGATACCTTTTGGAGTTGCTTTCAATGACAGTAATCTAGGTCTTGGTACTGCTTTCAAAGAGACAGATCCCGAAGTTCCATTCTGGCAGGCTTTTGAAGGCCATCCTCCATTCTTGATGATGACTGTGGCACTTGTAGCTACAAGGGAGAATGATGGAGAATTTGGTCAAGGAAGTAGCTAGCTTGGAGAAAATTAAATCCTAAACTCATTTTATTATTTAAGTTACAAGAACTCATTTTATTATTTAAGTTAGAAGAACTAAAGTTGGAATACAAATATTATGAACTTTTTTTGTTATTTTCTGTACAGACTGATCAACTGTAACAGATTAGTCCCTGGATGTTGCAAACGCTTCTCAGAACTGGACATACGGCTTTGAACTTTGCACAGGAGGTGGGTATATGCAAGAGAATACTGATAACAATACATGAACAGAGGCTTTACCATGTCATACAAAGCAAATGTAGAAGATGTTTCAGTTTGACTAAACCAAGATCAGTCTGAAGACATCCTGGCCACAGAACTGATTGGTTTGTGTGTTCTGTTTTTTTTTGTTTTAAACAAAAAACAAACAAACAAAAAGATTAGTGCCTCAAGCAGCATCTTTCCCTTTTCTTTCTCATTTCAACAGAGAGATACATGCTACCAAACAAGGTTTAAAAAAAAGTTCTGCAGTACACATTCATACAAGTGATTTCCTCAATGGCAGAGGTCCTTAGATGTTGACCATCCAACACATACCTCTCTCACCAGAGGAGCAGATAGACTCAAATTAGGAAAAGCAGGACATTTTCTGTCACATGTAAAAAATCAGGTTTCCAACAGAGCAGTTGCTGCTCAAGATGTTTTACTCCATTTCAGTGGATCTTCAGAGAGGTTTGGTTTAGTGTCACAACAGAAAGCTTTAGCTCAAGAAAGAAAATTGAAATGTGGGGAGAAACAATGTCTTGTTTTAGTTTTACAGCAAGAAATATGAAAAGATTTCTGAAGTACGTACTGATTGAAAATACTTCAGCTCAAACAGCAGAAAGTTATGGCGATAGTCAGCATTCTGACACATTAACAGTAAGAAGTTGACATCACACTTACCAGAGCATAAGCAAAAACTAAATCACTCTGGAATAGATGCCATGCTGTTGCTTTTTTGTTTGTTTTTTTTTGTTTGTTTCTTCAACAATTCATTAAGAGAAGCAGGAGGAAAAGAGATTAATAAAAGTAGATTCATATAATATCAAGCTTGCTTCAGATTAGTGTTTTAGGAGGCTAATTCTAAGGTAACAGAAGTACACATCTAATACTACTCATCAAAAGATCGAATGCAGCCTTAAGATTACTTTCATGTCAATTTAAGTACAGTAGCATCATTCATCTAGGAGTTAAGCCTTTCAGAAAAGTGCTTCTTGACCAGGAATCAGTACGTTTACAACAGGAAGGAAGAACAGAACTCCTTCTTCTTTCCTTTTTAGGTACATGACAAAAGTTTTCTATTTTTTTGTTTGTTTGTTTTTAAAATAAAGGAGATAGATCTCCTCTGAAAGTACAACAACTAAACATCTGCAACCAAAATTTATACATGAGAAACAACCTGCATAATACATCAGTGCTGCAGTCATTCTGGTAGAATTTGACCCCATCCAACAGCATATGATTCAAGTTAACTTGTTCTAACAAAGCATGAGCTCTGAAGCAGTCCATTTTTTTCTGGGAGCTACTAAATTAAGAATTTTAGCTCAAAGTTCACTGCAGGCAGCTACTGCCTGCCCATAAACTGTTGTGCTGCTTTCCAATAATTCACAAGCACACCAAGGAAGTAACACTTTGGGGATAAGAGCACTCCTGGTGCAGGATCAGTAAGGCACCATTCACTGCATTAGAAGCTGTGGAATCAGACAACCAGATTGTGTGCAGAAGAAAAAGAGAGGCCTGCCTTTTTCTGTGAGTAGATGCTGCAGCCTTGATGAGATAACAAGTTTTAAAATGGTCTCATCAAATCCAAGAGCTAGACATTTAAACACAACTCAGTAAGTGCTCTTTTTTCCCCATAAGTTTTGATGATACAGAAATGTATCTCAAGGTAAATCGCTAGATTTTTACCTCTAAAACACAATTTCCTTTACATGCAATTATTTTAATGCAATTAAAGTTTCTTCTGAGAGTTTAAATATTTCAGTATGTTCAATCATAGTACTTTCAGCTCATGACTGAAATTGTGAAAGTTTGTTAAAAATCCGTGTTTTTGATGCTCAAACTGACACGTATGCAAAGTATGTTCTTAAAATCAAAAGCATTTCAAATCTCATGATTTCCAAATTTCTGAAATAGTAAGAGTCTCTCTAGAGAAAAGAATTATAAAAATCAAATGATCATTAGACAGAAGAGTAATGCTGCTGAAATGATCAGTCCAACGATATCCCATAACAAAGAGCTGAGCTGACACAGCAGGAGGGACACATTGTTTTGTAAGTTTTTTTCCCCACTAACAAGATGAACTCCTTAAACAAAACAAGCAAAATGACTTTGTAAATTTAACGCAGTTGATAGGACGATGATAGTTCATTATAGATTTCCTGACATTCACAGCAAGTCTATAGTTCTGATTTTGTCAGGACACACAAATGTAATAAAAGCACTGAAGGATTACAAATACAGAATTTTTCCTGACATTACTGCATAGAAGACTAACTGAAAGACTAGGAGAAAAAAGGAATAGCACTGAACATAAAACAGAGGAAAAAGTAAACTTACTTCTTCTCTGCAATTTGATTTGAAATCATATATTACATTATATTAACATATAATCACATGTAACCCAAATTCATTACACACAAAAACAGATAATCAGACTGAAATAATTCTCTTGAAGTTTAGCAATTTGAACCAATGAAAATCACCTCATTGAAAAATCAGCAAATCAAAACATTTCATACATTCACCATAACCAAGTCACAAGCTTTAAAAAAGAAATAAAAAGAAATACAACCTACTTCTTTTCCCAGTAAACGAGGTTAACAAAGGAATAATACAAAAGCTGTAAGATCCTACTATCAGCAGTGTCAATAAGGTAATATCACAGTGGCTTCCTGAATCAGTTGGTGGTGTTAGTGTAGAATTGATGAAAATATCAGGAGAAAAATTAGTTTCTGTGCAACTGCGGAGTCCTCCTGGTATAGTCATTTAAAAAGGATCAGAACAAGCTTGAAGTCAAAGCCAGACTGCAGCCATGCTCAACCTCTCATATTCCTCTTGCTTGCTCTTTGTGAATCGGAGTGGAAAAAACTGTAAGCTTCGAGGCAGTGGACAAAACAGATTAAAGCAGCTAGCAAATCACTCTAAATAAGGAGTCATCGGTTTGGATACTTAATCTGCATACATTTCTTTGTTATGAAGCAATGACCCTCTCCTTTGTTATACGAGGAGTAAAAGGGAAGAGAGGACAAAGCTGCTTGGGAATTCCAGATACAGTTTTAAAACTGAACAGCAAAAGTCAACATGGCTGTCAGGGCAACAGAGCCAGCCTGATTACAGAGAAACACGCAGTGCATATTTTATTACACATACTCTTATTCCTTTGAGGAATATGCTAGCTTTTCATTTTTAATGAAGACGCTACAGGAAATAAAAAAGAACAAGAGAAAATTTAGTTATTATATATGCATGCATGCGCATACATATAGCAAAGTTGTATGTCAAAGCATAGTTGTTTGTTGTTGATTTTTTTGTTTGGCTTTTTTTTTTTTCCAGACCATCGAAGGCAGATTTCAAAAGAAGGCTGGCACAAAGTAAATGCCTTTGCCTAGTCTCACAGATGAAATAAACAATGCAATTGTAGCAGCACGTTTGAATGTACTCATTTGAATATGTATAGCTGGAAACACTGATACATCTGACAGAGTTAGCTGAGTGTTAATTTCTTCACATTTTTACCCCTACAACTACCACAACAACTGGCACAAATCCTGGGTAGAGCTTCAAATTTAAGTTAATTCTGACATTTTTCTCCCCAGTTTTGACCAGGATGGACCTGCTTCAGGCTATGCACCGATGCTTACAGTTGTAACAGAAATGATAAATTACATTCAACGTTGCACCTGCTAAAAGCAGTTTTACCCATCTGCTCATGATCTCATCTTCACATTTTGTCCTAGAACTCTAACAGCTGACATGATCTAGTTCAACACAAGTGTTTAGTATAAGAAAAAAACCCAAACATGCTATTTCAAATATTATGGCAAGAAATTCAGAGTTCACACTTATTTCTTACTAAACTTTTCAATTTCTACTCAAGAACACCCATTGTTTTCATCATGTTTCATGACAAAAGAGGAGCTGTACTGAAATCTCTATTCAACAAATCAAAATCCAAAGCTTGAAGTTCCTTCATATGGTATGTTTGCAGAAGGAAAGACTTTAGCTAAGAGGCAAAAAAAGTAAGATGTAAAAGTAATAAGAACTAAGATTCATGCAGGATTCCTTTCAAGGAGACTTTTCTAAACAGATGTTGCCAGATACCAGTTTAAATTACTTACAATTACTACTGAAAAGACTTCTCTCACTCTGAGTGCTGCTGAGTGATGAGATACTAGGTGTTCTCTCCAGCACTGATCTTTTGACAGGCACTTTGGATTTGGAGAGTAGTTTACCAGAGCTAGCCCGGGAAACCGGCGAATTTTTCACAGAAGCATACTTCTCTTTCGGCGAAGATCCTAGACCTGCCAAATCACAGAGGGAAGGATAAAGAGAGGTGGAAAGTGAAAAGAACAGAATTAGAGAAAAACTTAAGCAATTTCTTCTTCTACATGTATGCCTACAAGGAGAAAGATTTACACATATTAGAAATATATTAAAAAGGCTATTATCTCATATTTACATGGTAAATAGTATAGATGTATTTAGTTTTTAAGCTCCTTCCTTGACACAAATGCTGTAAATACAGCAAAACAGTTCTGAGTACCCAAAAACCCCCATTTTACCTTCATACTGACCTAAGCCCTGAGTCAAGAGCTGGTCTTTATAAGACTGGCCTTCAAGGCAGATGTTTGCATGCCCATGAAAGCTTACTACTTGCATTCCACTACCTTTGTGTATTATGGTTAGCTGTCCTGGCAACCCCATGAAAATATTACCTTCACCTCAAGATGACCTAAGACAGATTCTTTTGTTTCTTCCCACCCTCAAACACATACTGTTTTTTTTTCCTGTTTCGTGAAATACTATATAAGATAGTCTACTTTCAAGGACAAACAACACAAAAGTATCAAACTGTACTCTTTTCACATAAATATACCTTAAAACTGACTAGTTCTACAAAACTAGTTAAACACCACATCTTGGAACCAAGTTCAATGGTCAACTAGTGCAAACACATTTTTGCATTAACTGCTGCTCTCATTTGAGCTCGCTGAATATAAATGCCCAATTGCTAGATTAATCAAGCTATTTAGAAATGGGAAGTGTGCCATCTTCAGACAGGAGCCTCCTCTCATACTGCTAAAAATGTGGTTGCTTTGTTAGTAACAACATTTCAGATTAGTAATTAACTTTCAGTTTATTCCTCAAGGAATGCATCTAGGCCAAAAATCCAACAGTCTTGGAAAAGTTATGTACACACAGACTTATCGTGCACATACCAGGCTGGCTAATATCAGCTCTGAATTAAAATTTAGATATTAAGATCTTTTTTTTATATAAGTCTCCAAAAAATGACGGAAAAGACTTCATTATTTTTGTAGAGAAATCAAAACAAACAGAGAAGGAAGCTAGATTTAGGTATTTTCAATTGTACGAATTATCTTAATTCCTGACTTTATTGCCTTTTTAAAGTCTCACAGACCAAGTTTATCTTACTCAAAAACAGATGAATTTTACTTTGATCAGTTTTTCTATTTGAATATAATAACCCTTCCTTTTATTCTTGCCAATAGTCATATTTCTGTCATGCTGAAGCTATGCAAGAGAGAGTTGAAATATGAGAAAAACAGCTAACAATTCCACCTTATTCAACATCAGTTTTGAAGCAGAATCCCCCTTCCTGAATATCAATGATCAAGAAAGCAACAATTTGCACCAGGTCCAAGAAAACATGACATTAAGGGATTATATGAAGATCTAAGCAACAGAAACATGTTTGCATTTCAACAGTAGGTGGTGCAATAGGATTAAATAACATGCCACAAATTCTCCATCAAGTACACAAAAATCTGAATAGTGTGAGTAAAGGAAGACAGATCCATGCTAATCCCTGCAGTTTCAATCAGTTCAGTAATAGAGAAACCCTGCCTACAATATATACTAACAATGCACTATGATATGATTTGATACCAGTCACTGAATATGACATACAGCCTCCCTTAGTCATTAAACATGCTTAAGTGTCAGACCTCCCTTATGATCTGCACTTTTACTGTACTACTAAGCATCACTGTGATGCTACATATGGTCTTAATCTAGTCTACTATTAAATCAGAGACAAAATTATCACCATATTCTGGAATTCCTTTTATTTTATTGGATATTTTATTTTACTGGACATCTGGATACATCCAATTCATCAAAGAGCATTCAGCCTATCTTGTGCTATGAGAACACTGTGAACCATAAGCCGACCCTCATTCACGGAAGTCACTTCAAACAGGCACTCTAGGCAAAAACCTCTAAACTCTCTTGTCTGATAAAACAGATAAACAAATTATCAGCACTGATTCTGGATTTCACAGAACAAATCTGTTCGAAACCAACTTTCTAAAACTTTGCAAGTAAACAAGCTTATTTCATTAATGGATCAACATACCAGAAAACTAATTAACCCACGCCAGTCAAAAATTCCTTTTCTAAATAGCCTCTCAGCAAAAAAAGGTAAAAATTAAACTACACAACCAATCCCTCCTAATAACCACATATCCTAAAACAAAACAAAAGGCTGCTGTACGTTAGTATGACTTCATGTGTTAAAGGTTTACATTTCAAAAGGCAGATTTTGGAACAAATACTGCTGATAAGCTACATTCTGTTGTTTGCTATTGTGCCAGGTTCCAAGTTCATCCACTTCAAAAGATACAGGAAAGAAATCCTGTTTTCTTCGGTCATTTTCACTCGAGAGGGATAGAGGCAAGCACGTGAAAATACACATATGTAATTTCCAGCCAGTTTGGTTTTTTCACTGAAACTGGAACGAAGCAGTTCACTAAATCAGCAGTGAAAAAACAAGTGGGCTTTTTTTCTTTCTTTTTTCTTTCAGTGGGCTCCAGGACACCAACTTTCAGAATAGAGTAAAACAGATAATTTTTGTTTTGTTCTTAGTTCTACTGCTTGGTGCTTTCCCTCTAAGGCTTCTGTTAAAATAATTACAATGTACAAATCACATTTTTCAAGAGCTCTCCTTGAAGAATTTTAGTCATGACAAGACCATTAAGCAGTAACTCTTGGTGTTATTTCAAGCAATAACAATGATTTTACAAAGCACTTCAGAAGTACCACTCCCTAACCAGAATTAAAAGTTTTCAAGATAGAGATGAGAATATATGGTATACAAAAGTACTGGAAACGTGCAAAGAAGCACGATATTTAGTGATCTATCATTATAATGACAACAAGCAATAGCATCAAAGTAGCTGGCTTTCATCAGTTATTTAATCTAGTCATTGAAGTGGAAATATCACATTCCCCTACAGTGAAGTAAAAACCTGGCAGTTCTTCAGAAAAAAAAAAAAATCTCCACGCAACAACTATGTTACAGCAAGTATGTTAAAATATCTCCTTGTGTTCCATACCAATACTAGAATGTGGGTCATTTTTCAAGTAGTTCTGATTTCATGTCCTCACTCAAGTAAGTATCCCCTCATGTGAATCCTGCATAGCCGGGTTATTGTACAGAATAAATTAAGGCTGGAGCCCAAAAAACTCCTATTAGGAAAATAAGCATATGCCAGTAGTGACTAACTTGAAACAGCACTGACAACAGGCAGATTTTAAGGTTAAATATGTATTGACCAGGTTAGAGATTCAGAATCCGAAGTTTCAAACCCTATCAACACATTTCACATCTAGAACCGAGCACAGAGCAAGTGGAGCTATACAATACTTGGAAATTAAACGTCAGAAGCCCTTCCTAAACAGAAACTTAGGGCAGACTTATGTGCACAGCAGGTCTTTGGAAAATCTTTGTTGCTGTTGTTGCTTTTGTTTTTTAATGCAACAGTAGCTGGTTTGGGGCTGTCATATTTCCTGAACGCATTAAATTTTAGACTTCTATCTTATTTCTTTCTGATTTTTCTTCTGCAAGTGTAAGGTTCCAGAGGGTGCTAAGTGTTTCAACTTGTAAAAATAATTTAATGCATGACAAAAAAAGCCAAATCTAAGTCTACAGGACAAGTTTTTTTTTTATAAAGCAAGGAGACTGAAATGTTCAAAAGAACACTTTGGTGTCCACTGAAAGGAGTAAATAAATCATGCAAAGACAAACTCAGCTTTGCTAGTGTTTCCAGCACACTACTCTTTCCAGAGATCTAAGAGTGCTTCTGGTTGTTGCTTTGAATGCTGCACATTAGCAAAAGTACCAATAAATTTCTAATGGCTACAAGCTCCATCAACAATTCAGCAATATAAGTTTGTAGTACTGTCTCTCCCTTCGAAAGCCTCAAACTACTACCAAAACTGCTAAAGAAAACATGTCAGTTAGGTTTCCAGTAATATTGTAGCTGCTGAACATAAACACAGGCTAAGATAGCGAATGTGAGATTACTGATGAGTCTTCAGATATTTACACTAGAAAGATTTATTTGTTTAGGGGACAACAACTGATCATAGAACAGTTTAGATAGAAAGCAAGATTTAATTCTCTATCTGATACAGGTTCCCACAACATTACTCTATTCACCTGTGATCACTAGGAATGTGCTCCTCCTTGGCACAGATATCAATGAACAAGAAGGACTGTCTGTGCCCCATCCACAACAGGACTGCTAGCAATCACCTGGATAGATACTCACATGTTCCTCCCTTTGCAGCCCAGCATTCTCAGAGTAAAACTGGAAAAGAGATCATCAGTGCATAATGCGTTTTGTTGTTGTTAACTGTTGACACAACCAACTCTTTTTATTGTCTCAACCACTTTGCAATTTCAGTACTGTTTGCCATCCAGCTATCTGCCTCAATTTTATGTTTCACTTTTGTAGACTGAACTGGAGCAGACCCACGAATAACCACATCCATATGGTTGCCTGGTTATGTCCTACAACCGAAGGCAAACCCAGTCTCCAAACAGCAGCTCATTTTATGCCATGACACTGCTACGTGGTAAGGCTTGCCCATTCCAGCAGTGCCAGGAGACTGTCATACACTGTTTGTATCCTGTTTTAAATAAGAAGTCCTAACTAGTAGTTTTAACACAGCTGTAAGAAAGTTTCATCTGTTTAGTACTAGTGGGCACAGGGAGGAGTCACGGTAACATAGTATGAAGAAAGCTGAAGCAAAACCACCAACTACACCCAATTACATTTGTCACCATTTCCTAGCTCTCTGGAGCTCTCTCGAGCCACGTCCCCTTTCATGTTGAGCACAAAGAATTTCTTGATAGTTTACATCTTTTATAGCCATGTTGTCACTGCATATTTTAAGTTTTCTTTATTACGTAGGAATTACATACTCCATGCTTTGCATGAAAAGAAACCTCACTGCAGCAAAATATGAATACTTTTTTTTTTTTTTTGCTCAGTAAGACAAGGATTTCTGTTTCTCTCCTCCTGTACCCCACCCAAGGAGAATTCAAAACTAACCAGTAAAGGTGAAGAAGTATTTGAAGATATCTCAGCATGTCCTTGCAAGTAAATGACTAGGTACAAAGAAATTCCCCTGCAGGGAACTGGTGGGCACATTACTTCTAAAGGAGAATATACTTATAGCTACATACACATTTCTGACAGCATTCATATGTGAACTGGTAGTATCAGTCTCTTCAGGTATGACTGTGCTTCTTGCTTCAGGTATACCTAACTGAAATCCCAATACAGCTCGTAACAAGTTATGTGTAAAATGTCTGGGAAATTCTATGGAAACTTAAGTCCCTAAGTATGGCAATGACGGCATCAGAAAGAAGCTGGAAGTTAACAGATACATAACATGTTCAACATCATACTGGAAGTACTATAGTCTTTGGAATAAATACCATTTAAGTTTACACTCAAACCAGGCCACCACCATCACCTCCTCTATTTCTACCTCTATCTCCAAAAAACTCAAAACACCACCTTTAAGAATATCAAGCCAGATATAAATCTACCAGCTTGCTTCTAAGTTATTCACTGTAAAAGATCCCATATTACTTCACAGTCAAAATAACTTGCAGCTTCTACTCATTTCTCATAACCCATTTGACTTATAAAACTAATAGAAATTTTATTTATTTTTAAATGCTGAACCATACATACATAATGCTTACAAAATATTAATAACTACTGCATGATAAAACTGCTCTTTGTTAAGGAAATGTAACAAAAGAATATAGACGCAAAAATTATAGCAAGATTTTCCACTAGTTGTATGCAGTCAAAACTAAAAGCAAATTCATTGTGTCTAATTCATGTTAGATCATTTTATGGATCCTTTCTGGCTTCAAAATGTGAATCAACCCTTCTGTACCTGAATGACTGCTTCTCTACCTCATTAACAGAAAACACTTCTCTTGCAGACCAGGTACCTCCTTCCCCAGATATAGCTTGTAGAAAAGCAAGCTCAAAGAAAAGGAACAAGCAGAACAGCTTAGAGGAGTCACTTGCTCAGTTGGTCAAAATCACAAGGCAAGTCATGTCATTTATGAACCTACTTGAGGCAAACTTGAGTTTCTTTCTACAGACATCTGGCAGCAGTGTACTTTCAGTAGGGAGGATTCTCCAAGCTCCCCTTTGTTAGCAGGTTCTGGCTGGATAACACTGAGGTCAGACTGAAGCAAGCTCCACATCATACTATGGACACATCTACCCTCACAGAAACCCATGTATTAATTTCCTCCTTCCCACACTTCCAAGGAGAGATATGAGAGTTTTAAGTTCATTTAACATATACTTTAATTAGTCTAATGAAGCACTGAACATGTATTAAAGAGAGAAGGGGCCAATTACAATGGACTCATAAGTGTAAGGACAAATGATGACCTTGAACAAGTTAGTCTATGAAGAACCTGCTTTGAAGATCCGTAAAAGAGGCTGGCTCTTCAGAGGGAGAGGAAAAAGCACATAAAAAGAGTGGCTGAAATTAAATTTAAAATCTTATTTGCAGACTCTCTGGTGCATTTCAGATTTGTTCATGAGAAAGCATACGGATATCTTTACAGGTTAACTCCCCAGTCCAGCTTTTTGATAAAGACCTAGGAGTTTCAAGCCAGAGAATCTGGAAGCTGTTTGTTTTTTGAAATATTTTGTTTCCTCTTGGCAGCACATCAATACAAACTTGAAGAATCAGATGGTAGATAGGAGGAATGATAAAAGCTGAAAAGTGATTTGCAGTTACTATGTTTGGTTGATCTTCTGGTTAAGTGTCAGCACAGAAACTTAAGACTGTGGGAATGCTTATTGCAACTAGGTTGTTTTGGTTCTGCTTCAGTAGTTTTGTGAAAGGCTATACCAAAAAATCCAGAATTATCAAGTATATATACATGTTTCCAAGCTGCATGAAAATCCAATGGAACCATTTGGTTTCAGTTTTCTATCTGCAAAGAGTTTCTTTGTGAAATAAATAGCTACAACACCCAATAATGAACACTCAATCTGCTTTAACTTCAAAAGCTTCTCTGAATTACACTTTCAAGTGCAAGATTAAGCCAAAAACAAAACAAAACAAACAAAAAAAAAACCAACAGAAGGAATTTAGGCATTATAAACAAACAAAATCAGTATTTCAAAATATCATTGAAATCTTTTGTGGTTTAATGCAACCTAACTGTATTTGCTATAGAATATGAAGAATTATTCCCACACCCCAGTTCAGTCAGTTGCAGCACATCAGAAGTCCTTCAGGATGATCAACAAAAAAAAAGGGCTCATTTATCCAAAATTCTCAAGGAAAAATAGAATTCAAACAGTTGAATTTCCATTAATCCAAGCTTTCACTACTCTAGTTAAGTGACATGAAAATACTATCAAGAGAGGAAGAGGGAGTACCACTAGCTTAAATTCACACAGAAGTAACTAAATATCAAGATAATAAACCAGACGTTACTGACATGAATCACAGAAAAAATAAAAAGGTACCTAAAACGTCAGAAATAACTGTCAGATGATGAACATGATGAACTACACTTTAGAAACAGAGGCAAAAGGCATTTTGGTTCCAAAGATGATTTCACATGGCTTTCATTAATTTCTGGAAGTCTTTAACAATAAAAGTAGAAAAATATTTTAAATGTCGTCAAATAATGCCCATTATGCGTAAGATATGACATAGCTCTTATTGCTAAGAAATCCACAGCAACATGAAGTTTCATACAACAGAAAAAAAATTTAACCATAACTTTCAGCTAAAGCAGAAGCGTAGGTGAAGTAGTAGCATATCAAATTTTAAGTGCAGTTGAAGCTCTGCTCCTTTATGAACTTACTGGTAGTTTGTAGTCAGCAGTACAAGGAAAAAAAGAATGCAGTGGTAGGCATTTACATTTTATACATAAAATAAATCTCCTGTATTCCTACTTTATACTATTCAAAACCAAAACAATTTCCTGAGGTTCAGACTGTCATAGTGCTTCACGCGCATTTCCTGATACAGGCTGACAGCAGAAGAAATTGGAGCAATATGCTACAGAACCATCAAAGCTCCGTGGCTTCTTCAGATCCCCCTGCATCTCCCTTCAAGTCAAAAGAAGGTCTGAGTCTTTCCAAACTATACTACCTCAACTATTAGCAGGATATTACTATTCCTCTGTGTTTATGTATATCCATTAGAAGGCTGCACATATTAGCTGGGATTAAAAACAATAGTTGCTTTCATTTCTGGCCTGATTCAAAATCCTCAACTAAGGTTCCAGAGTTACACACACCTCCCAGTAAGGATCAAGTGACTCAAACATATTATTCTGTCTTAAATTCTGATAGGTGTTTTTACTAATAGAAAAATAAGATACCAAAAGGCATGCTGCCTGTGTGATACCGGATGACAGACAAGTCCAAACACTCCACTGTGGAAAAGTCTACATGGAAAAATCTACCGGGAATTGATTTTTGTCCAAGAACAAGTATGAGATTACAAGTCATTCTCTTACAGAGGAAAGAAGGTGTCTAGCTTACATTTGTGACTCAATTTGTAGATTTGCAAGTCACCACTGTTGCAGAAATGGAATTTGTACATTTCACAAATCACCTTTGCACACTAAATCAAGTTGGACTCAACTCTTAAAAACAAACAAACAAACAAAAACCCCAATTTCTAATTCAGCAAAACTCCAAAATCCAGCCAAGATGTGCTAATATTGGTGAATAGCAGTACACTTTGGGGGCAAAAAAAAAAAAAAAAAAAAAGAAAAGTTTAATGAGCTCTTCAAATAACCTCCAAGTAAGTAATGCTTAAAATATGAGTTTTCTTCTCCTTCTTCTATAAACTTTCTCTGCTGTCTCCTATCTAGAGAATGATCAAGGAACTTCCTTAGAACACATGCTTCCTATTGTGCTACATCCAAAAAGTTAGTTTTATTTCGAAGTAAAGAAAAACAACAAAACAAGTTTTCCGCTCCTGCAAACTTGTGATCTAATTGGCATCTTACACTGGGCATTTTTTCTTTTATTTCTTGGGTGCAGGGGAGTTTTCTGCTTACCTATCAAAATGACGATGCAATGTATTGCTCATGAGTTCTTTTTTACTCTGAGAATATGCACGTAAATACATTTTGGACAGGTGTACTGCTTGTCTTCCCCAGCATACATGTGAGATGACATAGCTAGACCATCACATTTCTCTTGCCTTCCTACCCTATTACCCAAATATACCCCAAAACTGGTTAAGAGTTAGCTCAACCAGGTTATTAGGATTTGGACAGTTAAGACTCATCTTGACAAGAACCAGACTGAGTCTGAATTCAGTGCTGACCCAGTTACAGGCAATGTGGGCTGGATTATGTGACCTCCAGAAGTCCTTCCCATCCTGGATTTAGCTAGCCTGCCTATAACCTAGAGAAATCCTAACAGGAGACAACCACAGCTACTGAGCAAGTTACATATCTGTGTTGCTGGACGGTTGCTGAACCATACTGAGGTACATGTTTAATAATTAATTGTTCAAATTACTTAAACTGAAAGAAAAAGTTATTCCCTACACTAACACTTCAGCTACACTAATGGAGAATTGTTTCATTCACAAGCTGTACTTTCAGAAGCAGAATTTGTATCTATAACCAGCCATGCTTTCATGTATTTCTAGTGATAGTTTCATACAGCTGCTCTGGGTTAATAACGTAAGGGACAAAAATACACCTATATCTACCTCAGTTCCTCTAAGATAGTAAAACTCTAAATTGAGATTCCAAGAGTGGCTAAAAGTATTCCAAGAAATTAGTGGCTTACAGATACTTATCTCACCGAGCAAATCGTTCATGTTAGCAAGGCTTAAAACTGAGAACAGAATAAACCCACTGTCTTTGAGAGACTCATCCCATAAAGAACGATAGATACAGATTTTAATCACGATTCACCACTTTTATATAATTGAGTGAAGTATTTTGGACTGTTGTATAACTGCAGATTGAGTGGGTAAAAAAAAAAAAAGAAGACAATATTACTGAATGCCCTTGAGTAAGCACACATTTCAAGCTACAGGGTAGTCATTTTTTTTGTAGCATAGTCATTCATAGCTGGGCTGCCCTCAAAATTAGACACACTTCCATATTTAGTTAAAAAAAAAATAGAAAATTACAAGAGCATTTCCAAATCTCTACCATACAACTACAGAACGTAGCTTGCACACACCAGATTTGAACGGCAGCCTAGAGTCTACTTTTGAGATCCATTTTTTCCTCTCAGTATAAGTCAGCCTGAGTTTAATTAGCAGCTGAAGCATCAGTCTCTAATTTTGTTTTATCCTTCCTAGAAACTGTAGAGCTATATCAAAATTAGGTTGAGAAAATATGGTACATACCGAAATAAGGGCTCACTCTCTTAGGAGCACTATATAGCTGCTTATTGTAAATGCTCTGTACTAGAGCTCTGCATTTCCTCCTTTTCAGTTACGCATCATTTGAATAACTTCAGTTTTACCTCCACAAAGTTCTTTTATATAACCAAACTATGAGTAACGTTTAGATACCATTGTCCCTTCTAACCACCTTCCTTACAAGATGAGATTTTAAAATGATTAAACAAAACCCACTTTTTTAAGCCCTGTATTAACAATTCCAATTAATTCACATTTAGTATAAAAAAATACAACGCAGTACCATCAAATAAGTTCTGTTTGAAAGTATGTTAAATGCAATATCTTAACTTTAAGAAACTTTATGTGGTAGCATCCCAATCAAAATTCATCTTACCAGAGCTTGATGATAGAACAGTTCCTCTCTGAGAAGGTGCTTTGATTGTGCAGGTATTTTTACTTTCACTTCCCCTCCTCAAGGGAAACACAGATGGCACCATTTTAACCTTGGACACTGATGCATTTCGTAGAGCAACTGGGCTTTTCTTTGGTGTATTCTTCTCTTGTGCATTCTCACCTTTCACAGAAGGCATCTGCTTTAAAACAGATGATAAAAAAAACAATAGATCATAACTATGAGAAGCTGAGGATTACCCTTCCGGGCATCTGTAGTGAAATACTGACCATACAGGTAAGTGACACATTTAGCTGTTTGCTATCACAGGGTCCACCAAAGATGCAGTCAGTCATACCACCTGCAGTTCACAGCTTCAAGAACCCTCCCTTAAATGGCTTTCAGCAATACAAAACTGGAAGTTTAAAAACAGTCACTAGTAATGACAGAGATTATAGAGGTCACTTTATGTCAGAGTTCCTTCTTTCCTTGTCCCTTCATGCTTTAATTGAGCTGTTTAAATACGACTGTGCCCAAACAAGATTACTTTTTTTAATCTTTAAACCAAGCAACTAGCTAAGTTAATGAACTAAGATGTTGGTGGTCGTGCACTACCCGAAATGTAACAGCCACTGTCATGGGTTTCCCTGCCCAAGTCTTAAGTTATGGCAGAGAAACAAGTAAACCTTTCCACATTCAGGAATTTAAGAATGTATGTGAGACAGGTTTAAGGTAACCAATTCATAGGTAGCACTATCTTTTATACAGAGTTCTTGTTCTAGTTCATATGCACACTCATTCACAACTATTCATGCTGAAAAACTACACCTACAGACGTAAGCCTATGAGCACATACAGATGTTCTTGTAGTTTTTTGTGACTCAATGTGATAAGAAACAATTTGGACACACTATGCACTTTCCACTTTTGACTGTAATCCCCATTTTCAGAAATTAATCTGCATCTTACAGAAGACAATGTACAAAGTTCAATCTAGCTGATTACTGAGCATTTTAGATTATTTGCTCTATGGAGTTACTGAGTCTCAGCAGAATAATTAGAATTGCAAAGGCTTCCATCTCTGAACTGGATGAATTGAAAGCATTCTCTTCAATCTGTGGTTCTGAAAGTAGTGGGTAATGCAGAATACAAACCTTAAAATACTTCAAATTTATAAAAGACAGTCCTTACTTTCAAGTTATTAATTTCTTCTGTAATGCTCCAGAAATTGACAACTGCTTCCATTCTACCTACTGCACATTCCCCCTTATACTGAATTTTAGTAAAACTTTTTGTTTCTAGCAAAGCAGTAAAGACCGACAAAAATTCAGACAACTCCACGTTTCATTAATAAGTATGCTGTCTCCATTTTACTGAGTAAACCAAGATTTTCCCGACTTGGCCCCAAAGCTCTTTCCTTCTTTCCCACTGTTCCTCTTCTGGGAAACCTCTTTCAGAGTATGTGAAAGCAGCATGTTTCTCCTGACAGGTAGCTGACTAGTCCAACAATATTTTCCAATCCATCATGCATGCATACCTTCCAGGCAGGAAGTTTGCACCTTCCAATTGGCTTACTGTCCCAGAAAAAGGTATGTGTCTTCTGCATAAAGCATAGTTCCTAGCTACTCTTAACTATTCTAATGAGTTCCATTTTTACTTCAAATAAAAAAAAAATCCCAAACTATTCAAGGTACACAGCTAAATTAACAAGTTAAAAATGTTTCACCAAATTGTTGGTCTGAGAATTTTGCATTACTTATTAAGATACGTTTAACATTTCTATGCAAAAAAATTTAAAAAGTATGTTTTAGAACTAAATTATGTTTTGAAAGAAAATTATTGAAAACAGAAGTTTATCTTTAAGATAAGCTTAAAATACTCAAAATTACAGTATCACTAAAATTATACTGATAATGTGCACATTAAAGTTACATTTCTAAAAATCACAGAATTGTAGTGGTTGGAAGGGACCTTTAGAGATCATCAAGTCCAACCCCCATGTCAAAGCAGGCTCCAAAAAGCAGGTTGCAAAATCTTAACAAGTGGCAATATACAGTTTTGCTAGTTAGACTGCATTAAGATGCATGTGCTTTTATTAGAATAACAGAATACTGACTGTATTGCACTTATAAAATTTTACAAAAAAAAATTATACCATAGAATAAGATGAACGTTGACAACACTAGAAAGCTCTTGAGGTCAAGTGCTAATTGCTTACTCAGAAGTTCAACCAGTTTGCAAAATTTTATTTCTCTCTCCTTTAAGTAGGAAGAGACCGCACCCCAGAAATCAATGTTACAACTACTTTTGTAGGCACAAAACCCATTCCAGTTTCCATCCAGCACTGTGCAATACAGAAACCCCTTTCTTCAAGTGAACAGAACATTTAATTAAATCAAAGAAAAAAGCTTACCACAGGAACTGAGTGCAGGACAAACGTTTCATTTGCCACATTTTCTAACAACGGTGCTTCCAGAATTCCCATGTTGCAGTTTTGCTCTTTTTCACCTCCATTTGGACAGATGTTTTGAGCACAGGGCTGCACTAAGGAGTTTGAAGTATCCATTTCATCACTCAGCATCTCTTTTGAGTCTTCTCCACACGCTGGAAGCACATCAGAAGCCAAGGAGCACACTGAATTGGTAGCACTCACTTTGACAGTGTCTTCCAGATTCTGCTTCAGCACAGGTGTCTTTGAAGTCCTGTGGGAAGCGGTACTCGGATGTGTTGTGGCGTGCACAACTTGGCTAGTAAAGAGGTGTTTCTTAAGATGCAGCTTATGGGGCTTATTCACAGGCAGTTCCACTTTCATATCTTTAGCTAAATCTATTTTCTTTTTCAGCACTTTTACAGAAGGGGACAGTTGCCTTGAGGAAGCAAGTAGCGAGGATGAGGAGGCAGCTGATTTTTTTGGTGACTGAGGAGACTGTTTTAAGGGTTCACTCTCTCTTGACTGTAGTACAGGTCTAGACATAACCTTTGGCTTCACATTTTTGAAATTAGGTTTGGGAAAACTAACAATCTCACATTTCCTTGATTTGGTTATTGATGACACAATAGGCGATCTGCCCACTGTTCTTCCCGCAATTTGACCTGAACTAGTCTTAAGCGAAGGCCTTCGGTTATGCTCTCCTATGAGCATCTCGTTTGGTCTTAGTTTAGAAGACTTGTCTCCAAGTTCTGCCACAGCTGGAACAGGAAAAGCTGTGGGTTTTGTTCGCTCTTTAGGAGTTGAAGTAAATAGAGCAGTATTGCTTTCACCAGCCACAGGACTGAGGACCAAAAAAGTTGCTTCACATTTCAGTTCTGGTTTAACTGTTCTCTTTAGTTTTGGTACACTGCAAGGTAGCACTTCAGACACAAAAGGGGTGTTGTGCTTATACTGAAAAGCAGCATTTGCAGGGATGCTTTGTTCTTTGG
Source organism: Gallus gallus (assembly GCF_016699485.2). Classification (NCBI taxonomy): domain Eukaryota; kingdom Metazoa; phylum Chordata; class Aves; order Galliformes; family Phasianidae; genus Gallus; species Gallus gallus. The sequence continues at coordinate 62,432,382 of NC_052535.1, read as the reverse complement.
TTAAGGGTTCACTAGTTTTCTTTGATACTTGTTCTCCGATGTTTTCTACTGGTAGAAGGTACACATTATTTCCAGGACTATCCATGCATGTCTGAGCAATGGAATTCCTGGTTTCATCACAGTCAGCAGTATTCTGCAAGACCTTTACTTGCTGATCTTCATACGTGAAGATGTATGGTGATAATTCAGCTTGTGCATGAGGATTAATACATCCAGCAGCTTGCTTTCCAGACTGTGCTGCTGTTTCTAATCGTTCTCCGTCAACGTTATTAGTATTTTCCATATTGAATTTAACACCTGCAGAGGCAGGGTAATATACTTCAAAATCAGCAGAGGCCTCTAGGCTTCCTGAAGCCGCTACTGTAAAAGAGAAATTTGCTGTTTTTTCTGAGCTGATTGCACCCAATTTCTCTTTCATATCTCCTTCATCAGAAGGGATTACCATTTCCCCCAGATGCACATCATTTTGATCAGTTTCCACTGTTCCACTTACAACGTTAGTAACATCGAATGTGGTTTGGTGACAGTGTACCCTGTTTTCTATCATGGACTGTGTGCACTGCTCTGAAGCAACATGTGGTAATACACAGTTTGATTCAGTCTGACTGTAAGGCATAGATTGTTCAATACTCTGAGCTTGCATTTTTGTCACAGCCACATTACCTTTCAGGAAGTTTGTCGTTTCTTTCAAGTCACAATTCAAAGGATATACAATAGTCTGCTCAGTCAGAGAAGACTTGCATTCACTATCTTTATCTCCCAAGAGAACTCCTCCTTGGCAGTTGTATTTACCAGGCACCCTTGGCAGATGAAATGCTTCAGTGCACTGCTGTTTTAAAAGAATACTTCCAAAGTCTCTCTTATCTTCAAGAACAGCATCACCTTTATGCTCGGTCACTATATTTTGGTCAGTTGAATCACCATGTAACTTGGCAGCACAATTCTTTGAGGGAAGTGTAGCTTTGTCACATGTGTAGTCATTTCCATTTTCATCCCTTATAAGCAAGGAAGACTTCAAGCCATTCTTTGCTTTGTCATCTGACTTTTCAATACTCATTTTGAAGGCTAAATTTCAAACAATTTTCATTTTATGCTTATTTAAAACCCCAGAGAATGCAGACTTCTGAATTTTGCAGAAAAAACAGCTTTTCCCTGGAACATGTCAGCTGTCTGAGAGACATTTAAAAAGCAGGTGCTTGTTTTTGTACTTTCCAAGAGGATTCAAAAGTTCTAGGATTAAAATGAAATGAAAAGTGATTAGCCAAACCAGGATTTTACAGTATTAAGCATTCTTAAGCAGTTGGTCATGACGTGAATCAAGTGCAGCCATTTTGACAAATTTTGACCACTCTTCCCAACTGAAGAGAAGCAGGGAAGTAAGACAGGTGTTGAACATCTCTGCACACCTGCAGTGATGTATTCTAACTCTCCTATCAAAGAATAGGACGAAGGAGGACACTGGCATTGAAAACAATGGGAAACAGGTCGGGATTTTAACTGAAACGCAGCCACAAGTGTAGTATCCCTAAATGAGGATATGGACATATTTGAAACTCAGTGAAAGGAAAACAGCAGAATATGAACATTAGAATTATGCATTACAGGAGTGATGGAATAATGCACACTGATAGAAGAAATACATCAGAAGTCTGAAGTGATTTGATTGCAACTTAAATACATTGAGTAGCAGAACCCTAATGAACTGAAACTCCAGGGAAGCAGGAAAATAGAGATACTTAACTATACTACCAACCATCTCTGCAGGGGTGACAACCTGATTGCAATTCACTGAGACAAGTCAGTGAGGCCGAAAAATCTGAAAACATAACCATAGGAGATTTCCACTACCTCAATGTAGATTAGTTACATTGTGATCAGAAAATGATCCTTTATTTTTGAATCTGAGACTGCTTCAGGCAACAAGTTAGCAATGACAAGATAAACCACTCTTGATTAGCTCTTTAACAGGAGGCAACTTAATGCTGCACAGAGAGCATATAAACCATTTTAGAAATCAAAGTGAAGGAAAGAAAAACACTTAGAGAAATACTCCTAAAAATGTGAAAATAAAGCCAGTGCAATAAATAACATCAAAAGGTAAGTTACTAAAAGCAAAATTTATCATTCAAAAAGCTGGCATTTTCTCATAAACCTCATTTTCTTTAGCTAGAAGCATACCATGAATGGTTACATTCTTAATTCTTCAACTGAGCAGAAGCATAAAGCTTTCCAGACATGTTCTAGGGCCAATAAACAGTTCTGAGCATAAAAGTAACACTCCAAGTAAGACCATTCTGGATCTACACGAGTTTGTATGCTCATGACAGACTAAATGCAGAGAGGCTTCTAGCCCACAGCCTTTTCTTTACACACGATTTTTTACATTCAAACTGAGACAGATGCTGAAAGACCATGGGACAATGAAAGAAGCCACCAAAATAAGGCAGCAACCCCCTCCCTGTTTCCTTTCCTCAATTCCTGAACAAAAATCACTTAAGATAAAAATCTGGTCTAGATAGACACTGCTTAAACTCTCCCAGCTCCTAATAGCTCCAGATCCTTTGACTGCCCACTGTTATTCAACCCCTATGGAAGCACGAGCAATAGTGGCATCCTCATTTCAATTCTCTATTATGAAACGTGAGGTAGGCTCAAGAGTTCTTCCACAGAAGTCTTCCCTTGAGGCTGGGCAAGAACTGAATGATTTTCCATCAAATTAGGTTGATCACAGAATCAACTGTTGAAAAATGTCTGCAAACTTTGCTTCCACTGTTGTTTTGATATATTAAAACTAGTTGCTACTTGTTTGGAGACTAACTCATAATACACCATACAGCTTGCCCAGCTAGTCATGCAACAAGAAGTTAAGAGATTCCATTTTGATTGAGCATTTGCTCAGATGCAAAAACCGTTCTCATCTCTTTCAAGACCTTTCACACAATAATGAGTAGGGAGCTCTAGTATGCTGCTTCACAAAGCTGAGGTCTCAAGAACTTAAAGAATGATACCTTAGCTTAATATGGATTGCTGATTCACCAACATTTGAAACGAGAGTATTGAACTAAATTTTGATACAATCAATGCTTAAGAAGTTCCAAGAAAAACAGAAGTAGGTGTGAGACTGAACAGAAAATCAATTGTTTAAGCCAAGTATATGTATGTGCACATGTACTAATGGAAATCTGCTCAGTCCAGGTTTCCACATAATGAGAATACATACAAAAATACACCATTGATTCAATTACTTTTATAGCAGCTTTTCACTTCAGTAATTGGTACTTTCATGATCAACTAGACTAGATTCAAGTTCTGCTTCATATCAACATCTGGAGTCTAAAAGTATCTTTCATAAAAACAAGGAGACTTTCTAAGGCTTGAAAATAACGTCTAACAAAATCTGTAATATAAAGTTAGCTCTCAAAAAATTATGATTCTGTAGCTCTGCAGGCACTTAAACATGTTAACTACGTCTATGAGCTTCCGGATGGTGAGAAGTTCTTCTGATTTAAGAGCTGCTATAGACAAAACAATTGCTTTTCCAAACAATACACCTGTCCAAGAATACATTGCTCCTGATGAATTGAAAGAGTTAGGGAATTCTCTAAACTAAATACTACCACCAAACTCTGAATTTAGTCATCAGACCTCTTAGGCTTTTCCTTTCCAGAGCAGATATATAAGACCTCAAGGGAACAGAAGTAATGCTTTGGAAAAAAAGGGAAGCCAGCTTGGAAAGCAGACTCTCCTAAAAAGACCGCTGTCCATCTTATAGTGGCCCCAGATCCAGCACACACTACAACATACAAAGCAGGGCTCAGAGCAAGATCTTGCAGCTTCTATTCATCTACATGGAGCGTTGCTGGGCTGAGAAGGTTTGAATATGCGCTACAGACACCAATTGTCTACTAGTTCAGTGTCAGGTAAATAAGAGTCAAAACAATATGAATTAATATAAATAAATCAAGCTGCAAGATCCCAAATTGCTACAAGAATGCAAGCCAGTTTAAATGCATTACTGTCACGAGGCTGACAGCAGTAATGACGCTTTTCCTGGTGTTCCATCTGGAACTGGGTGCTTTCGCCCACACAGTCACCATGTTTACTCAAACCCACCAGCTCTGTTTGCACAGCCTGTACCAAGGGACGCAGGGGAGATCTGAAAGAAAAGGGTGTGTCCCTTCAAGCGGGAAAGCAGCCTGGAAGTGCTCCAGGCAACTCACTGTACTTGAATGCTATGCTCAAGGCACCTTCAGTATCCATACTTCAGCAGAAAGCTGTATTACACTGCCACAATTACCACTCAGAAGTTGGGAATTATTTTAAAATATGTTCTGGGAGAAGTCTGTATTCAGAAGACTGGTCCAGTGACTTTTCTTAAAAGTGAGTGCTCCTCCTACTTAGCTAAGATATTTGCTAAGATATTTGGAAGAAGAATCCAGAACTGGAACCTAGCATATGAGGATCTGAAGGTACAGCCACCTGACCAGGAAGTTCTGTGTGTTCCCATGCCTTTCCCCGCTGTTTTACAGCAGTAGGAAAGGTGAAACTCACAGATGTAAGAGATAAGCACACACCAGCCGGCGACAAATCCTAGCTATAAAAGCAGCGCAAGTAAGCAGATGTATTTTATGAGTTGTGATTAAGTGCATGATCAAACAAAACCAAAGCTGCATCTCTGAATGGGCAGATCAGAATACCAACAAGCCTCTCGCTTGAATATTCTGGTACTTTCCATTGCTAGGAGTCAATCAGGCACTCATTCTTATCTCCATTAAGACAACATTCATGGCTAGAAGCAGCATGGAGTTTTCTTGGGGGGGGGGAGGGGTACAGTACACAACTGCAATGCATGGACACTTGTGTTCGGAGTTGTCACTGGCTTGGCTTTTGGGCTATTGCTACTATAAACAAAGCCACTGTACAGTTTTCCATGAGATGGATATTCAGTTGGCCCCTCTTTAAGAACTTCCGAGAATGATGAACTTTTTGCTTCCTGGTTAAATTAGCCCTCAACTTTTCACTGAAATATTCCTGGGTTTTCAAGGAGGTGGTCTATTTGTTTGTTTGTTTTTAAATCAGCTCCTGTACAATCAAGGATAAAGTTTCATGTCAAAAAGAAAGCAGGAAGCTAGAACTTAAGACAATATGCATTTATTATTATGGCACTCCCTAAGCAGGTCAAGGTCCAAATCCTGCTTGCTGAAAGATCTGATTGAACAGCTGAGCACAGACTACGCTGATGTCCACCAACCCCAACTCAGTGCTCCAACTTATTTGACTACATGTGGTTACATACACTGCTCACTTAGTCTAACACCTGCATCTTGGATAAACTGCTGATTTCTCCAGTGCTGTCACTTAAACTTTATACAGAAGCAGGTACAGGGCAGAAGTACAGAACAGCTACTGCAGCTGGGATTCTCACCACAAATTCAGGAGCAGGGAAGAGAATGGGGGGTGCTGCTGTGTGCTTCTTTAAAATATATATATATTTTGTGTGTGTGTATATATACACACACACACACGTATAGAAAAAATCTGTAGACTTGGGGATTATGTTTGATTAAGCAGACATTTTGTCTACTGCTAGTCTCCTCTTGACTAAAAAGGACAAGGCTTTCATAAAAAAGGCAGAAGCTCTCTGCAAGAGCAAGAACACCAGGCTGCAAAGGTGGTGGCTGAAATGCCAGACATAACTCTGGAGAAAAGAAAATAATTTTTGCCTCCTAACAGTGAGTCATGATAGACATGCTCAGCAAGTCAGAGCAGAGATGGCTTTAACCATTAACACTGAAATAACTCCTACACTAAACATTTGCCTTTTAAAATTAAGTTCTACTGCCAAATACACCTCAATGCACTAGGCACCATACACTGAAACTACTTTAGGGTACAGTGCTGACTTGAAATTTTTCATGCTCCTGAATTATTTCACAAAGCATCTGTGCCTGTGCCCCTGGGTTTGGTGTGAACACTGCCCAACATTTAATGGACACCACCAGTATTCTGGCAAGTAGTAAGATTGTGTCATCAGAATGTGACAGCTGAGGCCGCAGCAAAACTGATGAGCTCCTGTTCTTGTGTCCTTTTAGATCTTCACCTAAAGCTGGGAGCCAGTACAGCAGCTGGCTATATTTAACAACGATACACAACGCGAACTGGTTTACTGAGCATTTGGAACACTTCCAACATAATCTGTAGTGAAGTAAGATACAGTAAACCCAAAAGTATTATTTAGCTCTAGTGGATTATTCTGTGTAGCAAATCTATAACCCAATTAATTATCTGAATAAAGCTGATCAATACACCCCTTAATAACTGAAATAGCAGCATCCTTGCCATGCTACCCTTTTGCAGTACAGATTATTCAACAAGATGCTTAGGATTTCCCAAGTTAGCCAGGTCAGAAGTTTAATCAGCTCCCAGTTTTCACAGACTCAAAGATGCCCGCTGCACAGAAGTGGGCACTCATTCAGAGAAGACTACAGCCAGCCAAGGAGAGGTTTCACATACTCTGTAAGAAATTCTACCACTGAGTCAGGAACGCCCTCTTGCACAGCAGTAGCATCACAGCAAATTTTAATTCTGAAAATGCTGTTATTTGACAGTTAAAGAACAGTTGTTCCTATGCATTTTATTATATCCAGGGCTACTGATTATATCTATGTGAACAAAATCCAATAAAACTTCAAGAAATAGGTTAATAGAAATAACATTTTTGTAGCCAAATAGGGAACAACTCCAATGCAATGACTAGAAGTCCTAAAGGTGCAGTGGTTGCTGCAGATTTTCAGAAATATAGTAGCTGGATGCTACTATAAACTCTACCAATCTTAACAACTTAACTGGTTTTCACCTGCAATCTTGCCTAGCTGCCATCTGGAGTACATGGGCAACTCACAATCATTGTTGCCAACCCTCTAGTCTGAAGAGAGAGGAAAAATAAACAAAATCTAATGCATTGTTTTAATATCTTTAAAAAAATATATGCTTTCCCTGCAAAGGAAACTTTCTCACAATGAGATCAGTTCTACTGCTTGAGTTTTGTTTTTAAATTTTAATTATTTCATAGATTTCTTTTTTATCTTTTGGTCTCAGAACATACAAGATTGAATCCAACAAGGCCTGGCTCTGCAGAGCAAAGCACAGCGATCTACCTCTGTAGCACAGAGGAATTACACAAACAAGAAAAGTGCCACGCCAGTTTTGCAGAGCAGCTTGGAAAAAACAGCTTGATTGATGCAACACGTAGGCATGGGGGTGCAGCCTCACCGTGGCTGCCTGCGGCCCTGGAGCTCCTGGGCCAGGTGGGGAGAAGGGGAAACTGCGCTCCTGGGGAAGGCTGCCAGGACGGCTCTGTTTGTCTCGCCCACGCGTTGTGGGCTGGATTCAGACTTGTGGGCTGCCGAGCCTCTCGCTGCAGGGAAAGGGCTCCATGTGAGCACAGAGCGGTACGCTGCCGTGGAGGGCCCTGCATGCTCTGGGCATCAGCAGGACTCATTCCTACCTACAGCTTGTCCCATCAGTCCTTCAGACACCCCTCAGGAATGCTGCAATCTCACAGTAAATTATAACACGCTAAGATGCATGTCGTGTAAATCCATTATTATGAAACTTCTTGCTTAAAGTTAGGACCACATACAAATGCCGCTTACTATAGCTTTCATTTTGCTCTGTGTTACAGCCAAATCTCTACACTTCTACACTTGAAGAACTGTTTCAGCTTCCAAGTGCTAACCTTTGAAGCAGTTCTCCCCATTCAGCTATTTAGCTGACTCGACAGCTTCACAGAAGAGCAAAGATAATACCAGCTTCCACAAGAGAACAGGTACAAGCAGACCTCTACAGACACCCTGGAACTACAGCTTTACATGGCCCAGATCATCAGCTTTCATTTCAGCTTAAGCTTGATCAGAATCAGTGCAAGTGGCAGCGACAGAAGTGCTGCAGGCCTGGTGCACATCCATGCCTGCTGCTCCCAAGTGTGCAGGGGATGCTGGCCAGGTGCTGCTGCTGTGCTACAGAGGAACTCTAGTTATTTATTTTACAGCTGCACTCTACTTTTGTACTAAAACTAGGCCATAACCCTGGAGTAACTGACAGCCTAACAGCACTGCATGTTGAACAGGTGAAAACTGCCTTGTGCATCCTTGGTTGCTTGGTTCTTTTAGGAATTCAGCTCTGTCCTTTTTGCAAGGGTTGATCACACATTAACTTCTCCCCCTCCATCTGATGATCCACTGGTATGCACAAATCCACTCTCTGAAGCCTCTCAGACTTGGTGCCCTGCTTAAACTACTCAGTCTGCAAGACAGCAAGCCTCACATTTAACCCTTATTAGCTTTGACTTCACCAGTTTTATGAACCTGATGAAGGAAAGCCTGAATTACATACAAGCAGCAATAGCAGTGTGATTATTTAAAGGACATTGATCTCATCCAGTACACTTTTAGTACTGATTCTACAGCCGGAACTCCATTTGTTAGGAGGCAACTCTGCCTCCTCGATTTCAGCTTAGAGACAAAATACAACAATTTTCATAGTCAAATTTGTTACAGCATACTTTTTGTGAGAATGAGGAAAGAAAGCATGAAAAACATTCCTAAGGTACTTATATAAACTGAACTTGTACAACTGAATACTGCCCTGTGAGCACTGACCAACTTTCTCAGAATTATCTCAGTAAGTTTAAATTCGCAGGACAAAATTATGTTATCTGGTAAGCATGAAGTTCACCAAAGCCTACCAGCAACGTTGTCATTTCTAGACATCCATCTAGAAATCCACGAATTCACGGTATACCAACTCATTTCCAGCTCTGTTAGGATACTAAATGCACATCTTGTTGACATAAGTACTCTGGTAAAAGAAATCCCAGCATGCTGCATAATTCTGAACTCAGAGGAACTGCCTAGGCAGAGGGAAAAAAAAAAACAGAACAGAGAAACCCCAAACCACAGACACATACCCAGAGCTGAGTAATCCAAGAAAATAAATATGGGGAAAAGTCATGAAGCTTCTCCTGGTAGGAATATACGTCACCCTAATTGCAGAATCCTGAAAGAGAAAAAAAAGTTGAGCTAAAGAATTCAAAAGAGACCTCAGTTCCCTGGTG